>NC_087371.1:31748052-32077427 GCF_031761385.1 Necator americanus | reverse complement strand
TCGAACTCGTTGTAGAAAATAGCGCGCCAGATCGCTCGAAGCCGTATCGTCCAGGCCGTTATTTACGGCAATTAGGAAGAAATGGACCCTTCCCTCCATAATGTACTATCCCGTATACGAATACTTTAAACTAAAGGACAAATGATAAAGTCACTGGCGTATCAATCCACTTGGGATGCGCCAACGCGTTTTACTGGAATTCGTAATCGTTGAGGCTTTTTGGAACGCGTGTTGGCCTATACAATGACTTACGGTGGCCAGCCGACGGGTAAAGTCAGTGTTTTTATCCTCACAGACAAGTCTGGCACCAATTTATCGACCCCGGAGGGATGAAAGGCTGGGTGAGCACTAGGGCGGTTTCGAACCCTCGACCGTGTGGCTACAACGGACCACTAACCGACTGCACCGACTCTATAGTAGCTAATAATTTACGTGATCTTAACTCATCTTTAAGAACCCATCCTTACCCATCCGATTTCATAAATTACCATTCTAAACTGACGAAAAGAAAAATCATAAGATCACAAGAAAAAAGGAAGGCACAAACACGATGATCAACACAGTCGACGTTCATAACGTAGTTTAGATTGTCAAATGAGCTGATTAGGTCTGGAATTGGTGGATCTAGCCAAGAAATTCGAACTCTCAGATAAATTGACAGCGACGCAATTGCTGCAGTAAGTGTAAGGGTTCTCACTTCGTTACATAAAAGTACTATAAAACTAACTCATATATCGAATACGTTTGAAAAATCCGCGTGAAATCGAGCATGATTTATTACGATCTGATCAATGACAGTATATCCGGGACGTATGTGGAAGAACCAGAATGAATTACAACCTGGTTTAAAAAAAAACAAAGAAGCGTATAAAAAAAAATAGTAAGATTTCATCTTTAACGTAAGTTACCATTTTATAAAGCATAGTACTCTGCGCGATTAGTAGCCCGCCGTTGAACTTATCTGTATCGATTTGTGGTTTTGTTTGATCATCGTATGACCTTTGCAGAGAGGGAGTTGCGCGCCTGGTAGCTTTGATTGAGCAGCATTCCATTCATTTGATTATGGTTAGTCATTTCCGTGACTAAAACATGCGCGCATGTCGACACATTTCCCTTTATTTGAGAAACGTGCCTTTTCCAGCCCTTTATGTGAAATTCTGAAACTTAAATACAGTGCAGTTTTTTTAAAATTTTACATTATTTTAATACTTTGCAGCGCATACACTAACAAAACAAGTCGAAGTTGGATTAAGTCCCGGAAGAAAAGCGTGGTGGGATTTCTTTTTCTCATTTTTGCTATCAAATTCTATGCTGCGATCATTCCCGTATATAGTCGGGTCAAAACGACAAATGAACCACGAGTGTAGTTGCGGTGCATTTGCGTACGCACTCGAAACGGCGCGGTGGAGGCAGCAGTTGGGACCGAGTTGGAACCGTTGCAAACTGCAGCGATGGGTGATGCGCCAGCAAGGGTTTCACCACGCTCCTAGCCGCTGTGCTCCACTGAAGCGCTTCGAAAGAAGCCGCGTACGCAATTGCATACGTGCTTCATGTCGTTTTGACAAATACATATAGTTGGGTCAAAACGACATGAAGCACGGACCGTTACGTAAGTGACCGCGCTCGGAAGCGGTGCGGTCGAGACAGCGGTTGGAATCGAGGTGGGACCATGGCGAACTGTAGAGGTGAGTGGCGGCAGTGAGGATCCTTACGCGATCCCAACCGCTACACTCTACCGCTCCGCTTCAAGCGCAGCCGCTTGCGCAAATGTCCGTGCTTCATGTCGTATTGACCCGACTATATATCTATAAAAATATACAATCGGAGTGAAGTGTGTTGTAAGTGATGACAACTCAACACATGCTCAGTGATGGCGTGCACTGAGCTCTCTTTACACCTTGCCCTTTTCTCTACTTTTTGGTTCTTATGGTTTTAGATTTCGTTTCGTGTAATAGTGCATGACGCGTCGCATCGTCATGTTACAGCACAATTTACGCGGACCGTTTAGTAGAGTCAAAACGACATGAAGCACGGTGCAGTTGCGTAAGCGGTTGCGTTCGAAGCGGTGAGGTGGACGAGCGTAGCGGTTAGCTTCTAGTTAGGACCCCTGCTGTTACTGTTCATTGCTACAGTTCGTGATGGTCCCACAAACCGATTCCATCTCTACCGCGCCGCTTCGAGCACAACCCCTTACGCATATGCACCGTGTTTCATGCCGTTTTGACCCGACTATACATACTTCGAGGAAACCTACGTTGGATATCAGCGCGGTTTTTCTTCAACAGAAGTGGCGTTATTATAATTTCAAAAGAAGCACCCAGAGTTCTTTGTGTCTATATCTTCCCGTCAGTATCATTTGGATGTGATGGGAAACCTTTTTCATTGTACTTCATCTGATTAACTTTCATTCTTTTCTTTTTAATGGAAGTCTAGCTGTTTAGAATGAACCTTTCTCATCAAGCGATGGTGTGTTGACCGTTGAACCTAGCTTTAGGTATGGATTTCCAAAGTCACAACATATTTACATACATGATCCGCATATTTCGTACAAGTCCCCTATTTCCTTTCCCTTCTTGTCTTGTATACGATGGATAGATATGGAATCTGATAAAAACGTCTAACGGAGATGTGCGGATGGATTTAAACGTTTCGGTCACAAACTGACGACTGATGAGGAAAGGCGAGAGGACCAGTTCTAGCGCATTAGATCTAGTATTTCATTGAATGTACAGCTATGAGGACTTGGATGTGTAATGCGTTCTACTTCAATCTATAGTAGGATCAAAACGACATGGGGCACGTACGCAATTGCGTACGCAGCTTCTCTCGAGGCGGTGCGGTGGAGCGTAGCGGTTAGTGGGACCCTTGCTGGCATCACCCATCGCTAGTTTCCGACGGTCCCATCTCGGTCCCATCTGCTGCCTCCACAGCGCCGCGTTTCGAGCTCGTACGCAAATGCACCGCAACTACACTCGTGGTTCATTTCGTTTTGACTCGACTATAGAATATTTGAGGTTTTATAGATGCGTATACCATCCGCGTAATGACGTTCCGGGACGAATACATATCTCAAATCAGTGTTCCTATCCTTAGGAACGTTATGTTTAAATGTTATGTTGGATAAATTTAGTTCTTATTCAAATAAGTCTAGTGCCAATTTATCGACCGCAAAGTGATGAAAGGTTGAGTTTGGGCGATTCTGAGCCATTGATCGTTCATTCCGCTGTGAAACCTCTTTCTACACCTACTCACCTGCACCTGATCACATAAATCCGGTCACATGGTCAATCTTTTGAAAAATAATCTGTCGTAAGACCGCTAGACATGCTTAACTTCATTCCATTATATTCAAATTCAGCGCTCAGCGAGTTCTATGTGCCGACCGTGGTCGATTTGCCTCGTATGTGCTCCGCCCTCGCCCACATGCCTCGTAATTCCCTTCGAGGAACATCTTGTTTACATGTGCTTCCTCGAATGTCGTATGTTTTTGCGGTGAAATCTCGGTTTTATTGCCGTTGTGAAAGAGATACCAAAACCACCTCCGGTTCATATCTCTCACAAGCATTTTCCGTTCTTTTTTCATTATTTTATTTGGTTCTCTTATCACTTTTTGTCTTTTATCTATTCTTGCGAGTCTGAATTCTCTATACTCATCCGTATATCATCTTATCATTGTGGAATTAGTGAGTATAAAGCCATCTTTTACATTTGCAGAACCTTACGAATGGTTGTTCAAGCACTCGCTAGAATCTTGAACACCAGAGAAGATGGTCTACGGCTATTCCTGTGTGTTTTAGCAGGTATGCTTTATGTTTACTTGTTGTTTTTTTTACTCAGAGCTACGCATTCTTTGCGATTTCTCGATTCACTAAGCGATTATGGGCCTCGTTGAAGGCGTCACCCCACGAATCTGAGGCGGTACGAATTTCAGGTGGAGTATTCGTATACGGGATCGTAGATTATGGGGAAGAGGGTGATTCCGTTCATTTCCTCCTAATTGCCGTAAAGAACGGCCCGGAAGATACGGCTTCGGGCGTTCCGGCGCGCTATTTTCTACAAGGAGTTCGATTGGAGCACGCCGCATCTTCCGGGCCGTTCTTTACGGCAATTAGGAAGAAATGGACGGGAGCACCCCCCCTCCATAATCTACGATCCCGTATACGAATACTCCACCTGAAATCCGTATCACCTCAGATTCGTGGGGTGATGCCTTTAACTTGAATTTCTCCAGCTACTTTCACTTACTTTTACTTATGTATGTATGGTTGAGTTATCGAATTGTTTTCAGGATATCCTCTTGCTTTCTTCCATCGGTCTGTATTATATAATAAACCAGCAAATGTTCAACATGCTTTCTTCGTGACTGCTGGGCTGATTCTGTATATTTTTAACTGTGGTACGTTTGGTGCTAAGGTAGTTAGTTGGATAGGACAACTCTGCTGGACTAGGATTCACTTGTGCTCGCGTAGTCGCGCTTCCACGGCGCGCAAAATCGCCATGTAGCAGAAAATCGTTCTTAAGCGACAAACGAGTTTCCCGTTTGGAAAGCATTTGAGAAGACGATATCTCGATAGATCATTACTAGAAATGAATAGCAGAGTCAGTCGTGCCCCTAAAACCTATTATTTCTTTCGAGAAATAAGGGCGCCACTGAGTGTCCACTCCAACTACATTTTACCCTAAATAATTAAATCCCTCGGGGTCGTAAGGCATAACCAGTAGTCATAGAGAATCTATGAAATGTAATGAAATGTTTACTAAGAGAAAAGAGTAAGTTAGAGCGTCGAGAAATAAAGGCACCACTAGGTCCCCCAACTAAATTTTCCCTGATTTTAAATTATTCATAGCAAATATGCGCACATACAAAATGAGTGTGGGTGTCATGGAGAATGTAACAAGCTCTGAGAGAAGAAGAAATACAACTGAGGCTATTCTATTAGCATTAGAAACAATATCACTTAATTTTTCAAACGCACTGCGGTATCGCAATAGAGGCTGTTATGCATCAAACTTGACTGCTTTTTGAGATAGATTTGACTGATCAAATTTCTTTTTGCAAATGAATGCGGTAATCTGATCTCTTTTTTTTTTGTCCTAGTACCTTTTTTTGTCACAGTAACAGCTTTTGCATGGTTATGCACAAATGTTTCTATTTTTGAATTGTTTTCACCTTCCACATTAGGAAATTCCACACCCATGGGAGAACTGCGAAATATGGAGGTGAGAGAGGTGCATGTTTACGCAGGAATCGATGTTCATGTTGTCGTTCAAGAGGAGGGAGCTATGTAGTTAAAATAACGTGAGGAGACAAATAAAGTGAGCGAATAATAGACTACCAATTTACATAATTTTCAGTGTAAGATAGTAAATGAGGGAGAAAAAGCTAACAGCAGCGGTAGTATCCAAAATCACTAAATCTTACACTATTAGCTGATAATAACGTGACTGAATTTCCGAGTTGATGAAAATTTTTTGGGTGATTTATTTTCGTCCTTTCGCTTCTTTTTTATTTCTTGAAATAAGTAAATGCTACATTTATTGGTACTCATTATTTGCTTTACTTTCTTTCTTTCAGGATATGACGTTGTTCACACGCTAATTGCTATCGTATTTGCATATATAATTACCAATTTTTTGAGAGGTAAAGTTGAATCAATAGTAGCTGCCCATACAGCATTCCTGGTGAGTATTTTGTACTTTGTTTCCTCTAGATAGACTTGCTCTAGTAGTTTTCGTTTCCTAAATTGGACTAGTTATTTGAAGTGTTGCGATTTGCATATTTACGCTTTTTGTTTTCGAAAAATGCAGCCGGGATTGCCAAAGGCTTAATCAAAATCTCACTGGCTCACTCACAAAAGTCTATGTAGGGTTGCACAATGCTGCTTATACATACTGTATACTTTCTTCCTTCAAGGGTTACCTCCTCGTGGCTTACTGGTTTGAAGAGTCAGACGGGTATGATATCAATTGGACAACGCCTTTCTGTGTATTGACCCTAAGGTTCATTGGTCTAGTTATGGATGTATATGACGGAGCGCACATGGTGAGGTTGCCGCTTTTTGAATATTTGAAAGTTTTTTGAAAAGTTGAACGCTGTAAGAAAATTATTTAGGAGAAACTCAAGCCAGATCAGAAGAAAACCGCTGTGAAAGAAGTTCCTGGTTTACTAGAAATCGCAGCTTTTGGCCTTTTCTACACAGGAACCTTTACTGGACCTCAGTTCACTCTAAACAAGTTCCGTTCGGTTGTGAATGGGGAATGGCTAGATGAAAAACGACAACCAAGAGCATCAGCGTAGGTTTTCACCCCTTATTTCCCAATGTTCGTTCTCATCTTGTATTTTATCAGATTTTTTGAATCTTACTTCGTTAACATAAGACATCGGGATGGTGAAAAGCATCGCTCCACAAATCTGACGTGGTATGGATTTCCGAGGGCCAAAGACTACATGGGGCGTAGATTGCAAAAACGGATGGGATCTTGTTAATCTCCCCTGAATTGCTATAAACAGAAGGCTTCGGAATGCAGTTCCTTACCCCGTTGCGATTCGTCGAAATTCCATTCAGACGCTTCGGTAGGCTACACATTTCATCCGACGAATCGCAGGCGGGGGCGGGGCGCAAAGGTGGCGCGTTGCAATAGAGGACGTCGTAAGGAACCGCATTCCGAAGCTTTCTCTATACAGTGATGCAGGGGGAGATGAGCGAGATCCCTCCCGTTTTTGAAATCTATGCGCCGTGTAGTCATTGGCCCTTGGAAATCAATACCACGTCAGATTTGTGGGGTGATACCTTTAACTATTTCCGCATATAGTTGTTTTTATAGATACAGCGAAATTTTTCTAGAATGCGACCATCAAAGATTTTACTTTTGCACCTATTTTAGTAATGGGGATGTAAGTACCTAAGGCTTCTTCTTTTCCCATATTTCATGTTGCAGATACGAAGCTGCGCTTCGCCGATTTGTCGGCGGTTGCATTTATATGGCTATAAATCAGTTTGGATGTGCATGGTTACCGAGTACGTATTTCAATACTATCGAATTTTACGTGAGTTTTACTGTTGTTGCATCTTATTTTTGTTTATTTCAATATTTATTGGTGCAACGCCTCAAGAATTATTATCTTAGTTTTTTTCTTCTTTTGCACAAACTAGGTTCGTTCCTTCACAGCGCTTCCACTTTTCTCATTTCTCCTGTAATATCCTATGTTTCAGACTTCCTAATTCAGGACCAAAGCTTATTCTGGCGGTGGACATGGGCTACCATTTGGTTTCGGCTCGTAATGTGTCGATACTGCGCCATGTGGATGGTTGTGGTGAGTTCTGATTCTTGCTTATGGTTGCTTAATAATTTAATTCTATTATCTCCGTTTACGCTTTTCCGTTAGATTTGTCAATATGTCAATATTTTTTTTTCAAAACGTCCTTTTTGTTAGTTCATCATTATTGATAGATTCTACCCACCATTATACATGCGATAGTCGGACCCGGTGCTCCGAACCCCTTTGCTTTCGGACGGTTAGCAAAAGGACCCCTTCAATTTTGAACGGTTGGCGAAAGGCTTGTGCTGCACCTCATGAGGTAGACTCCCTTTACCTGACGAGGGTCCGACTCCTCCCTATCGCATCTATGCCCGCCATTGTTCTTTTTCTTTGCAAAAAAAGTCTGTTTTTCTGTTCCTACGGTCTAGAAATCTAGATTTGTTCCAGTAGTCCGCGCCTATTTTTACCGTAGCGAGCGCACTGCACCCTCCATTTAGCGGAACAGAAAGAAGGAGGGAGTGGGCTCTAAGAAACAAGAAGTGTTGAGATATTACAGACAAGGTTAATCACCGGAAGCTTCAGAATGTGTCTGAATGCACAGTCAACTTCTGACTGTAGGGTCGATTTGTTGTGAAAGTTCAACATTACTGCTGTTTGATAATTTTATTCGTTCCCTTTCCTGGAAACAGCAAAGAGATGTTCTTTAAAAGTATATTTCTAGGAAGGAGCTTCAATAATCAATGGGCTCGGGTACAATGGAAAGGACGAAAATGGAGAAGATCGGTTAGTTTCTTAGTGAAATAGTAGCTTACATTTAAGTCTTAGGTTTATACTTGAGTTGTCCCAAGAGCCGTACAAGTTCATGGTTCTTAGCTTTTTGATCGAATTCGTTAATTATGTTAGGAAGTCACGCTAATTTTCTATGTGTTGTGAACGCAAAAAAAAAACAGTCTGCGTTAGGATCCAGCTATTAGTTATTTTCTTAACCCAGCTCTTTGTCAATTGATGAGTAGCCCTTTTCTGCT
Source organism: Necator americanus (assembly GCF_031761385.1). Classification (NCBI taxonomy): domain Eukaryota; kingdom Metazoa; phylum Nematoda; class Chromadorea; order Rhabditida; family Ancylostomatidae; genus Necator; species Necator americanus. Next base: position 32,069,141 of record NC_087371.1, on the reverse strand, counting down.
GGTTATATAGCGTGTTAGCACCCTATCCAGACATTGACATGGAATAGATGTTGTGTTTCCTGACTTTTGTTGACTAACTTTTGACGTTTGTTGTGTTTCCTGAAAAAGGATTTACTAAAACATCACTTGTAGGTTGTTTCGAAAACCATAGCTAATTAGTTGTCTGTAGGTGGGATGGAGCTAGGGATATTCACGTCTGGAAATGGGAAACAGGCCACGACTTCACATCACTTGTACAGTCATTTAACTGTGGGACGAATACGTTTGCGAAGAAGTAAGTATTGTAGTTTTACTCTGTGTGATAAACGAAATTAAAAGCTAAAGCATGTTTCTTTAGTCATATTCTGCGACGCTTACGATGGTTAGACAGCAAACCGTTAGCACATCTAGCCACACTAGGTTATCTAGCTATATGGCATGGATATCACCTCGGATACTTCCTCCTTTTCGGTTTGGAATTCGCTTGCATGGTTGCTCAAGATCAGGTAATGATGATTCACGTATTGTAAGACAACCCTGGATCCATAATGCTTCACAACTTTTTAAGAGAACCATTTTGGATGTATTGAAAAAATAATGTAATTGCAGCTCTATAAACTTATTGACCGAACCCCTGGATGGGCCGAATTTAACGCAAACCCATTAGTTCGACCATTTGTATGCGTTTTCGGGCGGGTTGTCATTCTCTACACTACGGGATTTGGTTTCTTGACATTTGGGCTTGTGAAAACGAAATACTGGATTGGAGTGAGTTTTTCAGATGTATTATAGTTCAGAATTTTCTTATTCTTCTTATTTGTTAGTTTTTTCTCTGCAAAGGTTCACACCTGAATATTTTTTACGCTTACTTTTTTTTTTCTGGAAAGGCAAGTGAGAGATAGAGTATTAAAAAAATTGGAATTTTCAAAACACCCTTGACCGCCCCAAAAATTTGTTTTTCCAGCCCGTCAAATCGCTATATTTCCTTGGTTATATCTTCTACATTGTGGTATGGCCACTTCTGCATTATGCTCTTGTTGCCGTACTGCCAAGAAAGCCAAACCAAGAGATAAAGGAATCGCTCTCGGTAAGCGAGAAGAAGTCAGAACTAGCTAAGAAGAAAACTTAGATATGTGATAGTATGGATTTTTCTCTTTAATATCGATTCTAATGCTCTTATTGCACATTGTATGATCTCACGTCACTCAGAAATGTAGACAAATGTAGACTTAATTGATCTGCTTTATTGATTTTCGTAATACTGGTATCATAAAAAGCGTGTAAAAACATGGAATGAAATTGAATTTGACCGTCCTCCAGGAAATGCAAGCATCTCCATATGAAAGTGATCAATAAAAAATTGGTACAAGGCACAACAAACAAGGCCAAAAAGCAAAACCGGACAAAAAGTGATCAGTTCTGGATCACTTGATAGTACATCTGCGCTTCGATAATCACATATATTGAGTTAGGATAAGTTGGAATTGCAATTGATTGCAGAAGATCACATATACTACTAGGTGCTTCAATTCTTAATCAACATTGCTCGGATTTGCAAGCGAGCAATGTCGATCGATACAAAATAGGTGGCATCATTTCAAAGAAAAAAAATAACCACTTAAAACATTGAGCTCATAGGAACAAATGAGGACAGGTTTTATGTGAATGACAAGGTATTTGCACCTTAATGGTCAACGACAAAATCAATCAACCAAGGCAAAAAATTCGTGGATCACTGGTAAATAAATTATCTTGTATAACCATCATTAAGGTGATAGACGAAAAATTGTTTCTTCTGACATGCTACTCTCCATAGCATTGTAACTTTTGTCCGATTTTTTTTTTAAATTTCCGGGCAAAAGTTACAACTGGGACACTAGTGATAAAGCTAGTGGTCCGAAAAAGCATTGATAACATAATGAAGAGACTAGATGATGATAAATTTATCATGGAGGCTCTCTAAACTTCTGAGCTATTGAAATTATCTATGAAGAAATTCTAGGCGGTGGGACCGGTGTGGGAATCGGTCGTGCCGATCGATTTGGTGAAATTGGTGCGTAGAGTGGACTGTCCTTCGGAACGGTTGGGTCACCTTGTCTAGAAAAAGTTTTTTTTTTCGAAAGATATGTTAGGAAAATCCCCAGAATTTTTACATGGTACTCATTTTCTTACATATACCAAATTCTCACTTTAACTTGTAGATTTTAGATATAAAGTAAAGTTGTTTGCACAGAACAAAAGTCTGAATCTGAACATCGAAAGGTCAGTTTCGAAAATTAGGGCAAACAGAAGTAGTTTGTTCAGACATATACTGCTTCTTCACCGATTTTTGTGAGATTTTGCAAAAGTAAACTGAACAAACTGCAAGTAACAGAAAGCAAACAAACAACAAACAAACTGCAAGCAAGCAAGCAAAGCAAACGTACCTGAAGGAAGATAATCGCGGCGATGATCGATCAATGAACGACTGAGGTCTGCTAAAATATAAAGGAAAAACTCGACGAAAAAGTCATTTTGTTGCATTAGTCACTACAAATAAATATAAAGACTAATAAAACATGGGTTTTTTTTTTTGAAAATAGTTCCGTGGTAGTTACAAAATCTTCAGATACGGAATGAGTTCTGTAGCCACGAATGTGTGAAATCACTATAATAGCAAGCAACACGAAGCTATGTACATGAAGATGGTTTACATAAACAACAACGACACACAAACATGCTTAGTGACTGGAGTGACTAGTGCTATAAAATGAAAAAGAAACCCGCTTACGTCACATCACGCATATCAAAATTCTCGTCGCCGATGTCGCGTAATGTTGCATCCAGATCGTACTCGCTTTCCTCGTCCACATCGTTCTCGCTTAGGCTCTCCTGAGCAGTGAAATACGCGGTCATTCCCGATTGTAGTGAGGATCGAGGCGATTCAGCGCGATTAGCCTACGAAAAATGCGATAGCGCGGCTGTTAGGCTGTGTGCGTGAGGAGCGATGGTGAGCGGTTGTGTGTGTGTGATTGGTGGATAGACGGTGATGATAATAAAACAGCCAAGCGAAGCAACTATGCTATATGGGCGTGGCTTATCTGGGCCAACACAGGTGCGATAGGAGGGAGGAGCCGGACCCTGTTGAGGTGAAGGGAGTCTAGCCCATGGGGCCCAGCTCAAGTGATCTGAATCCCTTCGCCAACCTCACGAAAGTGTGGGGGGTCCGTTCGCAAATCGTCTAAAAATGAACGAGGCCGGAGCGCCGGCTCCACCTATCGCACGTATGTGAGCCAATGACAACCATTTTGAAGCCAGGTCCACTTAAAGGCATCACCCCACGAATCTGAGGTGGTGCAGATTTCAGATGGAGTATCCGTATACGGGATTGGAGACTATGGAGAGGGGGGTGATTCCGTCCATTTCCTCCTAATTGCCGTAAAAAACGGCCCGGAATATGCGGCGCCGCACAAGGCTGGCGCGCTCCAGTCGAACTCCTTGTAGAAAATAGTGCGCCAGAACGCCTGAAGACGTATCTTCCGGGCCGTTTTTTTACGGCAATTAGGAAGAAATGGACGGAATCACCCCCCTCTCCGTAGTCTCCAATCCCGTATACGGATATTTCGCCTGAAATCCGTACCACCTCAGATTCGTGGGGTGATGCCTTTAACCTACTGGCTCGTGTTGTGCTAGCACTACACTATTTTCCCTGATTCCACGACAGAAGCACACCAAAAGCAAATAAGAACGAAAAAAAAACCATCAAATGACACTACACTGCTAAACAAGCTCAAATGACGCATGTAATTGAAAAGATCAACAATTTCTGAAAATTTCTACAACATCTAAAGACTGAACACACGTCTCTTAAAATCACAAACACTGTTGAACAAACCAATATTGCGGTGCATTCACTAGCATATCTTGAAGGCAAGGCGAGATATAGTTGGGTCAAAACGACCTGAAGCACGAACAGCTGCGTAAGCGGCTGCGCGCTCGAAGCGACGCGGTGGAGACAGCGGTCGGAATCAAGGTGGGACCATGGCGAACTGCAGCAATGGGTGGCGGTAGCGAGGATCCTTACACGATCTGAACCGCTACGCTCCACCGCGCCGCTTCGAGCGCGCAGCCGCTTGCGCAACTCTCCATGTTTCATGTCGTTTTGACCCAACCATACATTCAGGGCTCCGAATCGAAAATTACCGCAAGAGGTGCGCGAGGTAGGGATATGGGCATGACTTGCAATGGGGAAAATTTTAGGATCTCGGCTGTTATAGGTTATAACTGTATCCGATTAAATATGACACGATGCAATCACTGAATATGGGTATTTTACAGGACCTTGACCTCCTTGACTGAGAACGTTCGTATGCACTTCACTTGATCTTACTAAGTACCCATAAAAATAATAAAAGACATTTCTAAGATAATAGCCTGGCCCATTGATTTATTCTGTTCTTCTGTGCCTGGATTTATGTTGTATGTCTCCCAGAGTTATACATGAATGCGCTTTAACAATTTTTTTCTCTGCGAAAACTGATCCGTAGTAGGTTAATCGACTAGGCGAGTATACATTCCATTCTATTCTAGGTTGTTTGCTCTAAGAAGCAGAAAAACATTGTCGATCTCTGGGTTCATATTCACTACAAAAACTTAAAAACAAGCTTCCAGCTTTCCAAGCTTTTTTTTTCCGAAAATGATCTATCCTTGCAATGCAAAAAAAAGACGTGAGGATCACTTCTCGTCTGTAGAAGAGAACGAGTGAATGAGGATTATAAACCGGAATTGTTCTAAATTTTTTTTTGCGAAGTGAAGGTTTGGATTTCCTAGAAATATCAAATTTTCCTCATTTATGCACCTCCGCAGCCTGCAAAACAAGCAATAGATGCGAAATGATAGCTTAAAGAAGCGTGTGTTAGTTGCAGAAATCGGTGGAAGTATATCTAAGCAATTAATCTCTACACAATCTTCGACTTCTGCTCTAGATCCACGCTATTTGGGGGGAGGTGGTGGAACATACAGTAGTAGGTAGGATTGAGCGGAAATGGAACGCAAAAGAGTGGGCGTGGTTCACGTTGCTCCCGCTTCAGAAGCTCCACGGTGATATAGTCGGGTGAAAACGAAGCATGGACCGTTGCGCAAGCGGCCGCGCTCGGAAGCTGTGCGGTGGAGACAGCGGTTGGAATCGAGATGGGACCAAGGCGAAGTGCAGAGGTGTGTGGCGGTAGCGTGGATCCCACCACGATCCCAACCGCTACGCTCCACCGCTCCGCTTCAAGCGCAGCCGCTTGCTCAAATGTCCGTGTTTCATGTCGTTTTGACCGTACTATATAGTCGGCTCTAAACGACATGAATCACGAGCGCGGTTGCGGTGCATTTGCGTACGCGCCTTGAGACGGCGCGGTGGAGGCAGCAGTTGGAACCGAAGTGGGACCGTCGCCAACTACAGCGATGGGTGGTGCCAGCAACGGTTTCACTACGCTCCACCGAAGCGCCACGAAAGAAGCCGCACGTACGCAATTGCGTACGTGCTTCATGTCGTTTTGATCCTACTGCAAGTGTTATTCAAGCTCTGGGGATGGTGAATGTGCTTAGTTAAGGTACCTCAATTGGATCCTTTTCTTTTTTCGATGGTACATGATTGTTCATCGTTGAATTCGGTTCTGAAAATGTCACTAGCTTCTCGGACGCTCTCGATTCTGTAACATGCAGATTCTCATTATTTTATTAAAGAGAATATAAGTAACACTGCTTTATTTCGTCAAATTCAAATGCATTTTTTTTGGAAATCTCTTCCAGAATCAAGAACTCACGTTCAATAAGAGAGGGAGGCGGAGTTTCGAGTATTCGTAGAGGTTCCTCTTCATCCTTGGAGATCACAGCTTAAAAATAGTACATTGGCCAGGTGTATAATTATAGCACCAAAATTTTTTTTTGTTTTGGAAAAGGTCCCTGCTCATTTCATGAAGGAAAAAATAAAATATAAAGGAAAATCAGCCAAACAAAGTAAACTTTGTACTTTTTTAGTCGTTCTCCATTACGAATACCTACGTTCCAATATCGCGATAAGAATGATTTAAAAAAAATCCACAGTTGATTAAATAAATAGAACCGATTTAATGTTTCACTGAAATCAAAACTTAAGGTTCAAATATAACCCTAAGAGAGGTTTTTTCGGCACTCAATGTCCTTTAAAAAGGGATATAAAAGATAAAGGATAAAGTGTGTCTGGCGTTGATCAATCCGCTTGGGATGCGCCCCCACGTTCACTTCAATTCAGAATCGTTTGAGGTTTACGGACGTGTAACTGGCCCATACAATAACTTGCGGGGGTTGGCCGATGGGTCAAGTCAGTGTTTTTATCCTCCCAGACAAGTCTGGTACCAATTTATCGACCCCGGAGTGATGAAAGGCTTGGTGAGCACTAGGGCGGATTCGAACCTCCGGTCGATTGTGCTGTAAGCGGAACCTCTAACCGACTGTGCTGCACCCGTTCATGCTGGAGATAATGACAGAGAAAATGAGCCGGTCAATGTACAATCTTCACTCATAGATAATCTTTATTACTAGGTCTGAACCACGCCGGATCGCATTGATTTAAATAAATAATAATAGATTTAATAGATTTGAATAAATCATCCTGATTTGGTCCTACTTTTTGATGATAGCGTAACACTCGAAAGAAATCCAAACCACAAATCGCACAAAACACGAGAATACTGCGAATCAAAACCTATCCAGAAGCACTTTTAACAGTTTCAAGTTTTAACAGAAACTGTAGCTGTTTGAAATGGAGTAATATTTCCACCGCAGTTAGGATACGAGTCGACATAGCTTGACGCTTGCGAGTATAAACACCTACGGGTTGTCACTAGCTGGCTGACGTGTGCAGTCAGAGCTTTGGAGCCCGGAAACACGAAAGGTTTGGTTGGCACCAGGGCAGATCTGAACCTGCGATCGTACAGTCGCAGTGGAACCTCTTACCGACTGCGCTACACTCGCGCGTGTCATTCCATAGCGCAAATATACATAAACGCGCTCAGATTACTTTAATGTTCGGATTAGATTATATTCTTACGAAGAATAAGCCAAAGTGCCGGGCTCGCAAATTCAATGCAAATATTCATCGCACCAATGACGTACTGGTCATGTCCTTCAGTTAGGAAAAAAACCTTACGTTTATCACTGGATTTGGTGCCCAGTAAACAACAACAACAAATGATGACAATAGCTGCAAGCAGTAGTAGCATCACCACGATGATAATCCCAATCGCCCACAACCCTAAAAATTGATTTATTGATTTTTCGTTGGCAATTCACATTGATTATCGCAGTAGATTACGTTTTTTTTCACTGACATTGAGCTATTCTCGATCAATAAGGTTTGTTCACGCTTAGTAGCGTTCTTGTTCGGCGAATAGCGAAACAATTAACCCACATGTGTTTCCGTCTTCTCCGATGGCTAACGGATCTTTACTGTCCGATTGGTAGACATGTCGCTGGAAATTCGTCTCCCATATTGGCAACTCGACAGGATCATGGTATACTGTAAGTGAAAGCATTATTTAAGAGAAATTTTGCATTGAAAAGCGCGTTCGAACAAACTACACGTTGCTTGTTCATGGGTGATGGTTGAACACCACCAGATTCTTCCAGGAACCCGTTGTCTTTAGTTCTATAAAAACAACCTGAAGCTCAGCCCAGTTGCGTAAGCAGCTCCTTCCGAACCTGCTCGATGGAACCAGCAGTTGAGATCGAGTTGGGACTCGCTTCATTTGTCTACGCAGTCCTGGTGCACTTAAAGGCACCACCCCACGAATCCCGGGGTGGTGCGGGTTGTGGATTTGCCTGTACCGGATTGGATATAGTAGATTGTGGGGAAAAGGGTGATTCAGTCCATTTCTTCCTAATTGCCCTAAGAAACTCCCCAGAAGATGCGACGCGTGCACAAGGCTGGCGCGCTCCAATCGAACTCCTTGTAGAAAATAGCGCGCCGCAACGACCGAAGCCACATCTTCCAGGCGGTTTTTCACAGCAACTAGGAAGTAATGGACGGAATCACCCCCCTAGCCATAATCTACGACCCCGTAGAGGCATAACCTACCTGAAACCCGCACCACCATAGATTCGTGGGGTGACGCCCTCAAAGATGGTCCCACTTCGATCACAACCGTTGGCTTCACCGCGCCGCTTTGTATAGTCGGGTCAAAACGGCAAGGGTTCATGTGGTTTTTACCCGACTGAACGACTCAATGATGCGTTTGTGGAAGGAGAGGGTCCCGAAGAATCTTTAAAGGCATCACCCCACAAATCTGGAGTGGCATGGATTTCCGATGGCTGATGACTATACGGGTTCGTATCGGAACGCTTGAAGTTGTTAAGTGGTACGCTGTTTTCTAGGAGGACTTCTATTGGAGCGCGCCATCCTTGTGCACGCGGCGCATCTTCCGGGCCATTTTTTACGGCAATTAGGAAGAAATGAGCGTTATCCCACTTCCGTTTCTGCAATCTACGACCCCGTATAGTCTTCGGACATCGGAAATCCCTACCACCCCAGATTTGTGGGGTGATGCTTTCAGCTAAGGACCATCAAATGGTGTACTCTTGGTTTAAATCATTTCATCACCCTTCGAATTCATTTAACTACAATTGAAGCTAATATTCTACTCTGTTTATCGATTTTTTTTTAAAGAAAGACGCATCCGTCTTCATGAGAATATGTGAAAATATTCAAACAAGTAGGAATAATGAATGAAAAAGAAAAGAAAAAAAGAGGAACCTGGCAATGAATTTGGTATCCTAAACGGTGCACATCTTCCTCTAACAACACTGATTGTAGGAGTTAACCAACTATAATTAGCTAGTGATGGGACGTCTTCGTTCAAATAAGAGATAGGGGTGGCACGAAGTGCTGGTATATTGAAATCTACATCCAGATCTGAAATACAAATAAATAAAGTTTAAATAATATTTTAATATGTTCAAATAATAGTAACAATATAATATGTTTTAATTTAATTTAAATAAATAAAGTGAAATAAAGTTTTCTGGAAAAAAGTGCAAATTGCAAATAACCAATTCCGAGGCTGCTTTCGGAAGGCATAATTGCAAATTAATTGATAATTAACATAATTAAAACAACTAATAGTAATAATAATAACAAAAATCAATATAATTGGCATAATTAACAAATTTGACACCATAATCTCTTCTGCTACACGACAAAGTATGAACCAAAGGTGAAATCGAGAACTCGTCCACGGAGGGACGAGCAAGTGATTTTTGTGTGGCTGCACATTTTCAACTGATACCATATCTATTGTAATAATAATGCTCATCGCTCTATTAGCATCCGCCCCGTCATGCACCAAAAGTAATCCTGGTGAAACGAGAAAAATTGCGCTCTAGTTGCAACTCCACCAATTTTTATTTTTTAATTTGTTTAACACTTAATTAATTGGTAATTAACTCAATATCGCAAGAATTAACTCAATATTGATTTTATTTGGGAGGCGAAATATTCATTCATTCATCCATCCATTCATTCATTCACTCATTCATTCATTCATTCATTCATTCATTCATTCATAGATGCAACGGTTTTTCCAAGAAACCTCCTGAAAAGGAATCCAACGTTGCATACTTCAACTCAGTTCCAGCATATTTTTTTTCTGTTGCGATCAATAGAATCAATAATAAGAATCAATAATGTACAACTCACTCGACACGCAGCCATTGTAGTAGTTTTTCATGCTCTGTGCAGTTATTTCGGGTTTTTCAGACTTTTGACCTCCGAGCACGATTTCTTTGGCATTGTAAAGATCTAGATTTTCGGCCATAAATTCAAAATCATGACGAATTGCGTCCACCTGAATCGATCAATTTATAGATTTTCGTTAGGAACATTTCACTAGAGTTTATGAAAATTCTGGAATGTATGTAGGTTTCGATTGATCAAGCTGGTAGCTCTAATCAAAGTTCTCCACTCAAAGCGTCTAGAATCTAATGAAACAAAAGAGATACTGTAAGAGAATAAAGATTAAATTAATAAAGGTTAGTATCTAAGATTTATTATTAAGATTAATAAAGGTAAATTAATTAAAGGTTAATCTAACGAAGAACTAAGTTGTCGACCGAGTTTTAGTTTACTTCCTAAGAACTACATCATTACTTTTTCCTTCGTTTACGAAATACAGAAAAAAAACACAAAAAGTTGAAATACGTTTGCTGTATCGATTACAGTTAGACTCGCCCCATCTAAGGAAGCTGATTCTATGCAGGAAGAATTTTTTCGTCCAGAATTTCTCTTTGATATTCGTCCACCATTGCTGATCCGCTCACACTACACCTATACCGTATAGTAGGGTCAAAACGACATGAAGCAGGTACGCAATTGCGTACGAGGCTTCTCTCGAGGCGGTGCGTTGGAGCGTAGCGGCTGGTAGCGAGTCGTGAAACCCTGCCTGGCACCATCCATTGCTGCAGTTTATGAAGGTCCCAACTCGGTCCCAACTGCTGCCTCCACCGCGCCGTTTTGAGCGCGCACGCAAATGCACCGCAACCGCACTCGTGATTGTTTTTTTTTGTTTTTATTGTTTCTCTTTGTCGTTTTGACCCGACTACACATGCATGTTTCGCAATCTAATCTTAATAAATTAAAAAAAAATCATAATCAGGACAAAAAAAAAGAAAATGGGACCCACAGTAACTGCAGTTGCTTGGTGGGCACCGAATCGAGCCACGAAAAAGTGCCTATAACCATCTGAGAAATTCCCCACAAATGTCTTAACTACGCCCTTTTTGCTGCCATCCACAATTCCTACATTCACAGAACCATTTCTATTCAGGACCACTTCGAAAATCCTAAAATAGATAGATATGATCTGGCGGCCCTGGCGGGACGAGGAGTTAAAATCCTCTCATTAACAATAAGTCACGGACCGTTCGTCTTTAAACTGGACGGTGGCTAAAATTTGGTGATGTGTCGACGGTGACGATGGTGCAAAAGCGAATTGCAACGTTTGTGTACGTTTCATGGGACTCAAAATGTACCGCGACAAAAATCGATCCATATCAAATGTGAAGTATGAGTTAGCGGCGAGAATAAGGCCGTTGTCTAAAAATTTAAATCTAACAGAGTACAGAAAATCTCGAAAATGAAAAATCTAAGGTAAGGTAGAAGATCTAAGGTAATTTTCCTGCAAGTGAGGGACAAATACCAGGAAGTACAGTACATACCAACAGTACAATCCGATCCAGCATAACTTGTACGGGAACAATCGCACGTAACGTCTCCGTTCCCCAGCCATCCCACCGAACAATGTCCGCTGTTCTTACAATCCAACGAACTACATCCCAATTCGCAACCGATACGGATTAATTCTAAATGAAGTGGACGAGTTGCTCGTTAGTTACAGGTGTCGCTTACCGTAACCGTACAACCAACTTGGATCATTCGGTCGAAAACCGTGTCCTGTCTGACGTAGGTCGACTATTTCACCGCCAATTCTTAGGCCACGTACGCATCCAAGGAGATTTGGTACGGCACATTGATAGATCGGTCGCAGCACCATCGATCCATCTTAATAAGTGACAGATGGGGTTTCTAGGTGAATTGATTTCAATAGGGAAGATTTATCTTCCGTTTCAATACTCCATGGCTGATATGAAAGCGTTAAGAAAGTTTTAAAGTGTTCTTCCACGACGAGTCCTCCGATTTCAGCCTGAGTTCCGTAAATATCCTGAACCGATACACCGAGAAAATGTTAATGATGGCGAACAGGAGCGTGTTCATATGAACTTTCCTCGTCCTTTAAAAGCATCACCCCACGAATCTGGCGTGATATGGATTTTCATTGGAGTATACCCACATTGATTCGCAGATTATGAATACAGCGGTTGTTCCGCTCATCTCTTCCTGAATCGGGATGCGACAGCTTCGGAATGCGCTTCCTTACGACGTCATCTAGTGCAAGTTGTAGACTATGAATACAGCGGTGGTTCCGCACATTTCTCCCTGCATCACTGTGAACAGACGGCTCCGGAATGCGGTTCCTTACGACGTCCTCTATTGCAACGCACCACCCTTGCGCCAAGCCCCCGCCTGCGATTCGTTGAAAATCCATTTGGACGCCCCGATAGGGTTTTAAAATGATTTCCTTGAGCTGTAGCCAAGATTGGTATTGGTCGTCTTTATTAAACAACGTCTAACGTTTTGGCGTTATCGCCTTCGTCAGAGCCTGGAAAATTCAAAGCCATTAATAATAGGCAATCCGTTCCATTCAACGAACCCCGACAGGCAATCCATTTCATTCAACCAATCGTAGGCGGGGGCGTGGCGCAAGGGTGGCGCGTTGCGATAGGGGACGTCTTAAAGAACCGTATTCCGAAGCCGTCTGTTTACAGTGATGCAGGGAGAGATGAGCAGAACCACCCCTGTATTCATAATCTACTACCCGATATAGATATACTCCAACGAAAATCCATACCACCCCAGATTCGTGGAGTGATGCGTCTGAGTATTTCAAAAGATGAATCCTTAGTTTGCCACATTGGCTTGGTTATAAGTTATTTAATTTTTATTAATTACTTATTTTTATTTCTTATTATTAATTAATTAATTAATTTATTTATTTATTTATTTAGAGTTAAATATTCTGAACCCACATGAATTGAACATTGTGTAAATACATGAAAGCTGTTAACCTGAACAAGAGAGAAATTAGAGACGCCGTTATTTTTATCTCAGCATCCAACTACATGCACTCCAAGGTCCCATACTTTCTCAATATTATTTTTTTTTTCAAAATTTTTGTCATATATTTCCGCATTGAACAATTCGAAGCTCACCGCTTGTATGTGATTCTCGCTCGATTCCTCCTACAAAAGTATAGACAAATGGTTTCGGCTCTATCGGCGAATTTAATCCCACGGGAATGACCACTATGTCTGAAAACATAGGAAGTAAGCAGGAAATAATACCCATCAATTATTTTCCGGGCAGAAAAACATACGTAACCTGTGAAAACATTGATAAACTTTTGTACAGGGTGTTGTGAAAGTTGTCTTGGCGTATGGATAATGCATGCATCGTCATCCACCGTTAATGTCGATGATTCCAGCGAGTGTTCGATGGTTATCCGAAACAAGAGCCATTTCTCGCATTTAAAAATGCTTCGAACGTGTTTAGCTGCGAGTTATTCACAGCACTGTGATTGAAGGCATCACCCCACGAATCTGACGTGGTATGGATTTCCGAGGGCCAATGACTATACGGGGCGTAAATTGCAAAAACGAGTGGGATCTCGCTCATCTCTCCCTGCATCACTATAAACAAACGGCTTCGGAATGCGGCTCCTTATGACGCCCTCTATTGCAATGCGCCACCCTTGTGCCCCGCCCCCGCCTGCAATTCGTCGAATGAAGTGAGTTGCCTATCGGGGCGTCTGAATGGATTTTCGACGAATCACAGGCGGGGGCGGGGCGCAAGGGTGGCGCACTACAATAGAGGACGTCGTGAAGGAACCACATTCCAAAGCGGTCTGTTTACAGTGGTGCAAGAAGAGATTTGCGAGATCTCACCCGTTTTTCCAATCTATGCCGCCGCATAGTTTTTGACCATCAAAAATCCGTACCACGTCAGATTCGTGGGATGATCCCTTTAACTGACATAACAGTCAACCAATCACAGAACATGAAAGAGCAACAGATGATGAGGCACATCGGTCTCCATTTGTTTTTGTAAAATACATAATTCCCTACCTGTATCCAATTCATGTTACTGTATTCCGTCCCAGGTCTTGCGCGTACAGTACACGAAGACACAATATCTTCATTGTTAAGCGATAAGGTGAGGTTAACCTCTTCGGCGAGGTGAAGCTTAAAAGCATAAGCTTGGTTGGTAGCTAGGTAATTTGTCTGAGAAATGAAAAAAATAAGGTTTAGAGTCTAATATACCGTAATACTGACGTGTCATTTCCTTTTTTTTTTTAAATATATTTCTCACCTACTAATTTTCTATTCGTTCGGGAAAAATACATTGATGTACCTGCATAAAATTGTTGTTGTGATCGTGAACAAATATTATCAACGCTTGTGATTGGTCGGTTCGAAAAGAGAGCACAGTTTGACCAATCAATGGGTTCTGTGACAACTCATATTTCAGAAATCCACCATGAAATGAGACGGACGAGTTTTGATTGATGTCTAGAAATGAGATGATTCCTCAACTCATAAACTAGGACTTTCTTGCTATTGGTCAATTTAGTTAAAAGCTCCGCCTTCCCAACGAACCATTCTCACAGTTGCGTCCGCTTTGCACGTTTGGATTTCGGCAGCGACAAACGGCGGCATCGGCAGCAAAATCTTGGATGCATTCCGCTGAATTTTGGCACAAATTCCCATTGCAGCGATCTTCGCAATAAGGAGAAATTTCTGAAAGTGAAGATATCAATCCAGGCGGGACTAAGATGGCTCTTCGTGCCTGGACTCTCTTCATGATACCTTCGAATTCTTGGGCGAGTCCTTGCAAATGCACCGCATCATCGTCAATTATAAGCGATTGAACACAGCCAGTAAAACCGCTGTAAATCATTGATCAGTGAGGGGGCGAGAAAAAATCGACAAAATTCGACAAAATTGCAAAAAATTGCGATATTTGGGAAGGTACAGCATTCGTTTTGACGGAATTACTTGATGTCGTCGTTTAGTGACAGTTGTCCATCCGGGATATCATCACTAGAAACTGCCACGAACGCATTAAAACTGTCGATTCCAATACGAAGTTCATCGTTGGCGAATTCAAGGACTAACAGATGCCATTTTGTGTCGTTAATTCTGAAGTATCGATCGATAGCGATTCGACGGATAAATCCGTTATTCGAAGACCAACCTTGCTTGAGATTCAACCGTTGCGCTGGCATTTGACAGCGAAACCCGGATCATATGACCTGTAGATTAAACAATTTGTAAAAAAATCGTTTGTCGGCTAATTTTCGCCGGTGATTGATAGGGAAAAAAATCCAAAGTGGCCTGGACACCCTGACGGGTGAATTGATTCTACGAGAAAGAGATCGAATAACAAAAAACGCTATTACAACAAGAACAATTTCAAGAGAAAAACGGACGAGAGTAAATATGGAAGTAAAGGAGGGAATCCTGAGGTGGTACGGATTTCAGGTGGAGTATTCGTATACGGCATAGTAGGTTATGGAGGGAAGGGTGATTCCGTCCATTTATTCCTAATTGCCGTAAAAAGATGCGGCGCATGCACAAGGCTGGCGCGCTCCAATCGAACTCGTTGTAGTAGAAAGTAGCGCCCAGGAACGCCCGAAACCGTATCTTCCGGCTCGTTTTTTTACGGCGATGCCTTTAAAGTTCAAATATAACAATAAGAGAGGTTTCTCCAGCACTTAATATCCTTTAAAAAGGGATATAAAGGGTAAAAGACAACGATATTGACGTTAATCAATCCGCTTAGGATCCGCCATCACGTTCACTTCAATTCAAAATCGTTTGGGGTTTACGAGCGTGTTACTGGCCCATACAATGACTTGCGGGGGCTAGCCGATGTGTCAAGTCAGTGTTTTCCGACCCCCGGAAGGATGCAAGGCTTGGTGATCACTAAGGCGGATTCGAACCTCTGATCGATCGTGCAGGAAGCAGATCCTCTAACCGCTACACTACACTCTCCCCCAAAAAATGTTACAGATCGAGAATGAGCGACAAATAATTGAATAAAGAAGCTACTTTTAGATTTTTAGCGATTTTTACCCGACTCACCATTCACTAATTCAACTTTCAGATATTTCTGTTCATCCTCTATAACGGAGAATAGTGTAGCCGTTGAGTTGGCTGTACGAAATTGTAACGACAACAGTTCACCACTCCATCGACGAACATCAAGTGCCCGCTCTCTAGCAAAACGAATTGGTCCGTAGCCGGCTGAAATCGATCAATAAAGGCTATAGACCGTGAAAAAGGCGGTGAAAAATCCCATGACTGACTGACCGAAACCCTCGCATTCCAGTGGTCCCAGCGTCATTTTACCATTGACATCTCCATCAGAATGTAGAGCCACCTAAATACGGTACATACATATTTTCGTAGGGAACTCGTAATCTGTCGAAAACTGTCGATGAGAACTCACTATTCTAGTAATCCCTGCATCTTCTCCGTAGAGAAATCCAATATCGTTAGTGATGGCACGCGAATCACAATTGCATTTCTCTGATTGTGAGCAAAAAAATCAATAATATTTCTCGCTATTGTTTTCTAGCATGGAATCAAAGAATTACTGTTTTCAATGCATCCCAAATCCATGCAGGTGCAACTATTTGGCACACGTCCAATTTGTGCTACAGTACGATCCGAAGTGGCCACGTGGAACCATGTTTTTTTCAACTCAAACCTAGATAAACATTAATTATTATTTACATTAGCGTTTTCTATTTACTTTATACATGTTGCGCTTATAATGTTTCAATGAGAGAAATGTAAATATAAAGAAAGAAAAAATAAATAAAGAAATAAATTAGAGGAATATAAATATAAAGAAAGAAAACTATTAAATAAAGAAAAATAAATCTATTATACAATATAAATGATATACAAGTATAAATATAAACATAAATATAAACATAAATATTGAGGAATTATAATAAGAGAATTATAAATATAGAAAAAGAAAAATAAATAAATTAGAGGAATATAAATCTGAAGAACGAAAAAAAATTAAAGAAATAAAAATAAATATATTATATAATACAAATAATATATAAAAATAAAAATAAATATAAAAAGTATAAATATAAATATAAATGTAAATATAAATATAAATATAAATATTGAGGAATGTATAATGAAAGAAATATAAATATAAAAGAAGAAAAATAAATAAGTAAATAAATAACATAGAGGAATATTAATATAAAGAAAAAAATTAAATAAATAAAAATAAATATATTATATGATATAAATAATCTATAAACATGAATATAAATATAAATATGAATATCGAGGACTGTATAATGAGGGAAATATAAACATAACGAAAAGAAAAAATAAATAAATTAGAGGAATATAAATATAAAGAAAGAAGATAAATAAATAAAAAATAAACATAGTATATAATATAAACAATACATAAATATAACTATAAACATAGAGAAATGTAGAAATAAATAAACAAATAAATAAGACCATTTTTGAGCTGGATGTATTGTCGTTATCGATAATCGCTTTTAGCTTATTGTGCCAGTATAACCGCAGCACAATACAATTCATTTAAAATAACTACGTTCCAAAAATCTCAAAAAAAAAAACCGAGAAAAAATATTGCAAGTAGCGTAGTGCTCAAGATATGGAGCAAATGCAAAGCAACGAAGAAAAGTAGTGTGAAAAAAATTAATTAATAATTAATAAGTACAATAAATAATAATAAATAAATTAAATTAAATCAATATAAAAATAAATATAATAAAATAATAGTTAATTAGAATAAATTAATCAATGTAGAGAAATATCAGAAATATGTTTAGGTACTCACCCAAGTGCGGCATTGTTACAGTCATATTGCACAAATTGCTTGCAAGAGTCGGAATTCTTGATGAGTCTGAAATTTTCGATCAATATCCATGGTTTCCACATAGAATTTTATTTGTTTACAATAATCGTTTTATACCGGAAGTGAATAGTGTGTTGTAGACATGGCATTCATCAATTTATTCTAACAATAGGAATGGCGAAAAAACCAAATTACTTCATTTTCCAAAGTAGTGTAAGGAATAATGCCTGAAGGTAATTTACCTGGCTAGCTTCTCATTGTTGAAATCTCTGTAGGAAACAACAAACAGTGAATTTGTCTTGTCCTCGGATGATCGCAGCACCGTACCATTCGGCATATCGTGGGGTACTGTAGTGCTGAAAATTAGCGATACGCAGCTATGATTATAATCAATAAATTATTGGATCATGCAGTTGTAGGATCCATGCCAAAAAATCGTTTTTTTTTTTAATACGTTAATTCCTTTAAAAATGACTATAAGGTTATAAAGCACTGGTCGTTCGGGTATTGAACTTTCTTCTAAACTCGTGAAGAATTTTATTTCTTCTAAACTCGTGAAAATTTTATTTCTTCTATCTTATTTAAAAAAGGATTAAAATCATGATTCGTTGCGGCGAAAATAACAGGGAAATTTCCAATCTGAACCTATAGTTGAGTCAAAACGACATGAGGCACGGGCAGTTTTGCAAGCGGCTGCGCTCGAAGCAGCGCGGTGGAGCGTAGCGGTCGGAATCGTGCAAGGACCCTCGCTACCGCCACCCGACCCTGCAGTTCGCCATGGTCCCACCTCGATTCCAACGGCTACGCTCTACCGCGCCGCTTCGAGCGCGCGGCCGCTTACGCAGCTGTCCCTGCTTCATGTCGCTTTGACCCGACTATATCGCCACTACGGCGGCAAAAAAAAGTGCTAGTTTGTGGGAAAAAACGTTCATTGATATTAGGTAAAGTGTTAGGATACTTTTTTTGCCAGTTTACCGAGGTATGAGCGATGGATACTCACATTCCATTGCGGCAAACCGCTACACTACCAAGCAATGGACGTGTTCCGTCCACATCCAGATGTGTAGGTCCTGAGGGGAGACCGTAGAAAGTGTTCGCTTCAGCACAAGTACGAGGATGAAGAACTAGAATGAAATTCACCGAGAGAACTTGAGTGCTTCAAAATTCTAAATTTATCTACGAAAAATTCACCAAATTGACAATATTTCCCAGCGAAACCGCGTTTACATAAACATACAGGTCCTTCCTGACGACGCTCACAAATAGCACCATTGCGACATACGTAATCCTGTGATTTCTCGCAAGGCAACGGATTTGTGGGACCTTCTAAATTTTCTAAAGGTGGCAAAAAAAAAACATCAAAATATAGTTGGGTCAAAACGACATGAGGCACGGACAGTTGCGCAAGCGGCTGCGCTCGAAGCGGCGCGGTGCAGCGTAGCGGTTCGGATCCTGTAAGGATCCTCGCTACCGCCACCCGTCCCTGCAGTTCGCCATGGTCCCACCTCGATTCCAACCGCTGCGTTCCACCGCACCGCTTTGAGCGCAGCCGCTTGCGCAACTGTCCGTGCCTCATGTCGTTTTGATCCAATTATACCTCCCCTTAATGAAAAAATACTCATATGTCCGCAATTGCAGAAATTTCGTTCTGATCAGCAATGCAATGTCTTTGATCGCCTAGCCGCGCACTACGGCGGAGGTGTTCAATCAAGAGATGCTGCCTTTGTATAAATTATTCGAAAAAAAAACAAAGAAATCTCCAAACATACTTCGTGGTCCTGATGCGAAAATGCCACCTTTATGAATCTGAAAAAAACTAAGCACTACAAGGCGACAAACAGTGCTTCACAAAAAAACACAAAATAAAAAGTAGAAGCTAAGCACTCACGTTCTCACTTGCAACGGTAAGGTGCTGCATGGTTGGCGACAATTGGGAACCTTAAAACCAATTATCCGATATCGATAATCGATAAAATCGATAGTATTATAGAGTAGAGCTTTCACTTATCTCAATTTTTGAACTCCCAGCATTTGGTTCGTTTCCGGATGTTGCATCCACATCACTAGAATTATCTTGAGAGCTGATAAAGTCGAAAAGCTGAAAGAGAAAAAGAATTATTTCATGAATTTCCCAGAAAAAAAAAACTGGATACGCCATAGGTGCGGATAGGTCCCATAAGTACGTTCTCTAATCCAGTCGGTGAAATTGCTCATCACCCAGGCTTCTAGTGCTAGTTCAGGTAAAAAAGGAGGAAAGGGATTCAGCTTGAAGCGTACCCGTTATGAAATTCACACGAAAACGTGGAATAAAATTATATTATTTTCTCGCTGTTTCACAGGGAAGCTGAAAAAACTTACAATTTCCTATGGTTGCGCATAATCGCCTTATCGCAGAGAAAAACCGGTAATAAACAGTTTCTATTGTTCTGAACGATGCTTTCTGGAGAAAGTTTGTGCTTGGAGCTGATCAGTCGACAAAATGTCACGTATCATCAGGTAATATTTGTGTTGATAAATATCATTACTGGAACCCTTAACTGGATTCGGATGTGTTATATGATGATTGGTGCAATTGCGTAGGCGCCGGCGCTCGAGGCAATGCGGTGGAGACGTAACGATTAAGTTCGAGTGAGGACCTTTGCTGTAACCGTTCATTGCTGCAGTTTGTGATGGTCCCACCTCGACCGCTATATCCACCGCAGTAGTTCTAGTGCATTTGTGTACGCGCTCGAAACGGCCCGGTGGAGGCTGCAGTTGGGACCGCGATGGGACCGTCGCAAACTCCAGCCATGGATGGCGCCAGTAAAGCTTTCACCACGCTCCTTGCCGCTACGCTCCACCGAAGCGCCTTGAGGGAAGTCGCGTACGCGATTGGATACGTGCTTCATGTAATGGACGAGAAACTCGTCCATCACAAAATAAACAAACAATCCATTCCTTGTTAAAGGCAGCAGGTACCACGAAATTGACGATGTTAGATCTCCCCATGAAATGAAAGTGTTAATTAGAACACGAGCATGAGCGCAATCACACTCAATTCTTCTTAAATATCCTGAAAACTGAAGTGGAAAACGTCTTTCCGGATACTAAGCGCCTAAGAACTTGTCTCATATGCAAACGCAAAAATTGTGCGATCTGGCACAGTTCGCACAATCAATGGGCTGCTTATGCTATCCTCACGCTCCGGCAGGCTCTACCTGGGCTCTGTACGTGATGCGTTGTTAGGTGCGTCGTGGTAAAATTCGACCAACGGTGTTCGTTTCTCACGCCGTTTTCCAGGAAGATTTTAGGGTGTTTGTACCCATGATCTACATCTCTAACTTTATATTCCTTTATATTTATTCTCTACTTTATTATATCTACCTCTCTAACTTTATGTTTGAAAGCTTCCAACATCGTAAATTTCGTGGTCTTAAATCAGAAGTTCATTTTGAAAAAAAAGAAAGATAATATAAGAGAAATAGGAGATGGAATTTCTCAGTACAGATGTGTTTCTGAAATGACCCGAACTTGAGTGGAAAAAAATAAAACACGTCCAGTGGGTGTGGTCAATTTGTGACCAACAAACGTACGTCATTTGGCAGCGGATCAGCGTTGAATAGTGGTACTCCAACGGCGATTAAGTTCGGTAAGCTACCGTCGTTACTACAAGATGAAAGAGACTTCGATGACTCCACCTAAAACGTCATCGTTGATCGGTAGGGTCATTGATTTATTGATTCAAAGAGCACGAACCCGTTTGTCCTTATCGTTTAACATGTAAAGAATATCGTGGTGATCTACGTACACATTCTTCAAACAAGCAGTAATCCCCAATTCTCGTGCACCATTTGTTGCGGGAGCACCGCCGAATAAAATTGATGAGAGATGGAGGCCGACAGGAGAATCCATGAACGAGAGTTTCTGGAAAGAGTTCCTTATTTAAAGAAGCGATTTATGAAAAAACGGCGGGATACGGCTTATTCGTTGGCGAATTTTGTACAAGAGGTTGATGGAGCGCCCATCTTGGTTCGCAATGGAGGCGGAATCATCTCCTTCGTAGACCAACCACCACTCAGTCGTGATACTTTAAGAGTTAAAAAGACGACAGCTGGTCTAGCGAGAGAATGTAGTGTTGACGTCAACAGACACGGACACGGAGACCAGTTTTCAGGGATCAGTTCTCTGGTCAATTAAAGGCAGTATATCACGGATCTGACGTGGTGTGGGGTTCCGAGGGCCAATGACCATACGGGGGTGTAGATTGCAAAAGCGGGTGGGATCTCGTTCATCTCTCTCTGAATCAATGTAAAGAGACAGCTTCGGAATGCGGTTCCATATGACGTCCTCAATTGCAACAGTGCAACAGTGCTACACCCTTGCGCCCCGCCCCCGCCTGCGATTCGTCGAATGAAATGTGTAGCCCATCGAGGCGTCCGAATGGATTTTCAACAAATCGTAGGCGAGGGCGGGGCGCAAGGGTTGTGGGTTGCAGTACAAGACGTCGTAAGGAACCGCATTCCGAAGCTGTCTGTTTACAGTGATCCAGGGAGAGATGAGCGAGATATCACCCGTTTTTCCCCCGTATATTCTTTGCCAAATCATACCAGTGAGATCCCTCTGCATTATGAAGTCTTCGGCGCCACCTTGCCCCGTTACCACCCGTTCGTGAGATGCGTGCCTTTAATTCACAGAGACTGTCTTTATACTGCCCTTAAAAAAAAACGAACCAGCATCTTTGTAAACAAGAAACCAAGAATGTTTGAGGCCAGTGGAAGTTTTTCGATCTACCTATTATTTACTAGATAGCTATCTTCGCTAACACATTTAATATGGTCAAAAGGACATGAAGCACGGTGCAATTGCGGTACGCGACTTCTGTCGAGGCGGTGCGGTGGAGCTTTAGCGGTTAGGAGCGTAGTGGGACCCTTGCTTGGACCACCCATCGCTGCAGTTCGCGATGGTCCCACCTCGGTGGTTCCAACTGCTGCCTCCTCCGCGTCGTTTCGAGCGCGTACGCAAATGCACCGTGCTTGTTGTTTTGATCCGACTATAGAATGGCACCAATGTCAGTTTGGAGAGGTGGACGAAGTTAGTGCCTCGCCAAAAAAAGTGCAAACACTTCGAGACAAATATTCTGTGAGAACAGTACAAGAAAATCGAATAAATTGTAAAATTACTATTAATTAGGACCTTAGTAAACCGTGGGCGTGGTCAGCCAATCAAAGATGAGTAAATAGTGGGCGTGGTTAGCCAATCAAAGATGCAAGCGTGGGTGGAGAAAATCAGAAAAGATAACCGAAAACGAAAAGAAAACCTACTCTCGTTTCCCCATCAACCGTTAGACCAATCATACGCGATTCATGATGAATACCAATAAAAATTGAGTGGAATCTTGAATAAGAAAAAAATCGATACGACTAACATATATAAGAAGCCTAGTAACCGCTCAGAACTAACTCAACACTAGTGTCGAGCGTGAAATTCACGTGACCAAAGCTTCCGAAAAGTAGATTTCCATTCCGTTCCACCACATACAATTTCACTACAGATCCATCATTAAGTATTGAATGTAGCAGTACTCCTTGCTTGTTGTCAAGTTCGGCAAACTGTAAATTGTTGTTGTTCGTACACATGTTAAATCTTATAAACCCGTGTCAGATACGTTGCAAGAATTTCAGATAAAGATCACCATTCAGCATTTTTGTGTGCTTTGAACGTAAGTACCGGGATCATCCCGGATTTCTAGAAACTACACAATTGACGTTCACTAATAGCAAAAGATCCACTATTCTCCAAGATCGATATTGTAGTCACACGGTAACCATCAGATGGCAACAAAACCTGATCACTATGATCTACCTTAAAATCGATCGTTATCCGACTGATTTGTTGATCGACCTTCCACGGCGTGTAGCGTATGTTGCTAGGTTGACTCTCGTCGTCGTTATTAAGCACAAAAACGGATCGAGACGCTATAAATCAATACATATACCTTGCATATGAGTGGCTTAAAGGCATCACCCCACGAATCTGACGTGGTATAGATTTCCGAGGCCCGAAGACTATACGGGGGACGTAGATTGCAAAGACGGGTGGGATCTCGCTGATCTCTTCCTGCATCACTGTAAACAGACGGGTTCGGGATATACGACGTCCTATATTGCAACGCGCCACACTTGCGCCCCGCCTCCCCCTGCGATTCGTCGAATGAAATGAATTGCCTATCGGCGCGTCTGAATGGATTTTCGACGAGGGGGGGGGGGGGGGGGAAAAAAAAGGGATTAAGGGGGGGGCTTCGGAGCCGCCGTTTAAAAGGGGGGGAGAGGGGAGATTCCTGCCCGTTTTTGCAATCTACGCAGTCTTTATCTCAGATTTATTTCACCTCAGATTCGTGGGGTGATACCTTTAAAGGGCCTGTCTATATTTGAATAGTGATCATTTGTAATAAAGTCGCCATAAATCCCAAAATTGGAAGTTTCGTCGGAAGAAAAGGGAAACAGAAGTAGAAAAGAAACGTAAATAAAAGTTTGTAGAAATATATATGTAACCGCGCTTGAAATAAACAAAATATGCAAGATTTAAAAAATTGCTGCAACAAGCTTCAATGTGCTTCTGTTGCTACAGTAACAACAGTCCCTATGAAGTCTAACTAAAACAAATAACCGGTATTTTTTATTTAAAGACCGTATCAGACCAAAATGGACCATCATTTTTGAAGTCAGAGTCAAGAACCTACGGTATCGACAATTTGGACCTGATTTATGTGTGCCATAGCAGTCACACGTCGCAACCTCAAGTGGTAAACATCTTCCCTGAAACAAGCAACGATCGATCAATGATCATGACCGAACTCGTACGAAAACCCACAGAAACGGCATGAACCAACGTGCCTTATTGCAATCTCTGTAAGCACATTCGTCGTCGCTCGGACACTCATCGATCTCATTGGACGAGATCTCGATAACCTCGTAAGGCGGAGTCGCTCCGCCCACCTGCACAGTGACCAATGTTACACAGCCAATCATCGAGTTCCCTGCGATAGCTTATAAATAATAGCTTATAAATAAATAATAAATAGCTTAGAATTAATAATAGATGGTTTATAAATAAAAATACTCCATAAATAAGTATTTTCTCTGGGTTTATAAATAAATAAATAAATAATAAATAATGATATAAATATTTATAAATAAATACTGATAAATTTCACATTTACCTCCGTCTCCCAGAGTTGGCACTAACTCTACCCCTTCAATATCGATTTCTTCCGTGATCTCGCAAACATGATCGCTGTCTGATTCCAATCGATAGAATAGAGAGTTGTTTTTGGTGTTTAAACGAACCGCCAAGCTGTGTTCTTTGTTTTGATCTGAAATTGAGAATGGAGGCGAGGAAAAAATGGAGGAAAAATTAGGAGCACAGGTAAGGTGGTTAATTTGTTCGCGTATCCTTCACAACTTCTCGCGTATCCTTCACAGCTTTTTACATAAGATTAAAGCCGCCGGCATTTTTCACTGTTAGGAAATTCTTTACTTTTTTTAACCACGATTAGAAAAAAAAAGTTTTAAAAATCCCATTTCTGATAGTCTGGTAAGGAGGATATTCACCGTATCTTTTGTACCGAAGTAGGCGGGTAAGTCCCTGCGCGCGATTTTTGTCTGAAAGGCATTTTCCTGCTCGCTAGAAGGCATCACCCCACGAATGTGGCGCGCGGTATGGATTTTCGTTGGAGTACACCGAGTCGTAGATTATGAATACAGGGATAGCACCGTTCGCCTACCTGCATCACTGTAAACAGAAGGCATAGGAATGCGGTTCCCTACGATGTCCTCTATTGCAACTCGCCACCCTTGCGCTTCGCCTCCGCCTGCTATTGGTCGAAAATCAATTTGGGCGCCCTGATGGGCAATTCATTTCATTCGACGAATCGCGGGCGGGGGCGGGCCGCAAAGGTGGCGCGGGGTTTAAACATACTTTCAATTATTTGATAATACTCCACTATGATAATCTAGTGGTAATCAGTAATCATCTATTAATGAGCAAGGAAAGTTAGGCGTGAAAATCCCAGCATTATGTGTCCTACTTCGCTCGATTGTGATATTACGGGGTATTGACATCACCTGCCCGTATCGTCTTTTATGCCAAAACCCCAAAACTACATTATTTTGCACCAGTAACTCTCCTAAAAGCTCTCTCAAAGGTCTTAAAAGCAGGTTTTAGCAAAAAAAAACCTTATTTCACTAGTTCTATCCAAACTTATTTCGCTAGCTCTATCCGGAACTTCCAAGCAAAACCTTTGTGTTCACCTATGAGTTTAGTTAGTGAATATTTTTCGATGTCATTAAGCTAACCAGATTAGTTGAGCAAATTTTTTTTATGAGGGAACAAATGAGTAGGCCAGCCCCTAATAGAACAATTTTTTTTTGATGGACGTAGTTGTTGTTAGTTGCGTTGTTGCTATAATTTTATTTTTCGGATGTATTTCAGGGTTCACGTACGTTTGGTACTGGTTTATAATTGTACAAAATTGTTTTAATCGCTGCTATTCGTTGCTGTTGTAGATTTTGATTTTTGAAAATGTTCATCCGCACAGGAACTATTCCATAATAACCCAAAAACTAAGCGAAATTCAAGTAACTTTCAAAATCTCACAAATTTCGAGTGAAATACAGGTTAGTAACTTTTGAAATAATCAAATTCAGAATGAAATTTGTGAGATTTTGAAAGTTACTTCTGATCCTGATAGGCCTTCTGGCCTCAAACGAGCACTTCCCCACTATTCAGGGATTCGAAGAAGGGATGAACATGACGGTCCCGAAAAAAAAAACAGAGAAGTAAAAAAAAACTAAAAAATAAAAAAAAATTGGAAGGCACCTACCTAAGAAATGTGTGCTGAATGGTTTATTCAGTATGCTGATCCCGTCAGTGTTCAACAGATTCAACTGGAGGTATCCATTGTGTAGACTACCGACAAGCTGAAAACGACGGCAGACGATCGATAACAATCGATAACGTGAGCGCAGTAAAAATGCTGCAGTGACGGTAGCGCCCCCGCCACGTCACATGTCACTTATAAATGTATTTTTTGTTTCTTTTTCCAATAACTTTGGTTGAATACGGTATTTTCCTACCATTTTTTAAATATCTGCTTGAAATATGGAATGTACTAAGTATACGTAAGTTTAAGAACAAAAAAAAAGACTCACAAAAAAAGGAATCAAAAGTTTCAAAAAAAATTAAAAATAATTAAAAACAAAAACAATTTTAATTTTTGAGCTCTAACCAAATGACTGTATAAAACTCTTGTAAAGCAGATGTTAGTCAGAAAAGAACGGCTTTGAAAAATCAATCAAGAAATTTGAGAATAAAAAGGTTATAAGATTAACAAAGATGTAAAATAAAATAAAGAAGAATAAAAATAACAATTAAAATAAAGAAATAAAAGTCAGAATTGAAATAAGAGAATAAAAATTTAAGAAAGGTTATAAGATTAACAAACAGGTAAGATAAAATAAAGAAATTTAAAAAATACAATAAAATAATAAAATAAATAATAAATAAACAAATAAAATAATAAATATAATAAAGTTTAATAAAAAAATAAAATAAAGATGTATGGTCATAAATTAGGAATGCCTACCTTAAAAAAAATATTACCGAAAATCGTGAACAAAAATTAAATCACATAATGTTTTTGAAGAATCCTACGAAATCTGTAGAATCTGTAAATTGGCTTCCAAGAAACCATCGTCATCGCGCACCTTTGCTATTTTCCTCCCGTGTGGTGCGATCGCTCGTAAACTGAACACTTGGCCAACTTTGGTGTTAGGTTTGAAGCGAACGGCAATCGTTATTTCAGTGTCTCCGTCTGAAATCACATATTGATCGATCGATCGATCGATAAGTGAACATCCATCATTAGATTATGCGCTCTTTACAAATTAACAACAACAGTTGTGTTCATTAAAGTTCAAAGCAGAGCCTTTGAAAAGCCGTTGAACGTTGGAAAATTTTTGTCTACAATACAAAATACGAAAAAAAAACTTTGATTATTATTATGAACAATTTTTTTCCCATAATTTTGGAAAGCATGAGAGAATTCTGTTCTAATAGTGTTTGATAAAAGAAATCATAACCTACCATGCACTTTCCATGCTTCCGAGGTTAAATTCACGTAGGATGCCGGTGTCTTTAAGAACACTTTCTTAGCCATGAAATCGTCTACGGTTTGGACCCGATTGACGAGGACGACGGCGACGACAGCAACAAGCATCGCCCACATCCTGAAACATGCTGGAAGCTGTATTTTCGGCGATTATTTCTCCATCATCGGGAAATTCGAGATTATTTTTCGAGGGAACATTAAAAATTAAATTGGATCAAAATTGTGAAGAAAATAAAAATTGAAAAAAAATTAAATTGGATTAAAATTGTGGAAAATTAAATTAAAAATTGTGGAGAACTCCGGTAGATCATACACTAGAAATGCAGCAGCTATCGCTATCCGGATTATTGAAACAAAATAAATTCACCTGGTTGGCGAATTACCGCGAAATCATGCACCGATACCCGTGTGGAACCGCCTAATCACAAGGAGCTGCGACTTTACCACGTATATCAACAACATGTTATTCTCGCATCAGCTGATCTCTATGCTAATCCTGTGTTAATCCTAGAATTATCCTCATACCTATGATAAGAGATACGAAGGCAGCAAATATCGATATTTGGGCTTATTGATCTTTCCCAAATTGTTCATTGGTCAAGCCGGATTAGTCTCATTGATCATGGATAATAGTTGCGAGAACTGCTTAATCCAAATACCTTTTACTTCTTAGCGACCCAACAGTTAGGTGACATGACAATAATGTGAGAAAATGGTGTATTCAGAGAGGCAGAGGAGCAGACAGACAAACGGACAGACTGTCTTACTGACTGACAACCCGAGGGTGTATATACACAACGACAGACTAGCGTACTACCTAACTGACAACGGGGAAAAGACATATAAAAAAAACTAACTGGATTCCGAAGAAAACAAAAGAGCACAAGCGTACACAGACAAACAAAGAGACACAAGCAGAAGCAGATTTGAAAGCATCACCCCCGAATCTGGCGTGGTATGGATTTTCCTTGGAGTATACCTATACCGCATCGTATATTATGTGTACAGGGGTGGTTCCGCTCATCTCTCCCTGCACCACGGTAGACAGTCGGCTTCGGAGTGCGGTTCCTTACGACGTTCTCTATTGCAACGCGCCACCCTTGCGCCCCGCCCCCGCCCGCGATTCGTCGAAAATCCATTCGGACAATTTTCGCGATTTGAGCAATTCAATTCATTCGACCGTGTATTATGTTTAACTGTTTCCTTCGCAATTTCTCAATTTCACCAATGTCAGATAAATCTCTGGAATCGTTCCTCTCTAGATTTTATGGTCTTTAGAGTTTATCTGAGAAAAAAATAGATTTTAAAAAAATACGTGCTAGAATTCTGCGGCACATCGCTGACACGCATGTCTGCCCCGTCGACCGCGACGCGACAGCATCAAATCTCTTAAATTTTCTGTATATGGTATACGTCTATTCTGCTCTCTGGCCCCGGCCCCGGCCCATCAGAACACGTATCGCGATTATCCGTACAGGCAGAATAAACTCTACCGGCATGCCCGTAATGCTTCAATTTTTCAAACTAACTACGATTTGTACCTGGTTGAATTTTATTGCAAAGGTCATATTGATTTCCCTATTGTACAGCGCAAATATATTAATATCTAATCAGTCAAACAAAGTAAACGATTTAGTTTTTCCTCTACTTCTCCATTACGAATACCTACGTTCGAATATCGCGATAAGAACGATTTTTTTTTCAAGAAAAAAGTCCATGGTCAGTTGATTAACCAAGTAGAAAAGATTTGATGTTTCATTGAAATCAAAATTTGAAGTTCAAATATAACCCTAAGAGAGGGTTTTCCGCCATTCAATATCTTTTAAAAAAGGATATAAAAGATAAAGGATAAAGTGTGTCTGGCATTAATCAATCCGCTTGAGACCCGCCACCACCCGTTCACTTCAATTTAGAATCATTTGAGGTTCACGAACGTGTAACTGGCCCATACAATGACTTGTGGGACCCAGCCGACGGGTCAAGTCAGTGTTTTTATCCTCCCAGACTAGTCTGATACTAATTTATCCGGACCTCGGTGGGATGAAGGGCTTGGTGAGCACTAGGGCGAATTCGAACCTCCGATCGATCGTGCAGGAAGCGGAACGTCTAACCGACTGCGCTACACCTGCACTGAGTATTACCTTGATAATTTTAATACGAATTTTATGTACATTCGGTTGTAACAACTATTTCTTAGTGTCTTAGTGAATAAAAATAAAACTGTGACTTGAAACAACAGTGAAATAAAGAAACTGGCACTGTTAAATGCATGATTAAAATCATCAGACACGAATAGGAGCGTAGTCACAATTCCCTAAGGATACTAAATATTGATAAGCACAGATGCAGACAATACAACAGCAATTTAAAAAAAAATCATCAAGAACAGGAAGACTCTGGATTCACTATACAGGAGAATGTTCGAAAATTGATCGATTCTAACAATTATTGATTCACACGTCATGTGAATTGTAACGAAAATGCTTTCATGGATTGGAAGTACAACTAGCGAGTTCCGGCCTCGTTTGGTTTAGTCATTCGACAAACAGTCCAAGATGGGGAGGGTATTTGTAGTGTGGCTGATAAGACGCCGTTGGGTATTTTCGATCCTCGAGACGATCGATAATTGATGGCTGAAGTTTTGTGGAAAACGTGTCACAGTGTCAAGAAAAAATTCTCTTTAATTCCCTTATGGTACGATTTGAATATATGAATATCTAATAAGTCAAACAAATAAATTGCGCATTTTTTACGCCTTTCCCTTAAGATATTTAAATCTTTTAGGCAACATCACAGCTATGAGGCCATTTCTCACATTTTGTAGCAGAAAAAACTGCGAAAAAAATCCCGGATAATTCGAGGTTTTGGTTGGCGCAAAATTAGAAAAACGATATTCCGGATACTTACTGTTGTAACTCTCTAAGAAGTCGTTCTATCCTTATGCGAATTGCCTAAAATTGATATTTGAGAGTCCTGAATGGAGCTTCAAACCGACCATTCAAACAGAAAAAGCTAATTTGTATTCTTTAGAAAGAAAGGAATGTTATTTCTAATCGTTTTTCGAAGTATTTAAATCTGTTCATAACTTTTTTCTTTGTTTACAATATTTGTGTCCTTTGAGATACGTTCCGTTGATTTTTTTGGTGTGACTATTGTTGAAGGCAGTCACACTATCTCTTTTCTATAGCTATAATATTTTAATGAAATATTTTATATTTTTAGTAACATTTGATATTTTCTAATAATTATAGTATTTATTAAAATATCTTTGTTCTATATCTTTCGTATCTTTTACCCATATTCATAATTTAAATAAATTTAAGATTTTTTTTATAATTTTTAACTTCTAAATCATTATTTGCATAGGATAAGAGGATATTACGGAATAAGAACTTCAGAACTCAATCAATTCAATTCGATCATCCATTTCTTTGAACATAAACACAAATAGAAACACAGATAGAAATAAGGGAAACTAGTACTTCAAAGGATTCCATCAGGATGAAAGTGAAGCGATGCGACGTGCTTTTCGAACACGGGATTAGAAACTATTAGGTTGAGTCGAAAGTTCTCGGACAAATTGACAAATTTTTTTTTTATATATTTTGCATATTTCAAACGACAACTGTAAATCATTTGAAGTATAAAGTGCGAAGTAAAGTGAGTAATATTTGAAATTTCGTTCGTTTTTTTTCTATCTAGGAAATTTTCCCCAAAAAAATATTACTACGACTATAACATCCCGTATTCCTTCAATGATTTTTTAAATGAGGGAATTCGACAAATAGAGAACTAGTTGGAGACAGTACTATCTCTTTTCTACATAATTCTTCGTTCAAAAAGAACCACATTTATAAAATATAATCTATGCGATACAATCAGAGAAAGAATGAATAAATAAATTGTAAAAATTGCAGCGCCGGGTTGCTAGTCGCTGCTACCGACGTCGGACGCGATTCCTGTATAGTTCTGTCGCTTGTCGCATCAGTGGCCACGAAAAGGCCACTGCTTAACTTTTTATTTAGATTAAAAAGCTGAAGAGGAGCTTAATTCTCCTAAATCTCACTGAGTGATAGACGATGTCCCGATTAGAAATCAGAAATTCTGGCTTATTTACGCACTGCTGAAAAAAAAATCCTGAAAAATCTACAAGTAGTTAGAATAAATTTTGTGAATATTCCTAGATCACTGTTACTACAAGCATTTTAATATAATAATAATGTAATGATAATTACAATGATAATAATAGTAATAATAATAATAATAATAATAATAATAATAAAAATAATAATATTGAAAATACTGTTCGAATTTTATTTTTGTTCCTTCTCAAGTAGGAGACACTTTCGAACTCCTTGTTTAAATGTTTGAAGGTCCAAATGTAATGATTATAGAGTTAAAATTTTCACTTACTGTATTTTTTTAGACCTACGACTGCACCTAAGCCACGCTAACATCAGCCATTATGACTAAATGACGTCATTTTACGTCCCAAAATATGAATTATTTCCTAAAAATCCAATGAACACTAAAAAAATCTCTTCCACTTCTAAAGAAAACTAAATGCAGAGTAAAAAAATTCCAGCAAATTTCCAATCCAAATGATTTTTGTTTATTTTCTTCAAACTTGTTCAGAACAATATCAGAAGTCTGCTAGATTGTTGAATGCGAAATTTTGCGAAAATTATCCTCGAAAAAAATCCAATAGTCAAAAAAGAAGAATCTATTCTCGTTAATGGATAGAAGATAAAGAGGGAAAAAAGGAAACGTTTTAATTATTCAAAGTAACTGATTTTCGATTCATTTCTGGAACTTTCTAATTTGTTTTTTTTTACGGCACCACTTTAACATTTTGACAAAAATGCGGAAAATGAAAATGAAAATAAATGAAGTGAAGTCTTAAAATTAAAGAATTAATTCCAAAGAAAAATTCTGTCTGCAAATTTGTTGAGATAGAATCACATTTTTAAACGTTATCTACACTTGGGTCACGTGAACAATGAATGCTAATAAAACCTCCAGATACTACTTCTAAAGATACAAGAGCTATTAATTTATTAAATTATTTATTAAGGCTAATATTAATTAAAATGTATTAAGATAATTATTAATTAATAATTATGCACTAAAATATAAATATTCACATAATCACAATTACGCCACAAAAAAAAACAACAATGAAAAAATATTTGTTATAAGATTAAAAGTAGTAGGTGCATATACCACTTAAGCAAATATTTTTCTTTATTTTAAAATAAAGTTCATGGCGTTCTTTTCGTTCAAATTCTTCGAAAACGTAAAATAGACCGTTCGCCTGAGGTTTTCCCTAGGCTATTACAGTATTTCGTGGCTCTATTATAGAGTATGGAGATAGGGAACAGAAATTTCAGAGATTTTTCACGATTCTCGGGTATAACGAGGTAATAAAGAGCTAAGAACTGATGTAATTGTGGTATGGGACCGGGAAATCACCAGCACCGCTGCATCGAACATGCAGAGCCGAGAATCGGTGATAAGGGAATGATGAGACATCGTGGCTGAGCGTAAACAGTGATAAAAAAAGGCAAATATTGAAGAGTGTCAGCAATGTTGGTGATGATATACGCGTATGTATATATCCATATATATATGTGTGTACGCATATGTGTATGTGTGTCTGCGTGTGTGTACGAGACATTCCGTACACAAATTATCGTCAATGATGCAGTAAGAGTAGTAGGATCGCATGAGGTGTCAATCCCTCAGCTAACCTGTACCATCTGATCGTTTACGACCAAATATATTAATAAAAACACCCGGAAAATCCATCCCTACCGGTTAAAAACCCCGATTGAAGGCATCACCCCACGAATATGGCGCGCAATATGGATTTTCATTGGAGTATACCAATAACGGATCGTAGGTTCTGAATACAGGAGTGGTTTCGCTGATCTTTCCCTGCATCACTGTCACAGACGGCTTCGGAATACGGTTCCTTATGAAGTTCTCTGTTACAACGCGCCACCTCTGTGCCCCGCCCCCGCCTGCAATTCGTCAAAAATTCTATTCGGACTATTTTTGGGATTTAGGCAGTTCATTTCATTCGACGAATCGCAGGCGGGGGCGAAGCGAAAGGATGGGGCATTGCAATAGAGGGCGTCGTAAGAAACAGCCTTCCGGAGCCGTCTGTTTACAGTGATGCAGGGAAAATTGAGCGGAACCATCCCTGCATTCATAGTCTAGTACCCGATATAGATATATTCCAACGAAAATCCATACCACGCCAGATTCCTGGGGTGATGCCTTTAAACAAGGATTTTAAATTATTGCATCATCCATTACATAGTGAACCGTTTTGATTCTACATACTAAATTTCATGGGATTGTGTCGCAATAAGAACATTAAGAATTTACCAGAAGTCCGGGAAAGGGAAAAAATATGTAGGACGTATTATCGTTATTTATTGGATGATCCACTATTTTTTGTGCACTCTAAACTCTATGCAGCAATTTGGGCGAGTTTCAAAGGCATTTGAGAGGTCCAGATTCCTCATCTTCTGTTTTGAGAGATTTCAGCTCAAGAAATTCAATAGAAACGAATTTCTTAACCATTCAGAGCTACGCAACCAAGCTTTCTTACTGCGGCTGTAATTGGTAGTTTATTGGCTGCACTACGATTGGTTGTGCGCTCCAAGGGGAATCGTGATTGGTCAGCGCACTCCGCCTAGGTCACGTTCTTCTGGCATAACCTAAGCGAAATTTTCAAAAAAAAAAAGAGAGAAAATTTTCTAATGGACTGCTTAGAAATAAATCCAATCACAGTTGGAAGACCTTCGCACAGTTCGACGATTTCTTGATTTTTCTTCAATTCTTTTTATATTGAGCTTATAACTTTAAAAAATAATATAACAAAAAAAAAATAATAAAACAATGGAAATTTTAAAAATAATAGATAAAAATAGGATTCTTATTGTTTTTCTGACACATCGTATTGGATGACTATATTGTTATACCGTTAAGGACAGTTCGTGATCGGATAGTAGGATTTTCTCATATAATATTAGTTATTGGAAATTTCTAAAGCATTATACTCTGCAAATTCTTGTTTACCTAAGAAGAATTTTTTCGGTTTTCGGCCCTTATTTTGCTTTACCCCTTTTTTCACTTTTTTAGCCATTCATTCAAAATAATCATTATCTTTTTGTATTGAAAATGAAAAATGAAAGTGAATGTATTGAAAAGTACAATAAGAACACAGCAGAACATCGAATAGCAGGTGAAGGGAAAAGAGAAAAATTCAAAGTAGATTCAAAAAGTTGGAAGAATCTAAAGCTAGAAATATCTGCTAAAAACACGATTTCCTTGTAAAAAAAAAGGCATCATAGGGAGAAACTGTAGAGGATTACGGTTCTCTGCATTTGCAAAAATTCCCACAAACAGGAAGAATAACACAGGAGTAGCTCTGAATAGTAAGATTTATGAAAATCCACGAAATTCTCGGCTTTTTCTAAAATAACCGTGTTCGGTGGGAATATTGTTTTTAATGGACTTGCATATGCATACCATGCCACCACGCCTCATCACCATCAGGGGCGCATTCATGAAACTTCTATTGACTTCCGAAAAAGAAGGATTTCCGTCGATGACTAGGTCCCATTTGAATAGGGTCATGAAGAAAAGGTCGCGAAAAGCGTCAGAGACCTTTAGAGCTTCGACGGGTGAGAGCGCAATAAAAGTGATAGTTGTCCGGGCATCGAAACGAACGATAAAGCCGAAACGATTCATGCATACAGCACGGTCATAAAATCATATGTGGTGGCCATAGACCGACAGACCCTATACGATTCACAAATATCATCATCGTATCGGAGAATTTTGAAATATTACGGCTATTCCAAAATACAAAAAAATATACTACGATATATACTGTGCCAGATAATGTAACTGTCTGAAACAGTAAGCAACTTGAGGTCGGTGTAGCGCAGTCGTTTAGAGGTTTCGCACGATCCTGTACGATCGATCGATCGGAGGTTCGAGTCTGCCCTAGTGCTCACCAAACCTTTCATCCCTGCGGGGTTCTTATAAATTGGTACCAGGCTTGCCTGGGAGGATAAAAACACTGACTTGACCCGTCGGCTAGGTCCCACAAGTCAATGTATAGGTCAATTACACCAATTACACGTTCCTAAACCTCGAACGATTCTGAATTAAAGTGAAAGCGGTGGCGTGGTCCCAAGCGGATTGATTGACGCCGGAAACTTTAAACTTTAACTTTTAGTAAGCAGCTTTATTGCGTGAAATTCGCTTTGAGCGTCGTTATTCAGAAACTCTTGAAGCCTATTTTGTACTAATTCTACACTTAGCTGCGCCTGTAGATGTCTTTTTTTCGCCCAGTAACAGCATCGAAATTGCTTTTTCGTGTGATAATAAAAAAATTCGTCATCGTCGGTTGAGAAATGTATTGTTTAGACTCTGCTACACTAACTGCAAAAGTCCCACTTTTGCCGGAGATTGATCCTTGATCGCTGCGATAAGAACAGCGACACATCACGCTGCGCCATCGAATCCACGAAAAATAGTCTTGTTAATTCCATTTCTTATAAATGAAAAAAAAATAAAATGGAAGACTGTAATGCTTCGATTTGATGGTTATGACAGTAAATTAAATTCTTAGGAGGATCAATTTTTTTTTTATTTCGCCACATTCAATTAAAGCGCTTTGCTTTCACTTCCATTGTTCTCACAAGAACAGCAGAGAAAACATCTAAAGAAACCATTTTTGCACTATTTGTATTGTATATTTTCGCACTCAAAACTTTTATTATATTATTTATAATGTTATATTGTTATTTATGTCTATAAAGCTATATTTACTTTGTTATTCGATGGTTTCATCTCAAATCAACAGCTGATTGCGGGAACCGAATACTCACTCGTTTTGATTCCTTCTCTCATACTCAATATTTCCCATTTTATTGACGAAATTTTTTAAAGCACTTTACTTTACTTTTACTTTAAAGTAAAAGCAAAGTAAAAGCTTAGTTCAGAACGCCTTGTATAATCAACACTCTTTTTTCTTCTCTTCGTACTCATGACCCCTCGTCTCTATAATAATTTTTTATTCTGCGTTCAGTATTTTCCCAAACTAGTTCCGAAAAAACAAAACAAAAAAAAATGTGGAATAATAAGCTGAAGCTCAATGAGAGAGCGACCATCCCTTTTTCCATTTGAGTATTTTCATCTTTTCAGCATTTTTTATCCAATGATTTTTTCCTTCATGAATTTTGTTAAATACTTCATTTCTATGTATACATATATGTACTTTTTCTAAGTTACAAACCTTAATTAATTTTAAATCATCGTTACTTCTTCATGTTGTTATAAAAAATTGCCGTGATTAAACGCATAACAAACTTTCGCATTTATTTCTTTTTTTCCCCATGCTTCAGTGGAGCTCCAAAACATCATCACATGTTCTCGCGAGAAAGCATTGAAGTGAGGTGGGACGAGTCCCAAAACATCAGCTAAATGTGCCTGCTTTAGAAAGCAACAAGAGAAGGTGGGCGAATCTGACGGCGTCATCCAGGATTCTACGACGTCGACTTGGTGCGTCTGCGCCAAAAAAGCGGAAAGATTAAATTTGAAGAGTTAAGCAGAGTCAAAGTGGTGTCCAGGTGCCAGAAACCAGTGAGACGGACCCCCTATGCGGCGGTTACCGAAATGTACGCCTCTGTATGTACTTCTCTAGATGTTACCCCACTATGTTTGCCAGAAATTAGATACACACATGCAGACAGCCGCTTTTATAGTAGATGCCTGATCTGATGCAAGATCCTTATTTTTTATCAGTATTATGGTATCAAGAAGAAAGTTTCCGTTGTAGCCACACGATCCACCGCCCTAGTGCTTACTAAGCCTTTCATCCCTCCGGTGTCGATAAATTAGGATCAGACTTGTCTGGGAGGGTAGAAACATTGACTTGATCATCGGTTGGCCCTCGCCAGTCATTGTATAGGCCAACACGAGTTCCAAAAACCTCAACGATCACCAATTCCAGGAAAACGCGTTGGCGCACCCCCAAGTGGATTGATACGCCAGTGACATTACTCTTTATCCTTTATGATGGTATCATATTTATCACGATCATGTTTTTATCAGTACGATTTAGTATAATGATGGTTTTCACTTAATTTCATGTTAGCACATAATTCTATGTTTATTGCCGGGAAAGAAGACCAGAAGACCTCAATACTGTAGCAGCATCGTAGAAACATATATGTAAAATCAAATTTGAATATTCTTCAAATGGATTAACAAACACCTTCAGCAAAAAAAACTGTGAAATATTCAAACTATAGCTTATATTTCTGAAAACGAGCGACACCGTTGTTAACAATAAGAACAGGTTTATTCAAGCTACAAAAAATTACAGAGAATGTCTCTTCCTTAAAGGCAGCACGAATCTGACCACGAATCTGAGGGAATCCGCGGGAAAAGCTAGAGATGGGCTTGTAAATTTCTGGATCCGGCGTAGTTCTCCGGTCATCTCTTCCAAGTCGTCGTAAAAAAAAAGACGGAGTAGGAACCGCGTTGGTTCCTACGACGGTACGTTAGAACGCTCCTCTATTTACTCATTCTGGTGCCATTAGCAGCCTATTCATTGGTTTTACTTGAATAAGCTGTTAAGGAGTCCTCGTTAATCCTGAAAAGCTCGCTTGTGGATGCGGAGCGTGGAGAAGAGTGGCGCGTTGCAACTGAAATCAAAACGACGTCTTTTACACCGTTTTTTTACGACGATAAGAGAACGACTAGCGGAAGGATGGGACCCCAATCTAGTACCAGAGCTCTTTCAGTGTGGGATCCGCACTACGTCAGATTCCTCGTATGTTACGTTTAAATTCCTACTGACTACTGAAGGGAAGCGAAGCGATCAGTAAAAAAGTCTGGAATTCGGGCCTCAAACGGATGTTCGGACTGGTTAACTATAAATGCAGAACAAACTTCAACAGCTAGGAATATTCATTTTAAAGACATAAACAAGTCGTACTATGAAAAATTCAACAAAAAAATGATAACAACTTTGGCAACTAAGCTGCTACGTCGCATAAAATGAGGCAATTAATAAAGTCACAACAACTCATATTATGACAAAAAAAAGGTGTGGTCAATGTAGGAGACGCAGTTCGCGTTTCGCTGTATTCAGAAAAAAAAAGATAATGCGCAAATCTACGAAAGCTTGGTTGCTTTCGACTGATCACAAAGCACACGGATATATATCTAAGCTCTAATTATGGAAAACGCCAATTTTACATAATTTACATTCACGAATCTACAATGAAGTCAACTATCTGCGCTCGTCTTATGCACACTGTAATAATCAATAAGCATATTTTCTATGAGATATTCAGCGAACTATAGTTGGGTCAAAACGACATGAAGCACGGACCGTTACGTAAGTGACCGCGCTCGGAAGCGGTGCGGTCAAGACAGCGGTTGCAATCGAAGTGGGACCATGGCGAACTGCAGAGGTGAGTGGCGGCAGTGAGGGTCCTTACGCGATCCCAACCGCTACGCTCCACCGCTCCGCTTCGAGCGCAGCCGCTTGCGCAAATATCCGTGCTTCATGTCGTATTGACCCGACTATAAGCATATAATGTTGATCTGTGCTTGCTGAACAAAACTTTCCTTTGTGGAAATGTTTTGTAGATGTTGAGTAGATCCCGTTCAAACTGGTAGCGCTAACTATGATGCAAATGGCAAGACTTTTCGTCCTTCTTCGGCTTGACACCTCTCTTCTTCCGTTAAAGAATGGCATCTGTTTAGGACCAGTTGTTCCATGTATGTGAACGTATGCCACATATTAGCCGCGTTGACCTGTAGAAACCAATAATATGTGGATCATAAACGTCTACCACGGTCACTAAGCGAGGTGATAAAGTACTGTAGTACTGCAACACTAGAATAGAACAACTCTATGGAATGAAACTTTATACTAACCGGAGTAACCATAGGTCCATAATCTTCTTCATGACAAGCATGGTAGAGTGCACCAGATGTGAGTTCATCATTTGGTGTAATTGCACAATTTACAATGGATTCGATACCCTAAACTTAAGAAATAAAACTAATCACAATATAAGGACTTCAGACCCTACAAGACGGGCGCTTCAAGAGCGTATTTATGCATGATAGGGGTACTCGTCGTGCCATTAATTGGCAACGAGACTACTGACAAAAAGCAGTGGAGAATAAATCCCACACCTACTCATATGT
The DNA here is from genome assembly GCF_031761385.1 of Necator americanus. Classification (NCBI taxonomy): domain Eukaryota; kingdom Metazoa; phylum Nematoda; class Chromadorea; order Rhabditida; family Ancylostomatidae; genus Necator; species Necator americanus. The sequence continues at coordinate 32,029,221 of NC_087371.1, read as the reverse complement.
ATTGCTTTCCGCATACTAAAGAGAAAAGAAACAAATACACACCTGGTCAAGACTCTTCGAAAATATCCATATAATTGGCGATGCAAGTGATCGTAACAGCCAATGAGTTTCACGGCCCAATTCAGTACCACCGATGAACCCTGGACGTATGGCGTACACTTTAGTTGAGCAGTGGTTGGCTGAGAGTCTTCTGGAATACCTTTTCATGTGCACAAAGGTATTGCTAACTGGGAATGTTATACTTGGAGTAAATTGTTGGTCTGTTATTTTTCAATTGTTACGGCTTACTTGGAGGTTTCAAGGCATCATATAGTTACAGAGAAGCGACCTGTAGCATGGTGGAATTGTGAGGCTGCACTCTAAGTGACGCGGTGAGGCTAGCAGCTGCGATCGACGTGATCATGGACCATGATCACGTCGATCGTGATCAGTTGTGACATTGATCATGGACCTTCGCTGATCGCAGAGATGAATTGGGATCGAGGGACCCCAGTTTATCTCTGCGATCAGCGAGGGTCCATGGTCAATACCGCCAGCTCTACCATGTCTCTTGATCACGGCTGCCTACGCAACTGCACCATACTTCAGATTGTTTCAGCCCAACTAAAAGCAACTCAAAAAAAAGGAGAGTTGCGATTGAGATTCAAAAAATATGTAGTGATTTCATATAGTAGAGCTAGCCGTACATGCAAAATACAATCACGAAAAACACACCCTGCTAATTCCACAGCATGTAAACAGTTGGCCAACTTGCTTAAACCATACGCAAACCTCGGTTCATAATCCCAATCTTGTTCGCCCATCAGCTGGCGAAGAGAGGGAATGTGATTCACCTGAATGATAACGTTCAGATATTCGCAGAAGAGCATGATTGAGCACATTCGTTTCCAGAAAAAAAAGAACATGTTACAGTGAGAAGGATGAGAAGGGGGATCAGGAGAGCACGTGCAGGTTGAAACTTTCTATCATGTGATAATTAGCTACAATGGTTGGTTGGATTCCACACCATCATGGAAGACAAGTGGTGAAAGAAATGTGTGTTGCTCATGACGCTGGTTACAATACACAGAGTAACTATTTACTGACTAGAAAAGAATACATCATGCTCTTAGAAGTTATTTCTGACAATGAATAGTTGATATACCAACAAAAATGGCGCATAGGCGAAGACAAACTACGTATGTGATGTTATCAACGACACCATCGGTAAGAGAAAAGCTAACTATCCAGAGAAAAAGAGTCCACCGCTTACCCCTTTATAAAGCCCAGAAGACACTATCACTATTCTCCCATCGGTGCTTTTCTCGAGCAGTGATAGCAAATTGTTAACGAGGACAAAATGCCCAAAAGCATTCGTTGCAAAGTGCATTTCAATACCGTTTCGCGATAACTGAAATAAATAAATAGTAATAAAGTGGTAAATAGAAGAATCTTTCAAGGAACAATATTTATGAATTAGGAGAAACTGAAAGTTAGTCAAGATTTCGCACTTCTCCAAAATTTCTAACAGTAAAGTGGAGTGAAATTAGGGGAAGAACAAATAAACTGTTTGGAAAACACGATGACATGAAAATCGTTGTATAAAACACAACGTACTGCGCCGATTCAAACGTTTTGAAATGTAGAAAAAAGTAACACTGTACTGTTTGACTGAGGACTTGAGATGGAAATTGGAACTCACTTCAAACGGCAACCCCATAACGCCAGCGTTGTTAATGAGCGCATCGATCCGATCGAAATTCGACTTTACCTCAACGCAAAATGCCAGAATTGACTTGTAACATGCCAAGTCCAACCAAAATAAGAGCAATTACACTTTTTCCAGAAAATGTTATGTTACGCATTAAAATACAAATAAACAAAGGAAAAACAAACCGTAAATAGATGTAACCTGCCAGAATTAGTCTCTTCACCCGTATCCATTTGAGATTGGACAGCTTCCACTGCAGCTCGTCCTCGAACTTCATCTCGACACGTGAGAATCACTGTCGCACCACGTAAGTAGAGATGTTTAGCGGTATGTAAGCCTAGAATCAAGAGGAAGTTTCTGGACCACTTTAGAGCACATCCCAGACTTTCTATCGCCTCACTAACCCTAAAAATTCAAATATTTTGCATGAGATGCTTGATGCCGGTCCCGAATGTGTCCTATCAAGTGAGCGCATGGCATCTTCCATTGGGGAATTGCTTTTGGGCAAGGGAGAAACGCGTCAAGGTGCCGTAAAGTATGCGCAGCGATAGACGCGAAGCGCTCTGTGCCAGCAGTATCGACCGAAAAATATCGATGCCTAGATCACAAAAACATGGGAAATGGACACGACAAAGCACACTTAGGAGCAGGGGAACTGGGTTGGAGATGTACCCTCAAGCAATGCGCCTAGCTACGTATACGCTTGAGTTATATTGTGGTTTTTATGTACTCTAAGGAAAATGTGTTGCTCAGCAACAACGCCTAACATTTATGGACATACACTACCACGACAAATACCATTATAATGTTGTAGTGAATATCATCAACGTCGAAGCGAGCAACCCACCCAATCCACTTGTTGAGCCTGTGATCAGCACAATCTTCCCTTCCATATCTGATGACCGCATAACTGACATCTTCTAAAAGGTGTTTGCTTTGTATTATTCAAAAAGATAGCAGGTTAGCCCAGAAGATAAATTTTCGTCCCACATGAATCTGGAGTATTGCACCAAAAATGACAAACATTTTATGCCAACTTTTTTATTCCACGAACTGGCCCGATATCATATGAAGTTAACAAAACACGTGCTATAGACGGGTCTAAACGACGTGAAGCTCGGTGCAGTTGCGAAGGCGGCTGCGCTCGAAGCGGCGCGGCTGAACTAGTGGTAGAGATCGAGGTGGGACCACCGCGAACTGCAGTGATGAGTGCTGCTAGCAAAGGTTCCCAACTGATCCTAACCGCTACGCTCGATCCCCACCACTAGTTGCGTCGCGCCGCTTCGTGTGCAACCGCTTACGGAACTGCACCGAGTTTCATGTCGTTTTCGACCCTCCTGTACAAGTATAAGACGACCTACACGATCGGAAGTACCCGTTTCTAATCAAACAAATGTACAAGAGACTGAACACAACTTAGAGATATACACATTTTAGAACTAAATTGAAATTACGAGTGGAAAGGACTTACAGAACCTAAAATCTTGTGAATTTCTATCACAAGCCTTAAACCAGATATTCCAAAATTGGACTATACAGAACAACAAAAGTTAGAATGGAAATAGGAGGTACAGATTCTTCATAAATTCACATTTCGTTCTCTAGACTGACCATCGTAGGCGGAAAACAAAATTGCTAGAGAAAGCGGAAATTTCTAGAGAGAATATGGGATTCCTAAGGATATTTTGAAAAAAAAAACCGACACTTCACTAGTCAAAATTTAGTCTGACACTAGAAAAAAATCACATAAGACTACCACTGCAGACATACACAAGCTCAGTGACGTTATTGCTCATCAGGTTTTGTTTTCAAACCATCATTATCTGGAGCTACTCGCAATGAGTCCAAGACGTCCTTCCTTCTCCTCTCCTCCCGTTCAGCTTTAACCCTGCGGGTATGGTCGACATCCTGCACTGCGCGGAACCACCCGAAAAGTATAAAAATGAGAATCACTAATTTCAAGGATCTTACGTTAATGCGGTGGGCCTAATAAGATTACTGAAAATAAAAATAAAAACTTTGAAGAAGAGCACTAGTGATGGGCGAGATAGAACTGGTCAGTGGACAAAAAGTTTAGATTTGAGAAGGCTTTCCTGTGTTTAAAAGAAGTTCTACAAGTCACTTATTCAGTTGGAACGGGAGAAAAAAAAGCATAAACAGGATAACTGAAAATTTCTCCGAAATCGAGTCACCTATACTCCTCCCTGATTTCGTTTGGATTCTTCCCAGCCATATCCTCAATTCTTCTCCTCCAAGCCTCATCCACATCTCCTTTTAACTTTCGAGCAAGGTCGTACATCTGTAATCGGACCTAGTTCTCCATGAAAAAAGAAAAAACAGATAAGATTTACTGGCAATAGAAGCGTCCGTTATTAAGAGGATAAGGTAGGTACAGATAAATACTTAATGAGTATAATCGGGTGAAAACGACCTAAAGCACAGTGCACTTGCGCATACCACCCAATTTCTTACAGATACATGCGCACTTTTTTCAAATACTAATGCACGAGGAACAGAAAATAGAAATGAAGCTAAGAGGACGAGACGGATAACTCTACATGAAAGCATTGAGCGGAAGAAGCGCTCTAACACTAACGTGCTCATCCTCCCACGAAAGCTCCGCTGTAGAACAAAAAAAGTTTGAATTTTCCATGCAAGAAACTCTAGAACAGAATACTTTTCTGCTGTATATTGCTTAAAACTCGTCTTCGTGACCTCAAGGGGATCTGCAGGTTTGTCTCGAAATTCTGATTGCCTCAGAAACGATTTCGCTATTTCATCCTCGTCTACAAGCCTGGAGAGTTTCCTTTCTTGAATTCTTAGTTGGATTCTGCAATAGATTTAAAATGATTATTTGACATATACAAAAATTCTATGAGGAGGACTCACACATAACCAATATTGTAGAGAACAACAAGGAATGTTCCAATAGCAGTCCACTTCAAAATGAATCGCCATTCCTCCTGGGAACGCTTTCTATAGTATGAGTCATTGACATTTGCTGACATTCCGGGATTGTCACCCCAGAAACGAGACCATTCTCTGTAGGAAGAACATGAGCATTGAAAGGATAACGTCGTTTGTACAGCAATTCGCTTGAGATGCGCGTTTGACTAAAATTCGGAATCGTTTAAATTTTTACGACCGTGTATGAGCCCATACAATGATTTCTCAATATGAGCATAAAACTGTGAAAATAAGATGTTGAGATGGTTCGGATTTCTAGATAGGACTCTTTCTGTATGGAATGAAAATGAGGGGAGCTATACTTTTTAAAATACAACAAATAATATTGTTTTGTTGTGAAGTATCAGGCCCTTTGTAGGCACAACTCCATGAGAAGCCATTGTGATGTCTAAGGACAGCTTAAGAAAGCGAAGAATTTTTAATGATACTAATCAGTCGTTTTTCTTCTAAAATTGAATTTTGTTAGGGTCAGAGCAGAGAAAATGTCAATCCAATTTGAGTCCAGGTACGAATTGGTACGATTCAGCCCAGGTACGAACATTTGAAAGCTACAAGACTGCCAGTAGCGATATTCACGCAGTAAAATATAATAAGCAATAAGCAATAAGCTTAGACTAAATCCTACGAGCCTGAATAGCAGACATAATATTCATGCATCCTGCATCTCGGTGTCTCGAAAAGTGCGGAAAAAAACATACGGGAGAAAAGAGAAAAATGAACGAAGAAACAATTAGCGGCCAACCTTGCCCGCTTTTGTTGGTAATTATGCTGTTGGTAATGATAGTACGGATTCCTATGTATCTCCCTATAGTATTCGTGGTCCTGCAGATCATAAACGCGCCTATCCGCAGGTCGACGCAAGACGTCGTAAGCTTCTTTCAGTTCCACGAACGCTGCCGAGGAATCGCCGCCGCTTCCCTTGTCCGGGTGCAACTGCAATGAGAAAATGAATTTTTTTTCTTTCAAATGAGGGAAACCAATTTCTAAAAAGTTTTGCATAGCAAAATTCATAAACATTAAAAAGAATAAAACAAAATGGGAGTTAAAAAGTGCCCCTTACAAGCTATTTTTCTCACCTCTTTCGATTTCGCATAGAAAGCTGCTTTTATTTCAGCTTGTGTAGCATCTTTTCTAACGCCAAGTAGTTCATAGTAGTTAGGTTTTTTTCCATCATGACGAGCATAGGAGGAAATCCTTCAAATGAATATGTAAAAACGTTCATAGAATACAAGATCATTGCTATGCATTGTTAAATTGTGAATAAGAGTCCCTTTGAAAGTTTAATGCGATAACACTACGAAGAAAAAAATTCAGAAATCGTAGGATATCCCTAGTTTTTCTCTTCTTTTCGCTACTTAATTCTCAAAACTGTGAAATATTGGACTATGCAATATGTCCTCCTCAACAATAGAAAAATCACTCAAACAAATGTCTTAGCTCCAAAAATTATATCTCATATGGCTGGAATAAGGGGTAAGGATAGGAAAATGCAAAAATTCCACAAAATTAACGTAATTTTGCACGTAAAAAGACTATTCTTGGACCCGCTAATTAAATAATCACGCACCAGCATGTATGCTGCAAAAATGCGTGTGGTCTGCAGTAATGAGCATAGTCCAAGAGATTCCAATAACTCCATGGACATACCCGTTGTCTTCCACCGTACATAACTAATCTTAGTGAATAATGTATGTGAACATGGGACCTGAAATGACACCTTGATATCACGCACTGTTCCAATAATCCCATTAAAAAAAGGACGAAATAAGCTTCAAAACAAACAGAGGAAAAGAAACTTCCATCCTAAAGTAAATTCGTGTGAATAATTTAAAAAAAAACGTATTTAACTACTACATATTACCAGCTGCGAGTGAGAAAGTAGTTCTGTAGTAACGCGTAATGTTTGCAGCAAAAACGACACCAATACAGTACTTTTTCTTTGTTTTCATGTTGCTGCTTCTCAATTTCCCTCTCTTCCTTTTTTTGAGAAGGGCTTTGTCACTATATTTGAAAGGTGTTCTAGTGACAATACATCATTCATCATTAAAGGAAGGGACCGAACCAATTTGACCAATTACTGCTCCTTATGTAGGAAAATAAGCCACACTTCTGGTTCTTAGTGTAGGAAAATATACGGAACCTGTAGTAGGGTCAAAGCGAAATGAAGCAGGTGCAGTTGCGGTTAGGATCGCGGTGCAACCCTTGCTAGCACCATCGCTCCAGTTCGCAATGGTCCCATCTCGTAGTATTTTTTAATGAGCTGCACATGAGGTTCTTAAAGGCATCACCCCACGAATCTGGCGTGGTATGGATTTTCGTTGGAGTATACCCACATCGAATCGCAGATTATGAATACAAGGATGGTCATTTCTCCTTGCATCACTGTAAACAGACGGCTTCGGAATGCAGTTCCTTACGATGTCCTCTATTGCAACGCGCCATCGTTGCGCCCAGCCCCCGCTTGCGACTCGTCGAAAATCCATTCGAACGATTAGACAATTCATTTCAGGTAAGTACTAGCCCATGTGTTGCTGTTTGAGTTTGCTTACCGTTTGGGTGCTTTCTGTAGGGTGATAAGGCGCTTGAGGGGATAGGTCACTAATGGCTTTGAGTTTTCCAGGCTCTGACGAAGGCGATATCGCCGAAACGTTAGCCGCTGTTTAATAAAGATCGATACCAATCTTGGCTACAGCTCAAGGAAATCAGTTAAAACAATTCATTTCACTCGACGAATCCCAGACGAGGGCGGGGCGCGAGGGTGGCGCGTTGGAATAGAGGACATCATAAAGAACAGCGTTCCAGAGCTGTCTTTTTACAGTGATGCAGGGAGAAATGAGCGGAAACCCCCTGTATTCAAAATCTACGACCCGATATGGGTATACTCCAAAGAAAATCCATACGACGCCAGACTTGTGGAGTGATGCCTTTGATTTCCGCAAAAACGCTTTCGAAGCAGAAGATGAAGAAGAAAAAGAATGGCGCTTCCTCAATGTAACCTCAAAACTTCTTCATCGCTATCGAAACTGCAAGTTTTCCACATGTAATTCAATGAATATCTCAGGATTAGGGCGTTATGTGCGTCGGGTGGGGCCCGAATTATTGGGACAATGATTGGGGAATGACAACGCAGTTTGGGCATATCTTAATCGACTGGAGTCCTACTAGAGTCACGATCAGCGGGAAATTGTTCACCGGAACTTCACATGAATATCATATAAGGTCAGAGAGACACGAAAAAGCAGCTTGAAGAATGTTCGAGTCAACTATGGCCTCCATTATATTCATGAGCGGTTCCTTACGCATAAACACAAGAAGAATTCAAACGCGGTCAGATTTTGCTAAGTTAACTGAGCTCCTTCCTTCTCGGCACACGACTGTTTTCTCCTTGGCCTCCTGACGTAATGAACTTGATTAAAACTCAAATAAGGGATACCCACCTGTACTGCAAATACCCAATGCAGCGCCCTTCTTCTGTTCACCGCTGTCCTCTCTTCAGGACACGAGCACTTCATGTGCGACGTCCCCTTCCACCCCTGATTGTGTTTGGCGCGCTCTGGCGCAACCTCGCATAACGTGTCCTTTAGAACTTCGCAATAATAAAAGTGAATTGACTTGCAGTTTTAGTTATTTCTTCTCAAAGGAAATGTTTCTTTTGCACAGTTTTTTAAATAAGAAAAACTGATGGTTCAAAATACGCGATTTGCTTGTTTTAGAGTTCATCTATGTTTCCCTTTCGAGGTGTCGGAGTTTCCTTACAACCTTTGTTTGTTCTTGATTAGAGTGTGAATGTTTACATTCAGATATCTGGACTTGGATCCCCTTTATTCCTCGTTTCTAACTCTTTGTTATGGGCGACGACTTCATGGATGACGATGAGGATTATGGCTTTGTAAGAATACGCAGTTATCGCGATTTTTATGTCTTTCTTTGAGATTGGCTCACCTAGTTTGTTTTTCTTTGTCAAGTGGTATGAGTTTTTGTATAATTTTTAAGGAATACGAGGATGACAGTGGAAGTGAGCCTGACGTTGACCTTGAAAATCAGTATTATACGGCAAAAGGGCTGAAAAGCGAAGGGAAAATCACAGAAGCGATTGCTAGCTTCGAAAAAGTAGCATTTAGTTTGTTGTAATGCTTTTCGTTTTCCTTCCTTCGAATTGTTTTTTAGGTACTCAATTTGGAACAGGAAATGGGTGAGTGGGGTTTCAAAGCATTGAAACAAATGGTCAAAATAACATTCAATTCTGTGAGTTCGAATATTTTCTAATTTTTTTTTGTGGTTGGTTTTACAAAATATTTAAATAATGTGGATCGGTTATTCAGAATCAGTTCGAAGCGATGCTGCAATACTATCAGAAACTACTGAAATATATTAAAACAGCCGTCACGAAGAATTATTCTGAGAAATCAATCAACGCTATCTTGGACTACATTTCAACGTCTAAACAGATGGACCTGCTGCAGAAGTTCTACGAAACGACCTTGGATGCTCTTAAGGTTCGCAGATGATTTTATTCTCTTATTTCGAACTGTTTAAGAGATTTTTTTTGCATCGATTTTTCCCTTTTTCTTTCTTTTTTTCTACTTTTTTGATTCCAATCAGAGGATGTAAATACGCTGTTTTTGTTTCATTCTGAGCCATGTCATTAAGGACGCAAAGAATGAACGACTTTGGTTCAAAACAAACACTAAGCTTGGGAAGCTCTATTTTGACATGCGTGAATTTCAGAAGCTAGAAAGGATTTTGAAACAATTGAAAAGCTCATGTAGGGTAAGCTTTGTTGCAAGTTACTTTCTTTACGCTTTTGTATATTCTTTTTTAAAGTTATATGTTACTTTTGCGTCTTACATTATTCATATCTTTTGTCTTATTTGTCTTTTTGTCTCCTAACACTGCTGCTCTGTTTACATTCCTTGGCATTTCTGGCAGCGTCCTTGATCTTCTAACGTAGACATACGACCGAAATTCGAATCTTCTCTTTCACTCCCTAGCATCACCTTTCCAGTTAAGTGCTATATGTCACTGACCGCATTTTCTCTCTGTTTGCGAAGCGACCTTGTTTCTGTAGGTCAAAACAGGGACAATGGTGGTGTTGAATAGATGAACATTAAGAATAGGTTGAGTTGGAGGGTAAAATGTAGTTAGGAGTGGCACTCAGTGGCTCCTTAATTTCTGGAGGTAAATAACTAAATCATGCGGGGTCCTAAGACCTAAACATCAGTCTTAGAGGATCTATGACAAGTAAGCTAAAGTTACTAAGAGAAAAAAAAACCCAGGATAGAGCGTCCAGAAATAAGGGCGCAACTGAATACCTTCCCCCCAACTACATTTTCACCGAATTTGATTCCCCCAGCCATATTTTTCATTTTACTTTTAGTCTTCTTTGCTGCTATGCTTCCTCCATTATGTTTGTATAATTTTATCACAATCATTCTTCTTCTTGAACTTTCTTATACAAATTTCAACGTGTAATTTTCATTATTCAGACAGAACAAGGTGAGGAAGATCAGAAAAAAGGTACACAGCTGTTGGAGATCTATGCACTTGAGATTCAAATGTACACTGAACAGAAAAATAACAAGGTGTGCTCGTAAACTTCTGTCTCGCGATTGATGAACAGATATTTCATATTTTCCCTTTTTATAACTCTACTTTTCCTACCAAAGACATTTAAAATGCATTGAACCTATTTACCCGGATAGTTAGTTTCATAGTTTTAATTATTATATACTTGTTATGCCTAGGCTCTTAAAAAGCTGTACGAACAGGCGCAGCAAGCCATCCAGTCTAAGTCAGCGATACCACATCCACTCATTCTTGGGGTGATTAGAGGTAGTTTTTGTATTATTTTTATCCCTACTTTTCGCTGTTTTGGGGTCTCCATTCGTCGTTACTGGCTGTTCTACATTACTACTCTGCGAACTCTCCACGTAAATGTTTTTCTGTTTGATAACCTCATTTAAGAATGTGGCGGCAAAATGCATCTTCGTGAAGGTCAGTTCGATCGTGCACATACGGATTTCTTCGAAGCGTTCAAAAATTATGATGAAAGTGGATCACCCAGGCGAATAACCTGTCTCAAGTATTTGGTACTTGCAAACATGCTCATTAAATCCGACATTAATCCTTTCGATAGCCAGGAGGCCAAACCTTTCAAGGTGAGACCATGTTATGTTTCCGCTAAATTCTCTTGTTGCTGCATTCGTGTCCGAGATGCACTTTTTTAGTGCCTTTTCTTTTCTCTTAAATTTTTATTTTTTCAATTTTTTTTGTTTTTTTTTCAAGAATGAACAAGAGATCGTAGCTATGACGGCAATGGTAGCAGCTTATCAGGAAAACAACATAGATGAATTCCAAAGAATCTTGGAACGTAATCGCGAAAGTATAATGCAAGATCCATTCATTCGGGAACATATTGAAGAGCTTTTGACGAATATTCGAACACAGGTTGGATTACTTAAAGATTAGTGGACGTTTCTAATTTAGTTTTGGTTACTTCCAGGTTTTGTTACGATTGATCAAGCCTTACACGAGGATACGACTGCAATATCTTTCTCAACAATTGCGGGTCTCAATAGCGGAAGTTAAGAGATTGCTCATAGACACTATTCTTGATGAAGGTGGGCTATAAACCTTCCTTGTTCATTTTTATTTCTCATCCAACACCACAGAGAAATCCAACCCATCTTTCGTTTCTTCTTATCTTTTTTTCTGTTTTAATATATCTCAAAATTAGCAGTGGTATGGAGGAGTATTTAAAATATCTTTACAACTACTCTACAATTTCATTGTTATTACCTGTAGAACATTAAAAACTAGATTCCTCTTCCTCTCTGATTTGTGCTCTTATTATTTTTGTGAGCGTTTCTATCGATATTTTACTTTTTTTACTGGGTGGCTGTCGATCAAGCTAACTTTTCAAGTTCCAGGTTTTACATGTCTTAGTCGTAATGCATTTTAGTGAGTATTCTTCCATATAACTGTCACATTTCTATTCCAGAATATTTCAGGACTTCCTGCCAGAATAGATGAGACTGACAATATTCTTTACGTGAAGCCAACCGGAGAACATAAACAAGACTCCTCTCTCTCGATCTCCGCAATGAACGGATGGATAGATCAAATAGATAAAGTCTTAGTGGCAATTGCAACGAGGAACAAGGAATAACTGAACCAAAATTATGTCGTTTGGTAACAGAACAATGCACTTGGAGAATTATGCTTTTTGAACGACTTTTTTGTGGTCAATTAAGATGACAGCCTGCAGCGTAAACCTATCCGAAACCACCTCCATTTGATTTTCTTTTTTACAAACCGATTTTGGCGTGCCAGTGCTTGTATGAGTTAAAGTAAGTCCACCACTGTTGATATTTTTTTCAATTAACAGTCAGTTGTTAAAAATTTCTCCATTGTCATGAAACAGTTGGGACCTTTTGAAGATTAGTTTCTGGTCGTATCGTGGTAGTTGCTTGCGTAGAACATGTATAGTAACAATCCTCAGTTGTTAAACTGTATGTTGATCCAAATCTCGGTTTTTGTTCACGATTTACGAGTACATCAGTACGTGCATGTATCTTTATGCGTGTTTTTATTGGATAAATTCTTTTTTGTTCTGCGTGCTTGTTGCAAACTGCAGGGAAGTTAACCTATATATTCTGTCGTCCGTTGATTTAATTTCTCATATATTCAATTATTGTGCATTGGAAACGCGTTGAAAATATGTTTGCTAAATCGTGCAAGGTTATCGTCGTTACCTCATAAGATGCGAATTGATGTTACTAAGCTTGCTTTAATGTTGTTTTCTGAGTGCTATTATTTCGAATGGGTGAAATATTTCAATTTCGAATTCATTTTGCTTTGTGAGTGTTTGATGGGAGTCTTGGATAGCTTCCAGCTTTAAAAGGAGCGCAGGATCAAGATTTTTAACGATACTTTGTTTTGTCTCACTCGTGGGTATAAAATTAGAGTATCACTTCTGTATTGATCTAGTGTTTTTTTTTTTTAGATGTCTAAAGATCAGCATGACCTTAAACGCGAATTGAATGATTTAATTAAAAAGCGGGCAGAGATTGCGGTGAGTGGTTTGTCTTATCTTAACCAAGTTTTATTTTAGTTTGAGTATATTATGCTTTCAGAGTTCAGAGTCGCGCGGTTTGGTGGCTCTGAACTCTGCGGGCAGCCTTGGGGTGCTGAGGGAACCGTTGTACAAAGCTAGAGTAGTGTAGAGTACCCCGCAAGAATCCCGTCCCGTAAGAATGTCCATTTCAGGAAACCCTAGAGGCGTTGGAAAATCAAATATATAATTTCGAAGGATCTTATCTTGAGGAAACAGCGGAATATGGAAATGTTATAAAAGGTATGACTTGTGTTGTCCCCTGGCAAGTGAGGAATCTAAAACCTATGTCTCATAAACAATTTCAGGTTGGGACCGATACGCATTAGCAATGCCACCATCAAAATCCGGAGTGAAACTAGACAAAAAGGGACTATCACGGAAAGCTGACAAAGATGCCGATCGGTTATTCTCGTACTCTTCCGTGACTTCACCAGCAGCCCTGAAGCATGCACAGCAACCACCGCCACCGTCTATAACCTCATCTGGAGCCCCGCTCACGCCGACAGTCTTGAAAAATGATAATGTAGAAGACGAAGCGGCAAGGAATTTTGGTTTTTTTTTGTATATGAGTGAAACAAATATTATTTGCTTTGTCTCCTTCAGACTCGAGAAATGAGAAGATCGAAGAAGAGGAAAGCTGAGCCGGATTATTAATTGTGATACATAATGTTTATACTGCCTTATTTTGATTGCATTACATATATGTACATCTGGTTTCGATCGATATATTGACTATATTTTCGTGTTTTCTGTTTCATAATTTAGCCTTTAACACTTATCGGACTCCTGGATGAGTTAGTGTTGTAACTTTCTTTCTTCCCTCTTATAGAATGGTAACTTTTTGGTATTGTGTCATGCATAGTTGACGATTTTGCTCGTAATCTGTATAATATAAGCAGAGTGGAATTAGAAATGGTGGCGAAAATTTCTCCTAACTGTTGGAATGGTGTGTTCTGCAACGTTGCGTATGTACCAGAATGACGGAGCAAACGTCCTCACGTCGCATGACCTAGGTCTATGATAGTATTTTTCTTTAACTGGATTGCACGTTTCTTTGTATATCCCTGCCTTTAATCACATTTACACACCCACATTTGCACAAAAAAAAAACACATTTCCTGGAGAAACAAGACGTGTTGATATGTTGCATGTGCAGTTTTATGTTAGGATCAACTGGCTTGCAATATTCCGAGCAAATCTCTCATGAAGTTGAGTGCTCTGTAATTCATATTCATTTAAATTGAATAAAAATTGCATGTGGATCTGTTTTCTGCTTTTCGAAATGTATAATTCGACGCAAGTTTCTACGGAGTCGTTTAGTAGTTGCTTAAAATTTCTGCGTTTACACGATTGTTGGTTAGGAAGTATAGTTGAATCAAAAGAATTTGAAGTCTACTGCAGTCGCGTAACTTACTGCACTCGAAGTGGAGAAACTGACGGTTGTTATCGAGGAGAAAACTCCGCTTGCAGGAATCGAACTTTAGGTCGTTTTGCTCGTTATATACTAAGATATATTAGAGTCAAAACGACATGAAGCACGGTGCATCTGCGTAAGCGGTTGCACTCGAAGCGGTGCTGTGGAGCGCAGTGGCTTGGATAAAACCAGGACTCCTGCTGCCACCGTTCACTGCTGCAGTTCGCGATGGTCCCACCTCGATTCCAACCGCTGTCTCCACCAAACCGCTTCGACCGGAACCGCTTAAGCAATTGCAACGTGCTTCATGTCGTTTTGACCCGACTGGTTTGGAGATAAGAATTGTTGACGGACGCTTTGGTTTGAGTGTAAGAAAGTGTGGGCCGGGAATCTTCTGTTTTACCAACTCTCAGCGGTCACCGTACAAGATCAGAATTAAAGGTTTTCCTTTTTATTATGCAGAAAAAAATACCGCATGATTGAAATTCTGAGATTTTTTTCGCGCCTCGGTTCCATCACGTTGTTTCCACCGTTTGTTTCTCCGGATTTGTCTCTTTTTCTACAACCTGCACCCAAATGCTTCTTTGCTTCTTATTGCGCTTCTTATTTTTCAGAATACCTGTAAGGATGCGTACTGCCACATCACAAGACTCTTTCCTCTACGTGTATAGCTGTGATTTAACTGCTAATTTACAGGTGATGATTGATTGTTATATTTTCTTTATGGTATCGCGGGGAACGCAATTCGTTTTCTTTGTTTGTCCTCGCAACATCTTTCTTCGCTAAGGAGAAAGATGTGGAGGATTTTTTTAAAGAAACCCGCGCGAAACAGTATAAAAAGGTCGGTGAAGCGAAATGCGAAACTGAGACGTGCTTTCTTGTTTTAATTACGGTTGCAACTTCCTTTTTGAGTTCTTGCGCTTTAGCGAATTATTGTTTGTACATAGTATGTAGTTTTGCGAATGTTTTGTATTATGTATGTTTTTGCGAATGTTTTGTATTTTTTTATTAATGCTCATTTTTATTCCCCGTTTTTTTATTTGACCATTGTTTTTGTAAATCTAGTTTTGCAGTAAAGGTTCAATTACCTTATTTTGAGATTACAAGCTCGCATGGCACTAGAGTTGGCAGCAAGGCAGCGATAGCAACCCCTGCCCTCATAGGTCTGACACGGTGAGGGAATCCGCGGGAAAAGATAGAGATGGGATTGTAGATTGTGGGATCCGACGTAGTTTCGCTCATCTCTCCCTAATCGTCGTATAAAAAAAACGGCTTGGCAACCGCCTAGGTTTCTACGAGGTACGTTAGAAGGCGCCTCTTTGTACACGTTCTGGTCCACTTCCGAGTTCCGTTCCGAGCCTATTAGTTTGTCTCATTTGAGCAGACTGATGAGAAGACATTATTGATCTTCGACCGCACGTACGTGCATGCGAAACGTGCAGATGGGTGGCGCGTTGCAACTGAAATAGATTAGGGAGAGATGAGTGGAACCACGCTGGATTCCGCAGTGTACATCCCCATCTTTAGCTTTTCCCGAGGATTCCCTCACCACATCAGAATCGTGGTATGATGCCTTTAATGTTGTGGGTTCTCAGAAGTTACCTGTAGTTCTTTAGCAAGATGATTTAGATGATATTTGATCATAGTTATTTGAAACACCTCGGGGAGCAAAGGAAGGGGTTGAACATATCTGCTTAGACGTGGACATTCTAACATTCACAGAATATCCTTAAAATGCCTCCGAATATAGAATGTTTGTGAGCGGGATCTATTTACTCTTTGTGAATATTGCTTGTTTTTCATGCTCGAATAGTTATTTTCGGTATAGATAGGTGTAGATATAGATAGATATAGATATTCCTTAGGTATAGATATTCCTTCCCAAAGAGAGAAAAAAAGACTCAATGGAGTTAGAAGTGGGAAATGGTTATGCTTCCGTAAATTAACTCTTTACCACAATTGCTGCATCTAAATACGGTGAGAAATGAAGATTGTGTGATTACATTTGGGTCAAAACCACCTGAAAATCTATGGTTGCGGAGCTTCACCTCAGGCAGGGACTGCGACGATTAGTGGTGCTAGCGAGGGTTCAATCTGGATCCCAGCTGCCTCCTCACCCGCTCGCTTGTGCAACTGTACCAAGCTTCACGTCGCTTTATCCGACTATAACTCTTCAATTTTTCATGTTCCTCTACTCGAACAAAGTTTAAAAAATTTAAGGTTTCTTGTCCTAAGTTACTTTATATATAAATAGAGTTTGCTGCACAGCCTAGTTCGGGAATTCTTCAGGTGAAGATATGCGACTTCGAAGGGAAATACCGCGATCCTCACAATCCTATTCGAAAACTTCACCAACTTTGCGCACAAGCTACGGTAGAACCATTTTTTGTCCTTCCATCTTACAGAAATGATACTTGCTGAACATTATAGGTATATTGTAATGGAAGAGCTGTTGGCTACTCAGTGATGACATCGTATAAACCACCACCGGACGATAGTGAGCGCTCCCGTAATCGACTTATACAATCATGGGGAGAATGGCTAACACTGCCAGTGAGGTGCGTACTGTAGTCCTATAGTGTTCCCGGCTATCCGTGTCCATTTCTCTTCAGATACTGTGATCTCAGCCGCGATGCTTCAATTCACCTTTCTGTTTGGGAGTTGACGTCAGGCACTGAGACAGACATGTTATTTCCGCGGTTTGAACTTCCGAAGCGTCCAGAAGGAGTACCAAGTCCGTTGCCGAAAAGGTTGATAGCGCAGTCTTCACTGCCGCTGTTCAGTAAACGCGGTGTGTTCAAGTCGGGAACTTTAGATGTACAGGTAAGGATCCAGTTTCATTACCTTATCCTCTTGCTCATGTTTGATTTCATGTTTAACCCTTTAAGTGGCGCAGCCTGTGCAAAAAGTGGACTCTATGACGTATATATACGGCATAAGGGCTGGAGGAGTTAAAGTGGTATTTTTTAGATGGAACTGTCCGAGGTTTTTGATCCTCTACATCGCTGTGTGGAGCAGTGGAAATTCCCAGATCCGAATGACAGTCACTTAAGTGAGCTTCTGAAACAGGTGCAGTAACACATTCTGCTCCTTGCCTTACCCAATTATAGGAGACGTTTCTAGGTTTCACGCCAACAGCGAAATTTGGTGGCGGAGGTACCATGGATGGATCCGTTTACGTTGAAAAAAGTCGAAGAGATCAGAAGTAATGTGGGTCGATGTTTTATGATTGAATAAATAGCAGGAAATGTGAGAGACTCTTATGTTATATCAGTGATTTGTACTTTGTAGATTTTTTCTGCAATCGTTTTGTCCTTATACACCACGCAGGGTTTGATTTTTAGAGAAAGTTCGCGTCAACTCAGCGGTATCTGTTTCTTGTTATCAAAATGGCATCGATTCAATATGACCGTCAACACTACGATGTAGTTTATTATGAAGATCCTACTCCAGACGTATGTAGGCTTTTTCGTCTAGTTTATTTTCGTTCCCACTGAATGATTTCTCTTATTTATTGTTTTCCAGCTAAGAATAGTTGCGTCTATGGGTGGAAACGGCGTCGGTGCAACCTCACCGAGAATTTCCGACCCGGAATTAGGGCTGGAAAATTTGGCTGAAACTAAACACAATGTCATGACACGAAATGCTAGGGCAGGAGCCATGGACAAACAGTTGAAGCCTAATAAACAGACCAAAGATCGACTGGAAACCATTATTAAAGTGTGGTGATTCTTTGCTTTAGGAGTCGAAGTTCTGTTTTCATAAAAATCACGTTTGTTTCAGCTGCCTTCTTCCCAGTCGCTCACAAGAGAACAAAGAGATTTGGTGTGGAAATTCCGTTACTTCTTGCAAGCTGATCGGAGAGCGCTCAACAAATTTTTACGTTCGGTGAATTGGGATCAGCCGGGAGAGGAGCAACATGCTTTGGCATTACTGAAGTAAGTACTAGCTGAACTAACCTTCATCTTCATTAGTTCTGTTGTTGTTGTTTCCTGTTCCAGTGGCCTTTATTATTGCACTTCAACAAAACGGGATACAGAAACAGGCAAACCTACCGGATTTTATTTTATGGGGACCCTATATTTGTTAACGTTTCGTTTATTTTTGTTGTCATGTATATATTGTATTACGTATACATTTAAGTTTACTCATTACTACTTGTTGTTGGGGGGAGTCGGTAGCGCAGTCGGTTAGACATTCCGCTGTGTCTGCACAATTAACTCGGAATTAGTAATCAGGGCGGTTAACATCTCATGAATTCTGATTTATTAATAATGTGTTCTGTTATTTGATACCTACTACGCCCCGATCAAAAAATTCTGAACCATTTGCATAATCGGCTCTATTTCAAGTGGCCTGATGGAGCCCTTAGTCCCTGAAGTCCGTTTGGGACTTGCGAGGGTCCAGCCTCGACCGCAACTTTTTACGCAATTGCACCAAGCTGCAGTTCATTTTAACCCAACTGTATTTATTGCGTCTGTTGCGAATGATTAGAATACAATACTTCTTCAGCGATTGGACTCCTATAGAAGCCGAAGATGCCCTTGAGCTCTTGTCACCGGCATTCACTCATCCGGATGTCAGGTATGATGAATGTTTTCCTCAATATGATTCCAAAACTACGCTAAGACTTCTCTACATTTACTTGCTTAAGATGTTATGCTGTTTCACGACTTTTCGATGCTGCATCACCTGATCAAGTGTTACTTTACCTTCCACAACTTGTGCAAGCGATCAAGTATGAACCACTACCTACAACAGATGCAGCGATAGTTGAACAGGTAAAATTTGTTATTTGAAAAATTATGTTACGAAAGTTCAGATCACCTCTCACATTTCCTTGTATTACACCTAGAAATAAAATGCTCCTAGAGGCTAAATTTTTGATTAGATTCAGGACTAAGAGATAATAGTTCAGATGGAATCGTGTTCTAATTCGCAGGCCACTGAAGCGACAGAGGTGGTTGTTTTGGAGGAGGACGATCTTGCGACAAGGACCACCGATGATTTGGCGGCCTTTCTGGTTAAGTGGGTGTTTCAGTTACTTATCGCTTTGTTGCTTGTTAAGTTACTACGCTTTTGGAGCATGACTGCTCAGCTTTTGCTTACGAACCGATTTTTGTTTTCGAGCGGTGCCTGATCTCTCTGCGTTCCTTCTCACCCTTCCTATTATGGTTCTTACTTCACTTTTATAATTACTCGTTTTTGTCAACTTCATGTTCAGATATGCAACAGGATATCCGAAAGTGGCAAATTTCCTTTTTTGGCATTTGAAAGTTGAGGCAGAGGCAACTGGCACAACTGACGAGGCAATATCCTCAGTAAGTTTCTGACGCTACTGTCTTTTTTTTAAATCAAAAATTTCGAAACTCCATTAGATTTCTTGGCAGAGTATGCAGATGGATACTTTTTTTAGACGTCTGAGGCAGCTTAATTATCGTATCAGTTTGTCGAAAATTCTCTGCTTCTAAATTTTCGCAAGTCAAATTCACTGAAAACTTGCCACACACTTTTGAGCGCTACAGATCCTTCTAATTTTCTATTCACGTAGAAGTAACGTTCCTTTTTAAATTACTACACTTTTTTAGGTCTATGAGCGGTTACTGAACCGCTTGCTGGATACGCTCCAGCGAGGAACACCGGAAATGAAACGGCAAGCGGAAAGCTTAAGGTTGCAGCGGGTTCGTGCTGTTGATTTTTTGCCATTCTATTCCATTTGTTTACCAACTTGTCTACGTTGTTGTTACAAAGAAATTTCTTCTTATCAATTTTTTTTTCAGTTTTTTATTGAAATATTTTTTCATTTATAGCTTATCTTGAAAGCAGCTTGTGCTTGGCTGAAAGCCAGCAGGTGTAGACGCAAAAGTTCTTCCTAGAGCAAATTTTGTCTCTCTTGAAAACAGAGATTTATGAAGAAAAAAAAAACGCAGCGGAACCATAAAGATTGCTCCTATAGTGCGAATAAGATAATAATTCTAATAAATTTATAAATTCTAGTTGTGCTCTTACTAGTTCAGAACTAGGTCTTACTATCTCTAGGTGAGAAGATCTACCAAGAACCTGTATGAGCGTTCAGTGAAATCTACATTATTAGACTATTATCAACAGTTTTAGCAGTTTGTGGAAGATCTTAAAGTGCTAATGCAAGAAGCAAAAACCAAACATAGTCGTCGTGATCTACGCCAAACTGCACTATGCACCTTACTGAGCAATGCTAGACATATGAAGGAGTTACGAGGCCTACACCTTCCTCTGGATCCTAGCGTGAGGTTGGCAATTATGCATATAACTACTGCCTTCGTCGCACTGCGAAACTAAGCTAATCCATCGAAGTATATATTTGCGGTGCTTTTGATTCTCATGAGAATAAGGATTTGGATATTCAGGCTTGCTGGGGTGCTACCTGACTCGGCTGTCTTGTTCAACAGCGCCATGATGCCAGTGAAATTGACTTTTCGAACCGTAACTGGTACAGACACCAATAAAGAGTATACGGTGATCTTTAAACAAGGAGATGACCTAAGGTTAGTGATTTCTCCGTATTTTTTACCTGAAGCCTGGAGTTTATTCAATATTACTCAACAAAGCTAGGAGAGATTAATAAAAATTTATTGGAACGAATAATGCACACCTCTTTGGCGTGTTAACAATGATTTCCTTGGAATTTTGTTCGTAACATAGAATATTTCAAAAATAAGATTAGAGTAGAAGACTGAAGTTTTCCTAGTTTTTGCCACGTTTCCTTTTGAGATGAGGAGTCCTATTTTCCTAGAAAGGAAAAGTTTTGGAAGAAATTTGAAAAAAGGAAAATCTGAAGAAATTGGCGGGCTGGACTCATACCAATCATTCCAGGCAGGACCAACTAGTCATACAAATGTTCCGTCTAATGGATAGTCTCTTCAAAAAAGACCAGCTTGATTTGAAATTGACGCCGTATGCTGTGAGATTTAGATGTAGATTATATTTAACGATTCAGTCAATGGCTACTAATCTTATAAAACCTCATAGTGTTTTGTATTTTTCCCTCTATGACGTTTATTTTCTATTCCGAAATTACTTGGCTCCTTCATACGACAGGTCTTGTCTACCGGTGTCAACGAAGGATTTGTACAATTCGTAAAAGCAAGACCACTCCGAGAAGTTATAAACACTTACAAACGTTACAATACAGACAGCATAAAGGTAGGCTTCAAGTAATTCAGCACGAGTTTTAAGGACCGAAGTACCTATTCATGATTGTTATCTGTTGAGTTAATTAGTAGCAGGTGGTGCTCTAGGAAGCAATGAAAGAAGCCCGTCCGGATGCGAACGGTCCACTGGGTATTGAGGCAGATGTGGTAGACAACTACGTGAGATCATTAGCTGGGTCTGTCGCATCTATTCGCTATTTTTTATTTATTCAACTTGTTTTCACTGTTTGATTTAAATTATGCAAAGATGTTTCTCTTTTTCTTGTCCTCTACTGTTCCAGTATCGTTTCTTATCCTAGCCTTGTCTAACGGTAAAAGAAATAGATCATGTCGGTTAAACTGGAATTTTGTTAGATACTGTGTGATGTGTTACGTCCTTGGAGTTGGCGACCGACATCTTGATAATTTACTTCTTTGCGAAAATGGTCGACTATTTCACGTGGACTTTGGATTCATACTTGGCCGTGATCCAAAACCGCTACCACCACCGATGAAGCTGACGAGTGAAATGTTACAAGCAATGGGAGGAATTAAAAGGTGTGTGTATTTCTATAATCTATTTCTAAATCAGTATTTCACTCTCAAGTTTCGTTACAAAGAAAGAAGGAGTTTCCCCATCCAAGGATCTGGATGGGGAAACTCCTTTTTTCTTTGTAACAACGTGGCGAGATACGCATACCAGCATGCCAGAAACTAAATTGAGATTACATATGAAACGGAATTAAGGGGAGAGAGACGTTTTTTCACCAACATCTTGCGGAGCGTGCAAGTACATATTTTCCTCTTGGTCATTTTAGTGATCATTTTCGACATTTTTGCATGCACTGTGACTCCGCTTACCGTATACTGCGAAGACATGCTAATGTGATTTTGAATTTGTTCTCACTTATGCTTGATGCCGGTATTCACAATATTTCGGAAGAACGGGACAAAGCTGTTTTTAAGATAAGTTCTTGATATTGCCACAGTTGCATGCAAATTTCTTCTGCATTTCTTTCCCTTTTTTAGGTGGAGGAACGACTGAGATTAGATCTTAGCGATGAAGCAGCTTCCACGCATATTTTTGGAGTGATCGAAACTAGTATGAACTTCTTAAGTATGAATGTCGGGATTGTAATGGACGTCCTGCATGAATTGCGACAGAATTTGAGCTGGTAGTCACCAGTTTTGTATTTTTAACTGTTTTAGTTCGGGTGGAGTGAAGTGATACCGGATTTGCTTCATTATGTATATATTTGCATCTGTTTCACTAATGAGCACTTGATTACTTTGCCAATCGACGTTCTTCAAGAAATGTCACAAAAACCTCAAATAAATATTGAAAATAATGCCAAGATCTGTGTTTTCCCAGCAAAATTCATCCTTTCAAAAGAATTTGGTCCGGAGCACAGAGAAACAGAATACGCAAGATAGCTGCGCATTCTACACTGTAATGTAATTTTGAGTAACTTTTTTATATTCGAACTACGAGTTAATTGTAGCTGGAACTACGTTACCTAGAAAATTATTGTAGAACAAGCTATGTTTGCTCATCAATTGCTTCAACATCCGACTATCCCCTAACTACTCCGTTCCTAAGTGTACCTGCGTTGGTGAAGTTATCGTAACAACGTAACGTAACTCAACATTAGTGCAGCTGCGCATTGTACCTGAATCTGTCTGCAATAGTGAACAGAATGTCTCTAGTGTCGGATGAGTGATACATTGCCCATTCCTAGAACAGTTCACCTAGGTTCTCAAATTGTTGTCTTCTTTGCATAACTACTCTCTCATCTTTTAGATATATATATATATATATTTATTTAATTTTGCTATCTTACTTTGATGTTTAGAACAACACATGGACAAAAAAGCTCATCCCGTTTATTGATTGACGACAAATTCATAGAGCGTTACTATAGCCGTCTCGAGATTACATCATTCTTCTTTTCTCTCTGGTTGATCTAAAGTTGTTATTAGCCTTACATTCTCTATTTTTCGAGATCCGCCTATTAAATGCTCCCTCTTCCCTCTCTCTTTGACCCTACTGCTGCATTGATTTTAACTACTGCTTAAACCTCCTCAGTCTCCTTGTTTTAGTTAAGTGGTTATTGTTACGAGTGCAAAACCTATGAAACTTAAGCGGTTTATTGATTGGAAATGAGAATACAGATCAATTCTCCGGATTCGCCCAAAAACGGCTCATTTGCATTTCGTGGAAGTAGATTGTGTTCAGCGCGAACTGACGTCTACACAGATCTTGCCACACCAATTCGTGTAAGTGGGCAGCAAATGAGTAGATCAAATAGGTCACAAAAATGACCTGGAGTAGGAGAACCAATGACAGTATTGAATAGAAAAGTATAGAATCCATTAAGCAACCTGTTAGGGAAATCGACAACTTTTCAAATGAACATCACCACACACATTTGTCGCCAAACATCAGAATCTCAGCAATCACAACATATCCGCTGAACTTAACAGGTTCGATGCAGCGTATCACAAAATTTATGTAGTAGGTAAATTTGATTAGAAACAGAGCTTGAGGTGTTTGAGTTTGAGGTCTAAATCGGCAGACTGACTTGAACGACTTCGCTACATATTTGTGCGATATCTGGCAAGAATAAAAGTTTTAAAAAAATCCTAGCTACGAAACTGCCCTCTCAGGACCGAAATTCTCCGATGGAATCGCCTGTAACCTGAAGCATTCAAAAACAACTTTAAAAACCCAAATGCCTATCTATCTATGTACATGCAAAATCCCATCTTAATCAAAACTGAAGCCCTCGGGAATGTTTCTCTGAACCTTTAACGTTTTCCAAAATTACCAATAAGAACAGATAATACAACGTTCAAAATGCTACTCTAAAAAACTGAAGCAATGGAAAATGTAAAATTCATTTGATTACTGTACATTGTAACAGTGAAACAGTCAATATTAATCAACAAACCAACAACAGAACACTTGAAGCACATGACTATGTTACGGATCGAATCCCATAAAGCTTTTCATTGCTGCTATTGGATCACCATTCACTTCGATTAATTTCTTCTCTACAACGCTCTGAAGACAACCGGGTAACTGTCGAGAGGATTTTACTTGCACTTATGGCAATAAAATTCAAATAAAATACCTTAGGGAGCTCTAATTCGTGCATAATCATCTCTAGATCGTCCTTCTTAATATTGATAATTTTTTGTCGTACCTAGAATTAAAGAAGGCGACGGTTGAATTCGCAAGCGTATGAAAATATGCTTAGTCATAAGGATAGAACTCGAAAAGATCGAATATGATCTACTCCCCGATATGTTTGCCAGGCAAAATGGAATAAAGGAGAATGTTCAAGAGCAATGGATGAAAACTACACATGCTGAAGTAATTTATTATCTTCTCATATGTAAAAATGGAAACTACTCGTTTATATATTTTCACTATGATTAATTGCATAAAATGTTTTCAAAGTAGCGTAGAAATATACGAATCCCATATTCTCAGAAAAAGAACTGGAAACGTTGAAAACATACCGGTTGAGGATTAGACATAATTTTCCCAAGAGCATCAGAGGACATATTCAAGTCATCCTTATCCTCTACAACTTCATTCACCTGAAAATAGTCATACAAGGAGTTGTGTTACGATGAAAAAAGAAAGAACATATTTTTTTATATATTTTTATTTATATATTTTATATTTTTGAAATGAGAGAACAATTAGTATCCTAACAAATTTTAGAATTAATACATCATACATCCAGAAGTCTTCTCAATTCTAGTGAATACTTTGGAAGTACTAAATAAAAGGAGAAACGCAGCGCCATGGAACTGGTTTATCACTGGATTCTATTTCACACACAAATAGACGCCGTATGCGTACCTTTACTTTACTTGAACGTATTGAACTATTTATGGGGGAATTACTTCTAATCAAACAAATCTTAGGGAAGAAGCTGTACATGGGTGAGGTCAACATTGTCTGATAAAAGTCGCACTCACTCTTATGTTTTTCTTCCTCAGTGCTTGTCCCTTTAAAGTTTGCGCTGTAGATTACGACTATGAGCGTGGCCAAGCTCATATCCGTACAACTACAATCCGTACTTTGAAGGCAGCATACCACGAACCTGGCGTGCTGTGGATTCCCCATGGAAAGCTTCTATACAGGGTCGTAGATTGCGGAAAACCAGGTGGTCCCGCTCATCTCTCAGTACCCGCTGGAAAGAAACGGCGCAGAAGCCGCGGTTTTTTTTTAGGACGGCTTGCATTGCAACGCACCACCCTTGTGCACGCGCAGCATCAACGAGTGAGCCTTCGAGAATTAATGCGGTCTCTTCATCTCCCTATTCAAGTAAAACGAATAAATAGACTTCTGAAGAGAACGG
This sequence comes from Necator americanus, assembly GCF_031761385.1. Lineage (NCBI taxonomy): Eukaryota > Metazoa > Nematoda > Chromadorea > Rhabditida > Ancylostomatidae > Necator > Necator americanus. Next base: position 32,003,489 of record NC_087371.1, on the reverse strand, counting down.
AACGTGTACATAGAGGCGCGTTGCAACGCATTTCGTAGGAACTAATGCGATTTCCATGCAGTTTCTTACGACGATCACAGAGAGATCAAAGGAACCAAATGGTTTTGCGCAATCTATGACTCCGTACAGAGGTTTTCCACGAGAAATCCATACCACGTCAGACTCATAGTATGCTGCCTTTAGGTGGCAAGGTCCGCTTTTCTGGTTAGATGACGGTTAATCAGTGTGCTTGTGCTTGATCAGGATGGATGCTGGCTAACTTCAACTCATATCCCACCATCCCGTGTGGATCATTTCCCACCAGAGTTGTATCGGGCGATCACCCGGACCCCTTACGGATACTCGTAGGTCTACGTCGACTTATAGTGGTATGCTTGTCTCCTGTTAAGACCTATCAGAAGAATCAGAGGTGAGTTCCACGAATTTTACATTTAGTTTCTTACGTCTTTGTCAAAGACAATTAGTAAATTAAAAGTCAGAAACTTCTGAACACAGCAATAAACAAGAATAAGAACAATCTACCGGTATGTCATGGCAAAAACGGGTCATCGTGGTACGTTGTCTCTTAATGCTTAATTTAAGTTGTATTAGATGAATAATGGACTAAATGAAACAAATACAAACTCTTGAATATAATAATTCAAATATTAAAATTAAACCCAAGTTAAAACATTACCTTTTTGAGATCGGCAGCACCCCAATTATGTTTATCGTTTTGTTTCGCATCCTCTTCAAGCACCTCATCCTTGTCAGCCATTGCCGGAAGCTGTTAATACCCCGTGTGAGGAGTACTTCGTAGGAATATTAGCGGTAAAACCTATTTCTGGAAGAACGATGAGAAATGACGAAAAAAAGATCGGACGAATTAGAATTCGCGAAAACTTGCGCCAATCGACATGTGCGCCAATAAGACCCGTGAAGACACTCCGTCGGTTCGGCGAGGGGTCATCACAGGTGATGGCGGTCTGATTCGCACTATGTTACACTTTTCTTATTGTTTCATATCACCGTTGACATAGGGGGATTTTCTTTCCAAATCCTAGCGGTATCTCGCCAAAAGTCTCTGGAATTCTTTTCTGGTTAGGAGTCCTACATTTTGGATCATTGCTATCGTGAACTGTCAAATTCTGACGGTCATCCTCCCAGCTACATTTCACCCTCAATATCGATTCGCTCAATTGGACGAGACGATTTGATTCCAAGCTGCCATCTATTTGGTTCCTTTTTCAAGCAAAAGATGAATCTGGTCGAAAACAAATTAATCGCGCTCAGCTCACCTCGATGACTCATCGCTGCTTTGAATTCGCACGCATTCCCGCAACATAGTTTTGGAAAGCTATGTCTCGTTGCAGATTGTTCGAGCTAATGGATTCTGTTTTTTTCAGGATCACGGTGAGGAATGGACAGTGGAAGTGAGAGCTCCACTGCTGTCGGCACCGCACCGATCGAGGTTTGTAGATCAAAGTGTCATCTATTCATAATTTTTTTTGTTCTTTTTTTTGTGATGACAACTTGTTGGATAACTTTTAGTTTTTGTCGTTACCATCTTTCGGAAATGATATATTTTTAAAGAAGTAGGAGGAGAACTCATACTTGATGTGCTATTTTGTTGTGCAATAACTCTCAGTATCAATCCAGTTGTACCGCTGCAGATTGAGTGGGCGGGCTATGGCGCATTTTCGTGCGGGTGCCGGCAATACCGTTCCTCTTGCGAAATATATATATATATATCTTCATGCGAAGGATTGCTACGGTTAACGGAAGTAAAAAAGCTAGGAGATTTATACGAACAGAGGAAGCTAGCAGTAATTCAAAGTTATCCCTGCTAATGATAGTATCGTAACCTCTATCTTGTGGAATTTATGCGAAAACGTTGACTAAACATAGTAGAGTAAAAATTTTGGTTTCTACTGGAGAACCTATTGGCTTTATAATTTCTTAGGTAGGATTTCTTTCCAATCAATACCAAGATGTTCCAGCGCAGGCAAAACTTGTCGTAAACGCGCCATTAATCTAAGATTTTCTACTCTACTAATGAATTTCGAAAAATAGGAACGATGATGTTTGAATTTGGTGAAGTGAAAGGAACATATGCGAAAGATAATTTTGATCGTGGTGGTAATGATGAAAGCTTGGATGGAGTGCCGTGCTAACGTTTGTTATTGATCACGTTTTTTCTAACATCCATTGGTAGCTTCAACCATACAACCAAATCCGCAATTTGGAAGCCATTTGATGGGCCAGTCGCAATTTTCAGTAGTTATTTCGGTCCACAGTATCTCAAGTAATGAACATCTACGGGATCAACCTGTCTTTTCTCTTCGTGTAAATTGTTTTGTTTTTCATTATAAACGCAGTTTACTGCACAAAATTTACTTAAAGGCATCACCCCACGAATCTGAGGTGGTACGGATTTCAGGTGGAGTATTCGTATACGGGATGGGAGACTGGAGAGGGGGGAGATTCCGTCCATTTCTTCCTAATTGCCGTAAAAAACGGCCCGGAAGATGCGACGCCGCAGAAGGCTGGCGCGCTCCAGTCGAACTCCCTGTAGAAAATAGTGCGGCGCCGCAGAAGGCTGGCGCGTTCCAGTCGAACTTCCTGTAGAAAATAGTGCGCCAGTATGCCCGAAGCCGTATCTTCCGACCCGTTTTTTACGGCAATTAGGAAGTAATGAACGGAATCACCCCCTCTCCATAGTCTCCCATCCCGTATACAAATACTCCACCTGAAATCTGCACCACCTCAGATTCGTGGGGTGATGCCTTTACAGAAATAATCGAAGTGATTAGAAAAGTTTAGCAGGACGATCATCCTGTTCGCCTAGTTGTAGAGTTCTGTAGACTGTTGTGCTCAGACTATTGCACAGAATATGCAGCGTTTACATTTTCAGTTACTGGACGTCTCTCTGAGACTTCAATCTGTTTACAGTCGGGTCAAAACGACCTAACGTTTGGTGAAGTTGCCCCGGTAAGGGCAGCGGTTCCGAGTTGAGACCATCACTAGGTCTACTTGGACTCCAGAGATCAGTGTAGCTGATGAGGATCCCACTTTGATCGCAACCGCTTAAGCAACAGCACTAGGCCTCAAGTCGTTCTGGCCTTAGTGCAGTTGCGAGATTAACGAAATCGAACTTGAGAATTTGAGTGCGGGGAGCATTAGAAGCATGACCTAAGAAATCTTACTTCTGCGGAGGTATCATCGAATTTCGCAACTTTTTCAGTTAGTTTTGTACCAGGCAAATCTTGAAACGCACGTGAGTGATTTGGGTATTTTTGTTTATATAGTCAGATTTAAAGGCATCACCCCACAAATCTGAGGTGGTACGGATGTCAGGTGGAGTATTCGTATACGGGATCGTAGATTATTGAGAGAACGGTGAGAGTTCCGCCCATTTCTTCCTAATTGCCGTAAAAAACGGCCCGGAAGATACGGCTTCGGGCATTCTGGCGCACTATTTTCTACAAGGAGGTCGACTGGAGCGCGCCGGCCTTGTGCGGTGCGCATCTTCCAGGCCGTTTTTTACGGCAATTAGGAAGAAATGGACGGAATCACCCCCGCTCTCCATTATCTACTATCCCGTATACGAATACTCCACCTGAAATCCGTGCTACCTCAGATTCGTGGGGTGATGCCTTTAAACGACATGAAGCTCGGTGCTGTTGGGTAAGCGGCAGCGCTGAAAGCGGGACGGTGGAGCTAGCAATTGGAATTGAGGTGGGACTATCGCGATCATACATGCGATAATCGGACCCGGTGCTCTGACCCCTTTCTTTTTTGTACGGTTGCCGAAGGGATCCCCTTCACTTTAGACAATTGGGGAAAGGATCCTCACCATTCAAGGTGCACTTCTTGACCTGGAACCCATTCACCTGAGGAAGGTCCGGCTCCTCCCTATCGCACCTATGATCGCTAGCTGCAGCTGAGTGATGGTGGCAAGGGTCCCTCCTACATCCTTACCGCTACGCTCCTCCGCACCGCCTCCGCCGCACCTGCTTACGCAACTGCACCGAGCTTCATGTCGTTTTGACTCGACTATATGGTTGGTTATGAAGAGATCCCACCGTATCTCTTTTTTTTTTTGGTGGAGGAAACAACTTCTGTTTCATTGGTTCTACCTTACATCGTTCTTAAGTTCTCAAACATCCTGCTTGAGTATGAGTTATGAGGCAATGTTTCGCTTTCCTATTTCGAGCTTGAAATCACTATTTAAATAGATTTGAAAATCCTTATGTAGTTTTGAAGTCAGCATACCATGAATCTGACGTGGTGAGGGAATTTGCAGGCAAGGTTAGAGATGAGGCTGTATATTGCGGCATTGTGGTTCCGTTCATCTCTCCTTAGTCGTCGTAAAAACAGCGTAGAAGACGCTGTTTTCAGACTTTTTGGTGCTGTGGTGCTTGCTTCAATAGCCAGTAAAAATTTAAGCGCAGTGTGTCAGGAATCTGACGTGCAGCGGAACCTACAGCGAAAGCATAGAGTCTAGTAGGATTTTGGCAAACCCAGTGTTGGTTCCGCCCATCGTTCCCTGATCGTCGTCAAGAAAAAACGGCGTTCTACCTTACGAAATCAGTTGCAACGCGCCACCTTTGTGCACGCTTCGCATCCACAAGCGAGCGGATGAAGATTAGTGAGGTTTCCCCACCAGCTTATTCGAGTGAAACCAATGAGTAGGCCGCTAAGGGCACTAGAACGTGTCCATAGGGTCGCGTTCTAAGGTACGTGGTAGGAATTAAACCAGTTGTCACACAATTTCTCACGACGATTAGGGAGGATATGAGACATGAGCGGAACCACCCTGAATCTGGAATCTGCAGCCCCATTTGTAGCTTTTCCTGTGATTTTGATTCCCTCATCTCGTCAGATTGGTGGTATGATGCCTTTAAAGTATTTTTTTTTGGAACATTTGAATTGTGAAGATTGGAAATATTGCTTTCTCTTTATTCTGGCTTACGTTTCGGCTTCGTCGCCTTCTTCACAGCCTGAAGAAACCATGCAATCTATCGCCTCAAACGCCTCGTCACACCACAAAATCTGATTCACTACCATTCGGCACAACCCTGGAAGGCCAGAAAGGCCTTCATCCATAGAAGTATGTTTAAGACAGCTAAATCGGTTTCGTCTAAGGCTCAATTGTGCATTGCCTCCGTGAACGTGGGTAACCACATTGTTCAGTCTAATGGGTACTTAGCGGAAGTGTTCCATTCAAAACGGAGTCGTGTAACAGAGCGCCTACGCCACATAGCAGAAAAGACGGTGGAGATCCCTCTCCGCCTTTTATTTCGGATGGTATGAGTAATGAGTTTCGCGATACGAGCAAGCTTACAGCACAGCAGATGGATCTGCAAGACTCGGTCGGAGTAGTGGACATACCACCTACGAACTTGAAGAGGCAGCTAATCCGCAATCGTGCTTTTGACCAGCTTTGTGAGGCAGATAACTGTAGTATGCGAATGTAAGGTAAGGGGATTGCGTGGTATCGGAAGTTATGGATCACCTGTAAATTATGTGGGGCTGACTTCACTGGCAAAAGAGGAAGTCTTTCGTACTCAGGTCAAGGAGCACCTAGATGTGCTCGTAAAATCAAATCATCAACCTTTCATGTGTCCATCGCCGACAGTGTCGTGACAACACCCATTTCAATATAGCAGTCACGCAAATCCGACGTTCTGGTGCGAAACAAACATCCGAAGCGTTTTGCATAACAACGAAAACCAAAACAACCAATCATGTATCGTGAAGAGGAATGCATCGCTGTGACCAACGAGCAGGCGGCATATAAAGACGGGTTTGGGGTTCTGCGGGTTTTGGTCTACGGGGTCAGATAAAGGGTACATCGTTTTTAGCTATTATTAGCGGCGCAACTCTAACAGCCGGTGGTCCGCAAACGTCGCCGCTTTACGTTATCAAGGTGAGCGCAATTGTGGTCTGCTTCCATGACGTTGTCGTTGAGCAATCTCTTTGCCAAGTCATATCTGGTAGTATGAGAAGATGTTTGAGAGGGTAGATTGCATGGTCTTTTCAGGCTCTGAAGAAGGCAATTAGGCCGAAAATTAAGCTAAAATAAAGATCAATAACAGTCTTGGTTCTGCTCAAGAATAGCAATACACCATTCAACTATATCATGCCAAAATTTATGGAAGGTCGAACTTGGAACTTCTTTTCTTCTTATAATTTTTTGAACTCAGAACTTTGAGACTGTCACTCTTAAATATAAAGATATGCAATACTAAAAATTATTCAACCAAGTATTTCCTAAAAGCTTGCCAAAACAAAATAGGGCTGGAAATTTTCGTGTTTTTCAAAGTTATAGGATATTACTGTAACATAATATAATGGATAGAACAGAAAATGGTGAAGTAGGCCGAAAGATGCAAGAGGTGGTAGATTTATCTATATCTACCGCTAAATACCCATCCTGTCCACTGAAAACGTGGTCAATTTCTGAGCAAATTTTATAGGTGCCGATTGGAAATGGTGGTAGTTACGTATGAGCTGCTTATGTATTCCACAAACAATAGAAAGCAAAAAGAAAAACAGCTATTTTTTGTTACTGACGCGAACGAGTAATCGATACATATATATTGAGAAAAATCTGTTATCTTCAATGAGAAGGACTTGCTGGGAACAATATTTGGGAACAATAGAGGTTTGCTAATACCTCTGAACTGCTATTCCTCGTAACCAGGCAGCACTTGTCTTAGTTGGGGAGACAGAATGAATAACTACGAATCGTTAGCTCCCTACTCAGTAGAGAAATCCCGCAAGTAAGCTATCGATTAGTCGATATTGTCTGTAGAACTGGATTGGGATAATTGTTTGTAGTCGGCCAGTCTGGCTGAGAAGTACCTTTCAAAACTCAATTACAACTATTTTTCGTGAACTATTTGCGGCTCCTTTACGTTCAGCTAGACCGTGGTCTTGACACCACTGAAGAGAGCTCTCAATTATTACGCTTACTCTTATCTAAAAAATTATATGATTTCAACCCTATAATTTGTAGCTGAAATATTAACCAAAGGAGGAATTTTTGTTTTTAAAAGAAATGGAGGTTTTTTTTTCTGCAATGAGTAACTGCTGATGCAGCGATGCCGGCCTGCTGATAGATGGGACGACGTTTATGTTTTTGTTGAATGGACATGAAGATGCAAAATTCAATGTTGCACTTTAATCGAGAGCCCTCACTACGTATATTTCATCCCAAAAAAAACTTCAGTAGTCCATGCGAGTTAAATCACCGTGGCTACCAAATACTAAAGCGAAGCTTAATGCTGTGTCTGTGCGTTTGTGGTTGTCGATATGGTCGCTCAATTAGTGCCCGTGTGCGGACGGCCAGCAAAAACCGTGTTTGCCCATACCCCATCGGTTGCATCGGCGGCTGCGGCGGAGGCATCAGCAATCCTCGGCAGCGGCCGTAACGGATTATGAAACATCGCCAGTGAACGGTGGACTGGCACACTGGCCTGGCTGACGAACGCTGTCTAGCGTATCCACTATTTTATTTAACTGGAATTCGTGCACCCCCGCATTCTACATGCCATGGAGTCTCCCAGTCCATCACCCAGCCCAGTGCCCACTAAAGAGGTGATTGATCAGATTACAGAACATTTCGTGACAATCTTCATTATATTTTGTTCTTTTCTCATACAAATAAACAGCGTTCAGCCGATTTCAGAATTGCTTTTGAATCTTCAGGGAGTTTGAAGCTCTAAGCTCATTAATTGAACCAAACTCCAGTATGTTGTAGATAAGAACTTTGTAGACTAAAAAAAGTCGGAATAATCTGTCGGAATACACATAGAGTTATGTATGAATGATTATATTGCGAGAAAAAAAAGCATGCAGCCAGAGACCCACTCTCTAAGATGGTTCACAGATTCTTGCCTCCTGTATCTTCCTTTTGTTTACGTATTATTTCTTCGACTCCAAATAACCAACATTTTGTGCATGCCTGATGAAAATCGATGACTGACGATAGCCATTTCATTTTTTGAATCCACGTGATACTTACGTCGCTTATTGCTTTGCAGTAGTCCTTTATGCATTCACAAAGGAAGTATATCAAGCGGTTTGAGCGTCACCACACTATCATGCTTTGTTCGATAGCGAGGAGCGCAGAATAATCATAATGCATTTGCTGTGTAAATTCTTTGGTTTTGAATTTTTGAGCTCATTCATGAGTACAAATTCTTATTCGTGAAAAATACGAGTTTGCTGTAATACTCAGATATTGCTTCTCTGAATGCATTCGCTTCCTTCCTACATCTTCGTAGTTAACTCTTGCCCTCGGTTTTTTTTGTGGTACAAATATAGTGTGCAATTAATTTTCTGGATGGCGCTGCTTGAATGCACATGTTGGTGGTGAATTTCATTTAATTGGAAGCGTTGGCTCTTAATTTTATCCTTTTCATTAACAACCCCAACAATTGACAAATGGAGGCCTGGGAAACGGAGCCACTGTTGAATGATAATACCGTGGATTTTTTACGTATATCTAATAATAGTTTTTAATGGGGAACGTGGTTTTACAAGCATCTGTGCGAGTTTTTTTTTATTATATGGACTTAATTGCAATTTATGTTTTAGTTAGCGATGTCTTATAATAATTCAGCTCAAAACATCTGCGATGAAATCAATAAAGAGGTGGCTTGTGCTTTCTTCCGATTGTAACATTTCTTGGAGAGATGCGGGCACGTTGCAGTAGCCACTAATTTCATCGATGGATTTTGTTATGTGCTTTGTAGTTTAGCGGTTTCAATTTTCTGTCATCGAGTTCAGTTATCAGTTCTCGCTTTAGTGCTGGATGGTTTTTCCTGGATTTTCGAGCGTTGTGGGCAAAAAACCTTTTGAGCAGGTTGTACGGGTCTGAGTTAATCTTAGCGATTATCATGTAACTAGCATACATTTTAATCGGATCTTAAGATTAATAGCAGCGGGTCACGATTTTGACAGTGTACGGAAACCGCAGGGAAATCCTAGAGTTCGAGTTAAAGATTGCGAAAACCACCGTGGTTCCCCTCATCCTCTCCTAATCGTTGTAAAAAAAAAACAACGCTGTGGAAGACAGCTTTCCTCCTTACGAAATCACTTGCAACGCGCCACCCATGCACGCGCCGCGTCTAAGTCTAAAATTAGTAGGCTCGCTTCACCAGCCTATTTAAGTAAAACAAACGAATAGGTTGTTAAGGAGACCGAAACGTGTACGAAGGTATGCGTTCTAGGAACTAAGGCGATTCACACGCCATTTTTCATTACGATTAGGGAAAGACGAGCGTAACCATGCCGGTTTACGCAATCTAGGACCCAAACTTTAGGGTTTTGCTGTAGTTTGTGCAACACGCCAAAATCGTGGTGCACTTTTTTTAAATTTCTTTCATATGTAGGGTACGTATTGCTTCAATACTTTCAGTCAGTGTGAACTGAGCTTTTAAGCAAGTGCAGTTTATATCACGTCTTTCATCTTAAGGATTTTTGTAATAGGACCGTAGGAGCAGCGGCTGCATGTTCTATTTCCAAATCTCAATTATTTACATTGATTAACGCAGACACGCGACATTAGATGCGATGTGGCACTCGGTCAAAAACTTTCTGAAGGCTATACTCGTAGCAACTCATATGCTCATTCTTTCACAAAGCTATTGTCGGGTAAAACGACCTGAAGTTTGATGCTGTTGCTATTTGTAAGTGCAAGAAGCGAGGCGGTGTAGCTAGCGGTTCCAATCGAGTTGGGACCTTCGTTCACTCCACTCATCTCTACATTTAGGGTGGAGCTAGCGGTGGTCCCAACGAACTGCTACCTCCACCGCGCCGCTTTGAGCGCTGTCGCTTACGCAGTAACAAGTTCTGGTCGTTTTTACCCGATTAGCTAGGATTTGCTTGGAAACAAATTTCAAAATTCTGTTGAGATTCAAGCTGACAACAGGGGGAAATTGTGTTGATTTCGGGTGATGGTTGTTTGGTGGTAGTTGTTTTCTGACGCAAGTTTCGATTTTATTTCTGAAGTATTCAGTTGTTGTTGTTCCCTAGGAGCTAGTTCAGCAGTGGTTTCTGTAAGAGCTTCTCTGAAGGGATAAGTTCCTCGTAAAACAGAATTTTTTACTATGAGAACATGATACTTCTGGTTAATCTTTGATTTGGAAAGTGCGAGAGAACGGGAAATTGCATGAACCCCAGTACATACTTAGTAGATCCTATTAAAAACTGCAAAACTTGTTATGATAATCGATTTACAGTTTATGGGTAATCCTTGCGACTTCAGCTAATGAAATTCATCACGAGGACCTTTCTGTGTGCTCAGAAACTTCCGAACTTTCCGTCTGAAAAGGAATTTTTAAGGTGGCAATTGCATCGAAAGAGTCTGTTACGGAGTATGTGAAGAATGCGGGTTTGGCGTTACTTGGCGCCACAAATCATGCAGCCCAACTTGAAATGGTCCTGGAAGAGTCGGATGCGGTTGTGAAATTCATCACTGATCCACAGACTCAAGTACTTGTTGTGGATAGAACTGTTCATCGCGGTGAGCACTACATTTTCTCGTCGCGAATATATGGCAAATCGTCATTGCTTGTTTTTTTTTCTCCAAATTCTTTGATTTGCAGATCAGTCGGGTGATGCTGACACAGGTGACGAAAGTGAGACAGCGGTCGTTGTGTTTGCAGTTCGCAATGATGTACTATATAGAACGGATAAAAGCACATCGATAGTGTTCATGAAGAGGGGCGCGATTGTGGAAGCCGATAAATCGATCCCAGATCAGCTGAGAGTAATCGTGTATGTCAAAATCCTTTTTAGAAATTTGAACTACGATTATCTGAAGCACTTGATACTGCTCATTGTGCAGACAGTGGATGATATCACGTACATATCAATGCCATGTTTTTCATGACGAATAACATACCTTTATTTCAACACGTTTGCTACCTAAACACTATTTCCGTGTGAACGTCTAGGCAAACTTCTTCCTTAAACTCTCTAAAGTTCATAGGAAAAAAGTACATCGGGGTTTATTGTGGTCTGCATTTCTTATCTTTTCTACTGGCAATCTCACTGTTTTTCGTTGTGTATTGGGAGTCGTACCAGGTGTAGATCACATTCTCAGGACAGACAGTTCACTTAAACGATCCGTTCAACATTTTTGATCTATGCGCGCTAGTCTTGATCTTTATAAAAGATGCACTGATTGATCCGATGTCCGTAACTACCGCTGTCCTCCCGTTTGTTTTTCACCACCTTTGTAGTAAATTATATAAACAGTGACGAAGAAATTGCTAATAGTAAATTGCGTAAGACTATCTCTTAAGTAGCTACACTGAGTAGCTTATCCTGCCGCATTTGCAAGTTTTCCTAGGGCTCAATTACTGTTGTCTTGAATAATTAATCGAACTGTAAAATTTCTAATCCCTCAAGAGAGTGCATTCTTGCAGCTCTAACATTCCTTTTTCCTTTTTTTTGGAACATGTGAACTCTTGACGTTATCTTTTCGTCCCCGTTCTCCCTCTTATCGTTCGAACTATCTATTTTTGGCCTGGTGTGTTTAACCTGTTCTGCTCAGTAGGCTCATCCTCATCGAAATTCGCATATCAGAACAACTAGATGATAGTTGCAGGATTTGCTCTTTTGACTAGCTCCAATTCGCCAATATCGTGTGTCTTATATACTGGTAGTTTAGTAGCTACTTACATCGAGAAAAAATCCGAGAGCGTAATTAGAACAAATGATTGATGTGACATTTTTTCACTACCCTGACTATGTAGCTTCATAGGTGATTTTGACACGATATTATGGAAAGCTTGCATATTATAGGTTAAACGAAGGAAATCCATATGAGACCTTGTTCTCGTTAATCGGAAAAGCAGTAACTCCGTATTTTAAATCGTTCATAAAAGAAAGTGGCCGAGGAGAGCGTGATGGTGACAAACTTGCACCAACAGTTGAGAAAAATCTCAATGAGGCAGAGGTTAATGACTTTATGATGTTGAGTGGAAAAGATCTTCTGCAAAAGTATGACTTAAGGTTGCATTGCTTCACCTACAACAAAATATAGATATACCGGAGATTAACCTAGTAATCAATCCACATATTCAAGCGGCTATCCAGAAAGCAAGCAAAGAAGGAAGAAAAGCAAAGGTAACATCCCTTTTAGCTTGACTTCAATGAAGCATTATAAGTAATCATTGGTTCTAAGGTGACAGATTTGGGTGATCTGGTCGAGGATTCGCAATTCTTGAATAGTTTGCAGTCCGGAGTGAACAGATGGATTAAGGAAATCAGAAAGGTTAGCAGCTAATAGTGCAATAGAGTATACTCGTTGATAGGATAGCTTGTAGTATCTGAGAGTGTTTTTCTGTCATATTTCTCGTGTCTAGGTTACTAAGCTGGAACGAGATCCTGGATCGGGTTCGTCCCTACAAGAAATGACATTCTGGCTGAACTTGGAACGAGCCTTGCAGAAAATTTTGCAAAAGCGAGAGTCTGAAGAAGTAAGCCTCACTTTCCACAATAAATGTTCAGGTTTGCGAACTTGAATTTTTCAGGTCACACTAACTCTTGAAGCACTAAAATGTGGAAAACGCTTTCACGCCACTGTTTCGTTTGATACGGACACAGGTTTCTTTTGTTTCACTATTGTTTATTGAATCCACGTTTCGTGGAACCGAAAGCTAGGATTCTACTTTTTTAGATTTTCGATCTTGTTTTGTCCTTCAGTTCATCTTAATTAAGTTCTGTAGACTTTAACATCCAAATCATTTCAGTAGATCCAAATTAGGACTTTATTGTTCCAATTTTTTGAAATCCCTTGCATGCTTTAGTGCCTGTGCCACATAATTTTGGAACCAAATTTCCCTCCGCTGCTCCGGCTAGCGCTTTAACTTTTGTGTGTATTGATTTCTATGCATGACTCCATGACTTCCGTTTTCTGGTATTAATATCTGTGCAGGATCCAATGTGTTTTATTGTGTTTACATGTACACGCTGTTTTTAGGCCTGAAACAGACGCTTGCCTTGGTATCAGACTACAATTCACTAATGAAGGATTTTCCACTAAATGAGCTCGTCTCTGCAACTGATTTGGATTCGATCAAAGTAGCACTTGGCAATGTCTTTAGCCATATGAAAAAGATCAGGTCGCATTTTCCTCGACCTTTCTACTGAAATTCTTTTTTTCACAGTATGATAAACTTCTGCTTGTTGTAGAGCAACGAAATATCCTATTCAAAGGGCGTTGAGGTTCATTGAAGCCATCTCAAGAGATATGAACGCACAGATTCTGAAGGTATGCGCTTGTTAAGTTTTTGACTTTGATTTTGTGCCGAATAAATATTTGTTCAGGTCCTCGGCACTCGTCGATTGATGCATATTTCCATTGTTGAGTTTGATCAACTGATGATGCAGTGTATTCAGCTGTTCACCAAATGGGATGATGAATATGATAAGTGAGTCATTCGGAAGACTCTTCCATATATTTGTTAGTATTACATAAAAGTGACCTTGAAAAGATTCCGAGAATGGAAGTATTTATGGAAATGTTGAGAACAACGCCCAATGAACTACCATTCTGAATTAATTTTTTTAAAGATTCATCACTCTACTACGAGACATCTCCAAGAAGAAACGAGATGAGCCTGTGAAACTTATGTGGAAAGTTCTGCCTTTGCACAAAAAGCTTGAAGGACGCCTAGTGCAGATCAAGGCTTTCAGAAAGTTAGTTTTTTTTTTCAAATAAAATCAAGGAGCTAATCAGGTGTTAGTTGTATTCGTTGTTAGGAAGCTAATAATAAGCTGTATGACGGAATTGTTGGAATTCCCAGCGGCAGTGTAAAGTAATTATAGCAAGGGTATCTAGTCAATTATTTTGTTCGTAGTGACAAGTGTTGGAAAACTCCAATCAAATCCGTGAGTATTGGAAAAAAAATGACGGCATTTTTGCCAGCTTTTACTTTTTGAGATGTGAGCTCAAACTATAGAGATCATCTCTATGGAAGTGTTATTATCTTGCTTAGTTTGCTACTTCAAAGTCATTTACGTCGTCTGTATGTGATTTTAAAATGAGTATTTCATCCTTTTAATTTGGTAAATATGCTACGAAAGTAACCTCTTTTTTCCCTACAGGCAGCACGAACAACTCCGCGTTGTTATCGCCCGAGTTCTCCGCCCAGCTGGTACGCCATCCGGTGAAACTCAGCCTGAAACTCAGCCGCATAGTGGAGAACTTACTCCAGTTGATCAAGTGACTTACTTCCTCATTCATCTACTACTTGTTACCCTTTTATGATTTTTTCTTGAGGTCAACTTGGCGTACGAGTTCGTGAAGGAAGTTGACTGCTTGGATGTCAGCATTGAGGGCACAACTGCTTGGGATGCTGCCCAGCGAAGGTGACTGTCACACAGTTTGTCTGAAATTTCCTGTAAATCATTCGTATTTAGGTACGAAGAACAGATCTCACGGGTGGAGACTGCAATTACATCGAGATTAAGAGATCAGTTGGGGTCAGCAAGAAACGCGAATGAGATGTTCAGCATATTCAGGTTTTTCATTCTTCGGAGCCACCATTTTCAAAACTTTAACGGTTGTGCATTAATCGGCATTTTAGCCGTTTTAATGCCCTCTTCTGCCGCCCACAAATCCTCGGAGCAGTTCGTGAGTACCAAACTCAGCTGATCCAGAGAGTGAAAGAGGATATAGAGAGACTGCAGGTCTCCTTTTTGCTTTCAGCTTTTGTTTCAGGATAATAGCGATGCTATTTCATGAATAGTTAATCTTTATATATTTTAGGCTAAGTTTACGAAGCAGTATGCGGATCACCGTGGCGAAATACTAACACAAACATTTGATATCCCACCACTTTCGGCCAACATTATCTGGATCCGTCAAATTGAACGACAACTTCAGTTGTACATGCAAAGAGTGGCATCTGTGCTTGGAACTGGATGGGAAAATCATGTAGAAGGTGCGTTAAGTAGGGAAATTGTAGAGTTTCTTTTAAGGATGCGTAACGTAATGTGATTTACGTGCATGAAATTCATTTGATTTTAGCCCGACAATTAAAGACGGAAGCTGATAACTTCCGGAAGGTGTTAGATACTCAAGGGTTGTTCGAAAACTGGGTAGAACAGATTCTTGCCAAAGGAACAAGTACTCCCGGAAGAGTGAGTATGCTTGCCACGATGGCTCGCTTTTTTAGAATTTCGGATCATATGCGTTTTAGGTGTTTGTTATTGATCGACGCTCCAAGGATGGCAAACCTTTTCTACATCTCAAAGTCAATTTCAGTCCAGAGAGCATTGTTCTGCACAAAGAGGTTAGTTGTCTCTGAATATCGGTGATGTCAAGTTTCACTTTGTTTCACTCCTTGAACAGGTGCGGAATTTGAAAAACATGGGCTTTCGCATCCCCCTCAAAGTGGTAAACGCGGCTCATCAAGCCAATCAGATTTATCCATACGCGATCAGTCTCCTAGAATCGATTAGGGTACGTGTTTCAAAAGGTTTCATTCTAATTTTTTCAGATCTACTAACTTTTCTTTTTAGACTTATGAATCGATCAACGAGAGGTTGTCAGCAAAAACAGGCATAGATACACTAATTGCCAGCTACAAAAAGGATATACAATCACAAATCGGTGAAGGATATCAGCTAACTTGGGAGTCTTACAAAATTGACCCTTATGTGACGAAACTGGCTGACACTGTAAACAATTACCAGGTAAAGTAGGAAATAATCTACTGTATTTTTTGAAGGAAAACGTTTCAACTTTCAGGAACGAGTCGAGGAGCTGATTTTGATCGCGGATAATATTGAAGTCGATTTAGCTGCCTTAGACACGTGCCAATACAATTCCGCTACTATTGGGGCTCAACTAGCGTCGATCCAGAAATCGGTGGATCAACTGGCATTAGGAAACTATTCTAATCTCACCCAGTGGGTGGACAAACTGGATAAAAAGATCGAAGCTAAGTTAGCTGCAAGGGTTGAAGAAGCTATACGACTATGGACTCTCGTATATTCGGCCAGCGAGGAAGTCGACGAGTACAAGGAAAGTAATGTTGCCTTACCGCCGGTACATCCTGTATTGATCGAAATTCGCCTGACAGCCCAGACCATCTACATAAGTCCATCGATAGAGCAGGCTAGAGCCAAACTTCTGGAACAACTCGTCGAATGGCATGCTGTAGTGACAAGTCAGCCGAGAATTAGCAGCACGAGGTTCCAGGTAGAGTATCTGTTGAGTACCTGATGCGAATTTCTATTCAGAACGTTCAATTATCAGTTTTGATCTCTTTTTCTACGTTTTTCATTTTTCAGTTGGCTATGAATCGCGACCTTAATGTAGCCACGTACAAGAATGTTCTTAGTCACCTTCCTAATGGTCTAGGAGAGCTGGAGAAGGCTTACACTACCGTGGATCGTATATTAAGAGAGGTATTTTCAAAAATTGATTTTCGTGATCGTGATCAGAAGTATCAGGCGATTTCCTTTGCAGGTAGACGAATACGTCAACGAATGGCTGAGATATCAAGCGTTGTGGGATCTCCAAGCTGAGATGTTGTATGAGAGACTTGGCTCGGACCTGTCAAAGTGGATGAAAACGCTGGTAGAAATCAGAAAGAGTCGCAGCACGTTTGATACTCAGGTTAGACACTTGAATATCACTTTATTACTTTTCGTCCCGAAAAGAAAAAAAAAAAGAAAAAAATCCGGAAATGTCCCCCTTTCTCGTCCTGGCTGTATTAGTTGCGTAAATGAGTATCTGATGTAGACACCTGACCATCCCAAGGATGTACAGGACGAAGAGAATAGAAGTATAGAAATGAATTTACCTGGTTACACTCCTTAGATGATAGCTCATTGAGATCCATTTCAGGATACCAAGAAGGAAATATTCCCCGTAGTTGTTGATTATGCCAAGGTTCAGCTCAAAGTAACCTTGAAGTATGATTACTGGCACAAAGAAGTACTGCAGAAGTTTGGTACAGCTGTTGGTGAGTAACTGATTAGAGCTGTCACTCAGGCAGATTATTTGTAAATTTAGTTCAAAAATTTGGTGAGTGCGTTATTTTAGGTCACGAAATGCAGCAGTTCTTCGGTAACATCTCGAAATGGCGCGAAGAGCTCGAGTCTCAAGGTGTTGATTCCGGAACGACAAGTGATGCGGTGGCGTTGATCACATACGTGCAAACGCTCAAAAAACAAACTAAAGTTGGACAAGAAACAGTGGGTGGAATGCTTTCTAATTATTAGTGTAAATAGTATTGTAAAGGAAATTCTAAAAATAATGAGGACGACTGGTTTAGGTTGATCAGTTCCGTGCAGCTCAACGCCTTTTGTCACAACAACGCTATCAGTTCCCTGCTCAATGGATGTATGCAGAGAATGTCGAGGGAGAATGGTCAGCATTGTCGGAAATTCTGTTGCGCAAAGATTCTGCGATTCAGTCACAGGTGAAGGACGTTGTTGATAGTAAAGAGCATGGTTTACGTTTGTGGTAATGTGTTCTTGTTGACGCTTACTACATCAGATGGAGCTTCTTTGCTCATTTTTTAAAATTTTTTCTTGTAATTTAATGCCTATCCAGTTATGTCCATAGTGGGGTAATTTATAGATGACTGCTAAATTTTCTTCATTCTCATTAATTTCCAGGTGAATAACCTCCAATCTAAAATCCGCGAGGAGAACGAAATGGTCGAAAAACGTACCCAAGAGACCTTGTCAGAGTGGGAAAGAGCAAAGCCCGTGGAAGGAGCGCAAAGACCGAACGAGGCGCTCGCGGCGCTCAATACATTCGAACAGAAGATGGCCAAGTTATCGGAGGTGAGCGGTACTTCTAGATAGGTTTACAGATCCTATCAACCTAATCCTGGTCTAGGACCGCGAAAAAATGCGAAAAGCACGTCATGCCTTGGATATGGCCGATCCTACAGGCGTACCAGTCGATGCTGACAAGTTGGCTGTAGCCGCTGAAGAATTGGCTGATCTAAAAGGTGTTTGGCAAGCACTTACACCGATTTACACTTCGATTGATGAGATGAAGGTGGGTTGAATTTCTCATTTACTTATTATGTGGAACTACTCAGCTGGTCCAATCTTAATTTCATTTCGATTCAGGAAAAGACCTGGTTGTCGGTACAACCGCGCAAGTTGCGACAGTCGCTTGATGAACTGATGAACCAGCTGAAACATTTGCCTGTCAAATATAAGAGCTATAAAAGTTATGAGTATGCGAAACAAATGATGCATAACTACTCGAAGGTCAGTTATTCTTCTTTTTTTTCTAATTATGATTTGGATTTTTCCTGTTTAGATGAACATGCTGGTAATGGAATTGAAGTCTGAAGCGTTGAAAGAGCGTCATTGGAGACAAATGATGAAAGAGTTGCGAGTTAACTGGAACTTGTCGGAGCTTACTCTTGGGCAGGTGCGAATCGCCACATATTTACTTTTCGCACATGGTTTTTGTGGATTTTTTGATTTTTCAAGGTCTGGGATGCAGATCTTCAACGTCACGAACATACCATAAAGCAGATCCTTCTAGTCGCACAAGGAGAAATGGCGTTAGAAGAGTTTTTGAAACAGGTCTGTGATAAAACGCTGGGAAGAAGTATAGAACCGCAAAAGATTGCTATTCATGCCACAATTTCTTTCTAGATGAGGGATTTCTGGCAATCGTACGATGTGGAACTTGTTAACTACCAAAATAAGACCCGGCTCATCAAAGGATGGGATGAATTATTCAACAAACTCAAAGAACATCAGAATTCTTTGGCTGCTATGAAATTGTCACCGTACTATAAGCAGTTCGAAGAGGTTTGAGATTTGCCTTCTGTCACAAGTTTTTTTTTTTCTCGATTTTTATTTTAAGACAGTGTATCAAGAAATTGACGTGATACAGAAATCTCAGAGAAAATGTAGATTTGGGTTGTACATTACGGAAACGAGCAGAGCTCCGCTCATTCTCCCCTAAACCGTCGTGGAAAATGACGTGGAAGACGTCGTTTTTTCCTACGGAGTAGAAACACGCCACCCTTCTGCCCCCTCCGCTCTGCGATTGAGCGGAAGATGATTAGTGAAGTCTCTTCGCCAGCCTTTTCAAGTAAAACCAACGAATAAACCGCTGAGGGGACTGGAACATGTACAAAGGCGAGCGTTCTAGCGTACCTCGTAGGAACTAAAGCTATTCCCACGCCGTTTTTAAGATGACTAGGGGAAATTGGGCGGAGCCACGCTCGCTTCTGTAATCTACAATCTGAACTCTACGTTTTCCCTCGAGTTTCCGCACCACATCAATTTCGCCACCCTGCCTTTAATTTCTCGTGGACGTATTTGCTTCTAGAATGCCCTATCGTGGGAGGAGAAGCTGAATCGTATAAGCGCAATGTTTGACGTATGGATTGATGTCCAGCGTCGATGGGTATACCTAGAAGGCCTCTTCTCAGGATCTGCTGATATCGCTACGTTATTGCCTATCGAAAGCGCGAGATTCTCGAGGTTAGTGTTCATACTACATCTAGTGGGTTTGTTATTGTATGGTGTTAGTTATCACTGTTTATTGCTGCTATTTATTTACATTCACTTCTTAATCTTAACTGAACGGCTATATGGACATTCAAGTTTCGAGAAGTTATCGTGTAATTAGGAAACACCAATGATTTCGCATATTTTTGATCTTTTAAAAATATTCTCAAGAGGTAATGGTGTATAACCTCGGTACCAAATTCGTAATTTTCTAAACCGAATGTCTCCTAGAGATAGCTTCAATAAGGACGTCCAGTACATTTATCCGGACAAAGAAATCCAGTTAAATGTCTACTTTTTATTGAAAAATTGTTCTTATTAAAGTCAGACAATTGTTGACAGTAGCTAATGTGGCGAAATATAGTGAGCTCCAGCCATTTGGAATTGTTCAAAATCGAAAAATGGTTTGAAAACTCACTTCGGAATATTTTCTATGTGATCCATTGCAGCATTTCCACGGAATTCTTAGCGCTAATGAAGAAAGTCGCTCAGTCTCCGCGTATCCTTGATGTTGTGGGGATGCAAGGAGCTCAGCGGTTGTTGGATAGGCTTGCCGACATGCTTTCAAAAATCCAGAAAGCACTAGGAGAATACCTGGAAAGAGAAAGGGCGTCGTTCCCAAGGTATTGCCTTATTCATCACTCTTGAAAAAAAAATTCTGGGTTGATTCTGAAAATTTGTTCATTTAAGGTTCTATTTTGTGGGAGATGAAGATTTGCTAGAAATCATGGGCAATAGTAAGGATGTAGCAAGACTGCAAAAGCATTTGAAGAAGATGTTCGCTGGAGTAACAGCTATCGATGTTGGAGAGGAGGATCGAATTGTGAGAGCGAATACTGGTAGATTACACCCGGCCCAATTTTGGAACTCTTTTGTAGGTTACTGCACTACACAGCCGAGAAGGTGAAAGGGTTGATCTCGTACAACCGGTTCATACTAAAGATGTAAGGATAAATGATTGGTTAAAGGCACTAGAAGCTGAAATGAAACACACTTTGGCAAGGTAGGAAGATTTTCCACAAATATATAATACTAGGCAGTAGGAGATGAATTTATCGTTATCTAAGACTTCTCGGCATGTCGTTAACACATTTCTCAAAAATGGATATTGATACGGTAACGCCAGACGAGTATATGGAATGGCTGGACAAGTTCCCTGTAAGATTCTTGTTTTTTTTTTTCTTTTCTTGCTTTAATTTAACACCGGCCTTCCCACTTATTTTCTTTTTAAACTCTAGGCTCAAGTTATTGCACTAACAGCTGAGATTTGGTGGAGTAATCAGATGGAAATGGCCTTATCTGACGGCAACGGTGTAGAATCAGTCGAGAAATCTGTTTCTGCGACACTGTCCCTATTGGCTGACTCGGTTCTAAAGGATCAACCACCGATTAGAAGAAAGAAAATTGAAGCTTTGGTCAGTATCGGGGAGATTAGATGATTTATTCATTGTTAATACGCGAAGAATCCGTTTAGATCACGGAATTTGTGCATAAACGTGATACCTGCCGTAGGTTGACATCTGCAGGCGTTAAGAGTCCATCTGAGTTTGGTTGGCTTCAATGCATGAGGTTCTATTTCGATCCGAAACAGGTTAGTGAATTGATTTGAGAATTGAATTTGTATCACAAATCACTGTGTAACCATACTTTTTGTGTATTCTAGCCTGATGCCGTCCGGTGTTGCATAGTGAAAATAGCGAACGCGCAGTTCTATTACGGCTTCGAATACCTTGGAATACAGGAGCGACTAGTAAGAACGCCTCTGACGGACCGTTGCTACCTTACAATGACACAAGCATTGCATTCGAGGTGATGGAAGGTTTTATGATTCGATTTATGGTTTTATCATTCAGAATGAAGTGGGGATGAAGAGGGTCAGAGAGTGGAATTTGATTATTCTAAGAATTCTCGCTAAAATTTTCTCAGATAATTAAAAATTATCAGAAATAGCAAGGTAAACTAAGCTTGGCAGGAAAATAAAAGCATCCATTTCAGATTGGGAGGCTCTCCGTTCGGTCCTGCCGGTACAGGTAAAACCGAGTCAGTGAAAGCACTAGGAAATCAGCTTGGACGATTTGTGCTTGTTTTTAACTGCGACGAAACCTTCGACTTCCAGGTTGATATACAAAATTGTCCATCATAATCAGAGTGAGAGTTAGTTAATTAATCTTGAATAATTCAGGCCATGGGCCGAATCTTAGTGGGTCTTTGCCAAGTAGGAGCTTGGGGATGCTTTGACGAATTCAACCGTTTGGAGGAGCGCATGTTGTCAGCTGTTTCGCAACAGATTCAAACCATTCAGGTTAGCGTAACTCTCCATTCAATTCCTAAATCTAAGAAGTTCTTCCCAGAATGTCCAGATTTCCTTCAGGAAGCTGTTCGTGCTGGCGGTGAGATGAGTGTAGACCTTGTCGGCAAACGCCTGAACGTGAACCCCAACATTGGTATATTTATCACCATGAATCCCGGCTATTCTGGAAGATCAAATCTTCCCGATAACTTGAAACAAGTGGGTTACATACAGTACATCGGTAGATTGCAGAACTGTCGAATTGTTCGTTTAGCTGTTCCGCAGTTTGGCTATGACACAACCGGACAGACAGTTGATCGCTCAAGTGATGCTTTTCTCGCAAGGTTTTCGCACAGCAGAAACACTTGCCAACAAGATCGTCCCTCTTTTCATGTGAGAAATCAGATTTTCTTTCATTTTTATCTTCTTTTAATCTTTTTTCTCCGGAAATCCAGTTCACGCCTTTCTTAGATTGTGCAAGGAACAATTGTCAGCGCAGTGTCACTACGATTTCGGGCTTCGTGCGCTGAAGTATGTGCTGGTGTCGGCTGGAAATGTTAAACGTGACAAATTGGCAAAAATTGGAGCTGCCGCTCTGGAAGATGTGGCTGAGCAACAGGTAACCATATTGTTCCTTTTTTTTACACAGTTTCAGAAATTTTTGGGGTCTACTCCAGGTCAATATCACTTCGTAAGGTTAAATTTCTAGTCACAAGAGCTCAGTTAGTGAATTTCTACCGAATTCTCTACAAGAGCTTTAGAATAGCCTAGTAGTCACCAACATACTACAAAGTTTCAGCAAAATTTTTTTAGAAGAAACTAAATTCTAAATCTCTTTTGAATTGGGCAAGATTATATTGGATAAGGTGCTGGGGCAGTTCTTACCAAATAAAAATGTGAGCGTTCATTGTTCCTACTAAATTACAGAACAGGTGTTCATTGCTGAAATGCTCATTGCATCCTCTTTTGTCAGGATTATTCCCAGTTTATTACTGAAGTCATTTTTACAGTTTAAGATATCAATCAAAAGATCATTTTTTTGCTTATTAGTGGGAAAAGACGCTCTTTAATATTTGTTAGAAATGTATTGTTGCTGATATAGGTTTTTTTTTTCATTTTTCATGTATTTCATGTCCGATGTTTAAACTATTTGATTTTAGTCAGAGTTTTCGGTGAGTTTTCTCTATAATTGTTGATATCGTGTAATTGTGGCTATCCCTTTTGCTTAATTTTGCCTCTTTTTACATCTTTTTTTTCTGCTGCATCTTTGCAGTTTTCTGCATGCTGTTTCAAAATTCGTTCATAGTCAGCTCTTATCGTTCAGATGCTTATTCAATCCGTCTGTGAAACCCTGGTGCCAAAATTAGTCAGTGAGGATATAGCCCTACTTTTCTCTCTGTTGTCTGATGTGTTCCCGTCCGTCCACTACACACCAAATCAGATGATCGAGTGAGTTCCCCGCTGGATTCGAGTGTCGATTCTGAGTGTTTTTCTTGGAAGTAGGCGAGTTTTTCAGACTCCGCCAGCATATCGCTCAAGTCTGCGATGAATTAATGCTCTGCCACGCTGATATCACTGGAGAACTAGGTGCAGCATGGGTTGAGAAAGTCCTGCAGCTCTATCAGATCACCAATCTCAACCATGGTCTCATGTTGGTCGGAGCGAGCGGTAGCGGAAAAACGATGGCCTGGAAGGTGCTATTGAAAGCACTAGAACGATTCGAAAAGATCGAAGGGGTGTCACATGTGATCGATGCGAAGGCGATGAGCAAAGATGCACTGTACGGTGTGCTGGATCCGAATACAAGGGAATGGACAGATGGATTATTTACCTCCGTGATCAGGAAGTGAGCGAGAATTGGATTTTCATTCATATCGCAGACCAGTAATCAAGAAACAAATTCCGTATAAATAGACTGTGAGGTTTTTGATAGACTTTTTGAAAAAGAGATGGTCTATGAAATAGCTGTACTCTAGAGGAGGGGGTGGAAATGCTGTAAGATTTTTAATTAGTCTGACACTGCGGTTTTTGGAGTTTAATGATGTCTTTTTCTGTGTAGCTGGACTGTTTCCTTGAAATTTCAAAGCAGATAACTGTTTCCTCCACCGAAAAAATTATTTTATTCAAGTCTTTTATTCTTTTCCAAGTGTTCAGGATAATTGATAATGTGCGAGGTGAGAGTGAAAAACGACAGTGGATCATCTTTGATGGAGATGTGGACCCGGAATGGGTAGAAAATCTGAACTCAGTACTCGACGATAACAAACTGCTTACTTTGCCAAATGGAGAGCGTCTTGGTATTCCACCAAATGTGAGCTGTTTCTTCTTCATTCAGACTGTTTTTCTTTCTAATTGTTTTGGATATTGGTTATTGATTCTAGGTCCGTATCATTTTCGAAGTCGCGGATTTAAAATACGCTACTTTGGCTACCGTATCACGTTGTGGTATGGTGTGGTTCAGTGAAGAGGTTGTGACGACTGAGATGATGTTTGAACATCACTTATCTTGTTTGCGGAATATATCAATTGAAAGTGAGGCTGTAATTGCTGAAGATGCAGTTCCCACTCGCTCAGTGACAATCCAAAGGCAGGCGGCTGCCGCGTTACAGTCGCACTTCTCACCAGGTTGGGGATTTAAAGACTGGATTTTTTTTTTGCTCTATGTGAAGGAAAGGAAATTATCGATTAGGATTGTTTACTGCTAACGTGTCATGAATTTTTAAGATGGTCTTGTACCTCTTGCACTCAACTATGCTCTATCGAATCTTGACCATGTAATGGTTCCAACTCAACAGCGACTCCTTTCATCATTTTTCGCGATGATGAACTATTCAGTTCGCTCTATCGTTAACCACGATAATAACCAGGGTGACTTCCCTCTATCGGTAAGACACACAAATATCCTATTTATTCGTGGGGCGGTCAATAAAGGTATTTTTTTTCTAGCCAGACCAAATTGAAACCTACGTAACGAGATCAATGCTCACCAATATGATCTGGGCGTTCAGTGGTGATGGTAAGTGGAAGTGTAGACAACAGATGAGCGACTTTATCAGAAACTCGACGACGCTTACTTTACCGCCGAATCAGCAGGTGATTTGAGAGATTTTGAATTTTAAGATCAGAACTCAGCCAGTTACTATTCCAGGTACCACTTATTGACTTCGAAGTACAATTGAGCGGTGACTGGCAGCCATGGTTGAGTCGCGTCCCGGTGATGGAAATTGAAGGTAGAAATCTCAGTACATTTTTACATTATTCGACGAAAAGTAGCTCTTTTTTTCCCATGCCCAGGTACAGTCCATCCTTTACAGCTCATCGTGTTGCTGCAGCCGATCTTGTTGTCCCAACTATTGACACAGTTCGTCACGAAATGTTGTTGTCAGCATGGCTGTCTGAACATAAACCACTTGTTTTGTGTGGACCTCCCGGTTCTGGAAAGGTAGAATTGTCTTATGGTGATAGATTTCCTGCACATCGCTCTCAACATGCTCTAATTGCAGACCATGACTTTACTAGCTGCTCTTCGGTCGCAGCAGGACATGGATGTAGTGAATGTGAACTTCTCATCATCGACCACACCTGAATTACTTATGAAAACGTTCGATCATTACTGTGAATATCGTCGAACTCCAAATGGCATCGTCTTGGCTCCGGTTCAACTCAGCAGATGGCTGGTAATCTTCTGCGATGAGATCAATTTGCCAGCGCCGGATAAATATGGTACACAACGTGTGATCAGCTTCTTAAGACAGCTTGTGGAAATGGTTTGTTCTTAGAGAATTTACTTCTCCTCTGTTCTCGTTATTTCTTCTCAGGATATCTTTGTTTTAGAATGGTTTCTATCGCGGATCTGACCACTCTTGGGTTACACTAGAGCGAATACAGTTCGTGGGTGCATGTAATCCGCCGACTGACCCTGGTCGTCATCCTATGACATTGAGATTCTTGAGACATGTCCCAGTAGTTTACGTCGATTACCCAGGACAAACATCATTGATACAAATTTATGGGACATTTAACAGGTAGTTTTGAAAAGAATTGCAACATAAGGAACATTTCGTAGCCGTTCATCTATTTAGAGCTATGCTCAAAACTGTACCGGCAGTGCGAGGACTCGCTGACCCGCTCACGAATGCGATGGTTGATGTGTACCTGGCCAGTCAGGTAACATTCGTAGCTTTTTTTTTTCTAGTTCAGTTGAAAATACTTCATTGTGTTTCAGGAACACTTTACCCAAGATGACCAACCGCACTACGTATACTCACCTCGTGAACTTACCAGATGGGTCCGAGGCATATCTGAAGCGATCGCTCCGCTCGATGGAATTAACGCAGAGCAACTAGTCCGACTGTGGGCTCATGAAGCTTTGCGATTGTTCCAAGATCGACTGGTCAGTGATGAGGAACGTATTTGGACGGACGAATTGGTTGATTCTACTGCTGAGAAGTATGTTTTACTGGCTCTCTTCTCATGGGCAGTTTATTCTTTGTGTTTTTTCCACTTCATCATGCACATTACCTCATAAGCTCCGCTATCATATGTCTTCTCACCTCGCTTATTTCCGAGGTTACCTTCTTGCTTCCAAAGCTGCGATAGGGAGGAGTCGGACCCTCCTCAGATGAAGGGGGTCTAGCTCATGGGATCAAGTGATGAGTATCCCTTAGCCAACGGTCCAAAAGTGAAGGAGGTCGATTTGCCAACTGTCCGAAAGTGTCCGGTAGGGGTCCTTCCGCCAAGAGTCCAAAAGTAAAGAGAGTCCTTTCACAAACCTTCCAAAAGTCAGAAGGGTCCACTTTCGCCAACCGTCAAGAAGTGAAGGAGGTCGGAGAACCGGCTCCGCCTATCGCAACCATGCTCGCCACTTCTTATGCCTGTATTATACGCTGATTGCATGACTTAGTGTTGTTCCACAGTTTTTCTAGTTCTTTAGATTAGGTCCATCTTGTCGTTCTTTGTCGCTGCTTACTCCTATTTTTTTTCCACAAATTTGAGCCACTTCCTTGTCAGTCGTCGTACTATCATTCCATAATACGATTGTAGGTACTTTGGTGGAGCGTGCAACGTCAAGGAAGCACTCCGTCGTCCTCTGTTGTACTCTTGTTGGCTTTCGAAACATTATGTCCCAGTTACCAGAGACGAGCTTAAAGACTACGTATCCGCAAGACTCAAAGTAAGCACACTGCCTGTTCATATTTGCAAAGAAACTTTCTTTTTTTTTTTTTTGCTGGACGCATAAATTGACACGTTAAGGGTTTCTACGAAGAAGAACTCGATGTGCAATTGGTTCTATTCGATCAAATGCTTGATCATGTGCTGCGAATTGACCGAATTTATCGACAGCCACAAGGTCATCTTCTTCTTATTGGTACTGCTGGAGCAGGAAAGACTACATTGTCGCGATTCGTGGCGTGGTTAAATGGTTTGAGCGTCTTCCAGGTAATCTCTTACTGTTTCGTGTTCATGTGCGCTTTAAAGTTGATAATTTTTTAAGCTGAAAGTACACTCAAAATACACTGCTGCTGATTTCGATGAGGATATGCGCACTGTACTGCGAAGGGCTGGTTGTCGAAATGAGAAAATGTGCTTCATTATGGACGAATCTAACATGCTGGATACTGGTTTCCTAGAGAGATTAAACACTCTCTTGGCTAACGGAGAGGTATAGAGGAAAATTCTGAAACTCTTAAGAAATATTAATTGTATTTTCACCCATTTCTAGGTGCCAGGTTTGTTTGAAGGTGACGAACACACAACTTTAATGACGCAGATCAAAGAAGGTGCTCAGAGACAAGGATTGATGCTGGACAGTCATGATGAGCTATATAAGTGGTTCACTCTACAGGTTAGTCATTATCATTCATCATAGTTTGTTCTTTGTATTTTTTCTGCTAAAAATTAGTCGACAGGAAAGCTATCAGGATTTATGAGCTCGTGAGGAAGATTGCGGTTGTGTTTGGAATTGTGTGTGTGTGTGTTTTTACTGTAGTTAATTGTAATAGTAGTTGACATTTCACGTAATCTTATGTAGAACCTTATCTTTATCAGTAAGATAATGATGTTCACGCCATTTCATGTCAGCACATCATTCTGCGCTAAATGTTCGGAAAAAAGAGGAGGAAAACCTATATTTCGATAACGTTCCAAATTGTGGTGGTATCGAAAAATATTAAAAAAAAAGCCAAGTAATTTTTTTTTAATATGTAAAATGAAGTTTGAACATTCTTCAAACGTAGAACTGACGGATTTAGAAGGAGAACTGTGAAGTGTAAAATGTTTCATCAATGTTTAAGCTTCCTCGAAAAAAGGAACGCGGAAGGCTCTATTGGAAAAATCCAATTTTACAGAAGATGCCACCACTTTAACTTTTCATTGATTACTGAAAGTCAAGGAAGCGAACACTCCAAGAGGTGAAGTCCGGCTTTAGCCAGACGTTCAGCTCTTCGGTTCTTGGTAATATATGAGTGCTAGCTATAAGAAAGATTTTCAGTTTACTTCAGATCTATTACGATTGTGCCTAGCCATTTAGAAAAACAATTTTGCTAAGTTGCTTAAGGTACTAGTTTAGGTTATGAGGAATCTGCACGTCGTATTCACAATGAATCCATCAGGAAGTGGTCTCAGGGAACGTGCCTCAACCTCTCCTGCATTGTTCAACCGTTGCGTGCTGAATTGGTTCGGTGACTGGGCAGACACTGCTCTTTACCAGGTTCATGCAGTTTATATCCTTCTTCAGCTATTTCGTTCTCTTCATTTCTGAGATGTAATTTTCTCTTTTTATGACTGTTTTTGAAAGTAGATTTTGAAGAGTTTTCTCTGTTTTGTGGTAGTTTCATCCTGAAACTGCCGTAATTGGTGGGATTCATCGTCGTTCGCAAGTCTACCACTTATTTTTGGGATTTGTTGGTTTCAAGGTGTTATTATGTTTAAACTTATTATTAAGTGTTGTGCGTGTTAAGGTTGGATCCGAGCTCACTACGACTCTCGACATGGACCGCACTGATTACGAACCTCCCTTCTCGATGCCAATCGTCTGTGATCTCATCCCGACTCCTCCCACCTATCGTCATGCAGTCATAAACACTCTCGTACATGTACACAAATCGGTGCAGAAGCTCAATGAACAGGTCAAATCACCTAAGACCATAGTCTACGGGCTACTTCTGTATACTTTTATTTTCAGGAGCAGAAACGTGGTCATAGAGTAATGATGGTGACTCCAAGACATTTCCTTGATCTGATTAAGCATTTCATGAACTTGTTCCACGAAAAGAGACGTGATCTTGAGGAGGAGAAGGTGAGACAGCTCAATTGCAATAAAATAACGATTTCTTGGTGGCTATGAAATGTCTCTTAGGTCCATCTCAACATTGGTCTGAATAAGATTCGAGAAACTGAAGAACAAGTGAAGGATCTACAAAAGAGCCTTACACTGAAGAGTAGAGAGTTGGAAGAGAAGAAGACGGCTGCCAACTTGAAATTGAAGGAAATGTTGGCCGATCAGCAGAAGGTAAAACTACTATAGATTCACTTCCTTGTTGAAATTTTATTTCTCACTTTGCAGGCGGAAGACGAAAAACGTCTATCTGAGCAGCTTCAAAAGGAGTTGGCCGAACAGCTCACGCAAATTGCAGCTAAAAAGACGGAAGTACAGAAGGATCTGAGTCAAGTAAGAAAGCTTTCATTTTAAAGAAATAATTTTCTGAATACAGTTCTAAGATTTCGATATCTTTCAGTAAGTTTACAAAGTAGCTCTCTTTTTAGGTTGAACCGGCTGTCGAAGAAGCTCAGCAAGCTGTCAAAGGAATAAGAAAGAACCAACTGGTTGAAGTGAGATCTATGGCAAGTCCACCAGTAATGGTGAAACTCGCCCTGGAAGCTATATGTATCCTTTTGGGAGAGAACGTGGGCACAGACTGGAAGGTGATTTTGTGGTGCCTATCAATTTTATATCGTTTTGAATTGTTTATTTCTATGTATGCAGGCAATTCGCGGTGTTATGGTGAAAGATGACTTTATGCCTCGTATTCTTGCTTTCGATACGGATAGCATTACAACAGATATCCTGAAGCAGATGGACAAATATGTCCACAATCCTGATTGGGACTTCGACAAGGTGGGGGCTTGAAAGTGAAGTAGTTGTTCTGGATGGTACAATTTGATAATTCTCCTCTGTATAGGTCAATCGAGCTTCACAAGCATGCGGTCCTATGGTGAAATGGGCAAAAGCTCAGCTGTTATATTCTGGAATGCTGCATAAAGTGAGGTTTTTTGCTCTCCCAAAATATCATAACATCGTTTGAATTATAATTTATTAATTATTAATTATATTTTGGTTTTAATTATAGGTTGAACCGCTTCGAAATGAGCTCAAACGTTTGGAATCCGATGCCAAGAAGAAGACCACCGAGGGTAAAGAAGTGAAGGCTCGCATCGCTCAGTTGGAACAGTCGATTGCTGCTTACAAAGAAGAGTACGCTCAACTGATTGGACAGGCTGAAAGCATTAAGATGGATTTGGCAACGGTTCAGGAGAAGGTAATGTGCACCCGACGTGTTTGCACTTTTCTTTTCGTAGCCAAATTTCTGCAGTACGTTATGATTATGATTATTCCATGTCAACTGTGGGCACAGTCACATAATTCTTCGGTTTCTTTTCGTGTCACAGCAGTAGCAGAAAGTTCATGAAACCTCTCTTTGTAGTCAAATTCATATATGCGACACTTGTTATCATCCGTATTCAACTTCTTTTTAGTCACATTCATGACACAAAATCTAATCAATCTATATTAACTAGGTTGGCCGCTCCACGGAGCTGCTGTCGTCGTTGCGATCGGAGCGTGATCGTTGGTCTGGCGGATGTGATGGGTTCGCGCAACAAATGGATACCCTCGTTGGAGATGCTCTGCTCTCGGGAGCGTTCCTGGCTTATGCAGGCTACTTTGATCAACAGGTATCGTGTCGCTTTTGCAGTTCTTTGAGCTTCCAAGTTTCCTGGAATAACTTTATTCTCTATAGCTTCGTGATGTATTATTCCATCGCTGGATAGACCATGTCCATGGTGCTGGAGTGAAATTCCGTCCAGATTTGGCCAGAATTGAGTATTTGTCTACAGTAGATGATAGGTTGCAGTGGCAGAAAAATGCTCTTCCGGTGAGATCCTGTCTTTTTTATGGGGAGTAACCTCAGCTTTATTATTGGTAGTGTTCAGGTTGACGACTTATGTAGCGAGAACGCCATTATGCTTCATCGTTTCAACCGTTATCCTTTGATTATCGATCCATCTGGACAGGCAGCTGAGTATATAATGAAACAGTTTGCTGGAAGAAACATACAGAAGACTAGTTTCCTGGATGATTCGTTCAGGTTTGTTGGGTTTCTGATTTTTTTTTTCATATTTAGTATCCTGTTAGTCCTCCTCCGATACCATTTTCTAATGAATGGATAATTAATTTCTTATTTTTGGGTTTTTGTCCTTATTGTTGTTCATTATGTTTCACTCTATATCAACGCTCAAAACTTGTGTATTTTACGCTCACTTCACTCTTTCAGAAAAAATCTGGAATCAGCTCTTCGATTCGGAAACTCTCTTCTTGTTCAAGATGTCGAGAGCTACGATCCGATTCTCAATCCTGTACTAAACAGAGAGGTACACACTCATTGAATTATGGTACTTTCTAGGAGTTTTGGCGCGAAAGTCAGTATTTTTAGGTCAAACGTACTGGTGGACGTGTGCTTATCACTATCGGAGATCAAGATATCGATTTGTCTCCTGCGTTCCAGATCTTCCTCATCACTAGAGATGCATCGGTAGGTTGTGCTTGTCGTTTTTTATTGATCGAATAATTATTCTAAACTGCCCCAAATTTCAGGTGGAATTCACTCCGGATGTTTGT
This sequence comes from Necator americanus, assembly GCF_031761385.1. Lineage (NCBI taxonomy): Eukaryota > Metazoa > Nematoda > Chromadorea > Rhabditida > Ancylostomatidae > Necator > Necator americanus. The sequence goes on along the minus strand of NC_087371.1, from coordinate 31,971,795 downwards.
TCTCGTGTAACTTTCGTGAACTTCACAGTGACATCGTCAAGTCTTGCAAGTCAGTGCCTCAACCAAGTACTCCGAAGTGAGCGACCGGATGTCGACAAGAAGAGGAACGACTTGCTGAAACTACAGGTTATTAGCTGTTTCCTCACAATTGGAACTGATTTTGACCCTCGGTTTATAGGGAGAATTCGCTGTACGGCTAAGACAACTCGAAAAGGCACTGTTGGCTGCGTTGAATGAAAGTAAAGGAAAGATTCTGGATGATAACTCTGTCATTAGTACCTTAGAGAAACTAAAGAATGAAGCGTCCGAGATAGCAAAGAAGTCTGCAGAGACGGACAAGGTTATGGCTGAGGTGAGTTCTATGACTGTTTTCTATCTGTATTGAGCGATTAGGGATAAAAATCTATCATTTAGGTGGAAACTGTTTCCGGACAATATCAGAGACTGGCGGCAGCATGTTCGCAGATCTATCACACATTACAGCAACTGAACGAGGTTAGCGTTTTTCTTCAGTTTTGGCTGATAACGAAGAAAACAAAGTGGATTTCTGTCTTGTTTGATGTTTTCTTAAACCACTTTCTTTGTTTTGATTTTCATTTTTTTTTCAAAATCATTTTCTTTGTGTTCATCCTGAAATCTTAGAAAAGTCTATCGGAAAGCGGACAAAAGTATTATCCAAGTTTTTTCTTTTCATTTAGTAAAACGGCTTCAAGAAAATTCTTTCCGCGCATCTTATCTTTATGCTAAGATTTACTGGCAGTGAATACTTTTCTTGTAGCAGTATTGGTTTCATAATGTGCGTATTCCTTCTTTGGAATGAAAATAGTTGCTATGTTCGCTTCAATTCGCTTGCTTTACTGTTGACTATCAGCAAGAATTTTAGCATATTTTCTCGTACAACGCACCGATACTCAAAAAAAAAGTTTTATTTTATGTTGAAAATGTTTTAGGTGCACTTCTTGTACCAGTATTCACTCGACTTCCTTCTTGATATCTTCACATGTGTGCTGAAGTCTCCTGAACTTGCCCAGACCCAGGATCATATGCAGAGGCTCAACATTATCACGTCCAATCTGTTCCAGGTCATTGTCACATTATAATATTAAGCGTACCCATAAGTAATCAATTATTTCAGTAACACAAAGAAAAACGAATTTGCTTACATTTAGTATTTGTTTTTTTTTACAACTGAGCCGGACACGAGGTTGTTACAATCCTTTATTCGTGGCTAACGTTTCGTGAACTAACGTCCTATCAGCCCAACAAAGAAAGTCCTAATTTTACTGTTGTGTCTTATGGCTGCAAGTAGAAGAGAATATCGTACCTTAGAATCGGATGACTATCCTGCCACTGCTAGATACTTGTGTTGAGGAGACCTGCGGAATCAAATATCAGCCTTAAAGGCATCACTCCACGAATCTGAGGTGGTACGGATTTCAGGTGGAGTATTCGTCTACGGGATCGTAGATTATGGAAAGGGGGTGATTCCGTCCATTTCTCCCTGTTTCTCAGTGGAAACGGACGACCCCGGAATGCTGTTTCTTATGACGGCTTCTGTTGCAGTGCGCAGCTCTTGCGCCCCGCCCCCACCTGCGATTGGTCCGAATGGATTTTTGAAGAACTGCAGGTTGAGGCGTAAGAAACAGCGTTCCGAGGTCGTCCGCTTACACTGATACAGGAAGAAATGAACGGAATACGGATCGCAAATTTTCTTTGTTTCGCAATCGTCGCATTAACACTCGTTCGAAGGTGCAGCACCATGCAATGACGTAAATGTTCTACAGTTAGTTGATTATCCACCATTTTGCAAGGGTGAAATAAAAGCATTTACAGTAACAAAAGTCAAGGCCTCGCGTTGTAGTATTACCATATAAAACATGTCTTCATATATTCACGCTCTGAACTAGACTGAAGTAAATATTCCACACTAATAATCATTGATTACTTATGGGTACCCCTAATTGGAGAGGTTCTTCAAACGCAAATAATTCCCGTGCTTTTTCAGACAGTTTATCGCCGCGTTTCACGTGGAATGCTGCATGCAGACAAAGTTTTATTGGCTCTTCTCTTAATGAGAATTTCGCTGAGATCTGTGGGTGGCGAACCGTCGTACGATGCTCAGTGGGATCTGCTGCTGGGTCGCAGTGAATTGTTCGCCTCAAAGACCGCTCATCAATCTCCACCCACAGCGCTACCGTTCCTTACGTCGCAACAAATGGGAGCGCTAATCAAAGCGCAGAAGTTGTCCGGTTTCGAAAACGTTCGAATTTTCTACACTTTTTTTTAAATTTTCATCTTTGGAATAAAATATCTTTAACAGATTATTAATACAATGTGCGGACAGTCGGCACAGATCAAGCAGTGGTTACTCATGGACAATCCGGAGGCGGCCGTGCCCGTATTATGGGAAGATCCTGAACAGAAACTGAGTATGATTTGAACATGAGGTTTTAAAAAAGAACTCAACGCAAAAGTGACGGTTTTTCAGCAGCGATTGGAGTGGCGATGAACCAGTTGATCGTAGTACATTGTTTACGTCCTGATCGTTTGATGGCAAGCGCTCATCGTCTTGTTGCCGCTGCGTTTGGAGATGGTTTCATGCAACAAGATAAAGTCATCGATTTGCATGATATAATTGATAATGAAGTAAGTTCAAATATTCTGTAGGGGTTTGATGGGCCTATTTCATATTTCAAGTTTTAGGTTTCGTCTTCTGATCCTGTACTTTTGTGCTCCGCAATTGGTTATGATGCCTCGGGCAAGATTGAAGATCTCGGAGTGCAGACTGGTAGACCAGTTACTTCGATCGCGATTGGTTCAGCAGAAGGATTCAGTCAAGCAGACGCGGTTTGTGCAGTTTTACTCCATTTTTGAAAATTTTTTTGTTAACTTCATCTGTTGTGCTGTTCGCTAACTAATAATATTTTTGTTACATCCCTCCGGGTCAGTTCCATCGATTTTAGGCCCTAACAGCAGCTTCGAAATCGGGCCGATGGGTGCTGCTCAAAAACGTTCACTTGGCTCCACAATGGCTTGGAAACATGGAAAAACGTCTACACACCCTCAAACCTCATGCGAACTTCCGTCTATTCCTCACAGCTGAAATTCATCCCAAACTACCGGCTTCAGTATTGCGAGCTTCCCGTTTGGTTGTGTTTGAGCCGGCAACAGGTCTCAAAGCAAATCTCCTACGCTCGTTATCTTCGCTGCCAGGACCACGCCTTGCAAAGGCTCCAGCTGAGCGCAGCAGGCTGTATCTTCTGGTTTGCTGGCTCCATGCGCTTGTACAGGAAAGATTGAGGTAAGTACTGTCGCTTTTGTATGCAGAATCGCATACATGTTTTCCTTTTTACGCATATACGCTTTTGTATGTAAAATGGCATACAAAAATACATTTTAAGGTATACGCCTCTTGGATGGGCCAATGCATACGAATTTTCCGATGCTGACCTTCGTGTAGCGTGCGATACTCTAGACGCGGCTGTAGACGCTGTGGCACAGGGTCGTGCTAATGTGGCACCAGAAAAACTGCCGTGGACGACGCTGAAAACACTATTGAGCCAGTGTATCTATGGAGGAAAGATAGATAATCATTTTGATCAGGTGAACTTCTTTTTGTCGAAGCTTTACCTGTAAAAATAACGTATATCGGCTTAGGTTCTGCTTGATTGCATGCTGGAACGACTATTTACTGCGAAGAGCTTTGAACCTGAGCATGTGCTCGTTAGCAAGTTTGATGGTGACGCCTCATTGTGTACTCCAGATGCGACTCAGAGAGATCAGTTGCTGGCATGGGTGGAGGGAATTAAGAGCCAGCAGGTGTGTGTGATTCAAGTTTTCTGGAAGAGTCAAGGAAAAATTGATTGCAAAGAGTGATTTCTAGCTACCAGCCTGGCTTGGTCTACCTAATAATGCGGAGAAGGTGCTGCTTACAGTGAGAGGTGTTTCTTTTTCTCCAAATTTTTGTTTACTGTTCTTGTTATTGATTTTGTAAGCCATCCAACCACATCCTCCTGAAAAATAGTCATTCATATTGAGAATATTTTCCAAATCCTCAGCCCTTCTGATACTCTTCAAAATAACGTAGATTCTTCCTTGCATTTTCTACGTTCATTTTTATCTCTATTTTAGCTATTTACATATATTTTTTCTACTTCTATTTTTCCTTCTATTTTAATGTGGTCCTTTTTCTGTGGTGACATTTCAATTAGGTGTGTTTGATCACATTTGTGACACTATCGAAGAGAAACGTTTTCAGGTGAGAGCATGCTGAAGAACCTTCTAAAAGTGTCTGATGATGAACTAGCTTTCACTGGAGACGGAGAGAAGGAAGTGAAGCCACAATGGATGGCCCAGCTCGGAGAGCTTGCCCAGCAGTGGTTGAAACTATTGCCTAAGGTAATATTCCTCTAATTATATTGCTCTTCAAAGCTGCTCTCAAGTTCATTTCGGAATATCGTTCTCTATGTCTTCAACATTCTTTTCTAGGATATTAATCGACTGAAGAGAACAGTGGAGAACATCAAAGATCCTCTATTCCGATTCTTTGAGCGTGAAATTAACCTTGGGAAACAATTACTTCGCGATATCCGTCACGATTTGGAAGAGCTTCTTTCGGTTTGCCGTGCAGAGCGCAAACAAAGTAACGAGACCAGAGCGTTGGCATCTGCTTTGCAAAAGGGAGTGGTAAGTACAATTTTCCTAATGTCACTTCGAATTTTCACACTTTATCACTTGTTTCTTTAAGGTTCCTACCAACTGGCAACGCTACACCGTTCCCAAAGATGTTACGGTAATGGACTGGGTCGTTGATTTCAATGAGAGGGTGAAACAATTGATCAGAATCGGTGCAAGCGAAAAACTCAAGGTGCTAAGAGTTTCTTTCAGTCGAATCTTCAACTTCTGTGATTTTTCTATTCTAGCGCGAAGAAGTATGGCTTGGCGGAACGTTTTCACCTGAAGCGTACGTGACGGCCACAAGGCAACAAGTTGCTCAGGCAAACACTTGGTCGCTTGAACAACTACATTTGCATGTAACTATTGGAAGAACTGACCGCTTGGATGTTGTGAGACTAACTGGTGAGTGGATTTTATATTTGGCAAAGATCTGTTGCTTTTTTATTTGTTTCGTTTGTTTCATTATCGCTTACATAATTACATAATGTGACGAGTTTAGATTTGAGAGTAAAGTTTTGTTTTTTCTAGTTAAATCGTGCCATTCCTTTGTAACTTTTAGATATTATTTAGAGTTCTGCCCATGATATATGGCACTCTGTCTTTTTTGTAAGGCTTACTGTCTTTAATTTTTAGCACGGTTGAGTTTTTTCACGTTAGCGCCGAAATGAGTGTAGTTGGTAGGTGATTATTGTTCAATTTCACCTTTGGTATAACGAAATGTATGTATTTGCTTACGCCTGGTTTAATATAATCTTTTTTTTTTCAAATTCCCTTCACGTAACTTGGAGAAAATTTCCTAGTCGTTTTAGAAAGACTTTATGACAAAAAAAACTGCTGTTCATGTCGATGCTACACGTAAAAGAGGTGTTTTCAGGAATGGAACTACGGGGAGCTGAAACCGTTGGAGGAAATGCACTCCGTTTGTCCGATGAAGTGAAAACTGCTTGCGACTGTGTGGAATTCTCATGGAAACAGGTATTTTGTGCCTTCTTAACCTTTCATTCCATCAATTTTATTCGTACTCTTCAACGGCACTTTCGTTTTCTCATGTGGATTTTACTGCTCCTTGGTTTAGGAATCTCCGGATGGAGTCCGACTTCCACTTTATCTTTACGGTGATCGCCGTCAACTTGTCACCTCGTTGGCGTTCGCTGTGTCGCCGGCAACCGCATTCTACGAAAGAGGTGTAGCCCTCGTAGCCAACTCAGCACTTAGTTAAATAGTAACTATTTGATTCAAAAACTTGCAACATTAACTGCTTGTTGTGCTTCCACTAATTTAGATCAAACCATTTTCCTACTGTTGTTTCATTGGGCTTTACTGTACCATTCATAATTTATTCAACTAAGTATAATTTATTCAATTGCTATGAAATACGGATTTATGCAACACGGTTCTTAAATTTGTGGAATCTGTAATAAATCGAGCTTCAGTGTTACTACTGTTGTTTGGAAAGTTTCATCAGTATGAAGTAATGCACCACTGAATGAATTAGTAAATGTTGGGATTCTACCACATTTTTGTTTTCTTATCCGGATATAGGGCGGGTGTGGCACTATCGGTAAAAGGTAACTTCACCATCGATCGTTGGTTAGAAACCGTTCCAGTGCCAATCATAACTTTCATCCCTTCGAGACCAATAAATTAGTACTAGACTTGTCCGGAAGGATAACAAGACTAAACGGCACATCGGGTCGCTGCAGCATGGCATAAGGCATAAGGCGTAAGGCGAACGCGTAAGGCTGCTTAGGAGGTGAGGAGGGGACGCTCAGGAGGTACCCAAGCGAATTGGGTATGCAGCCGATGTGTGTGTGCCAGTAGCAGCGATCGCCGCTACGCCTGTCCAGGCGCACTGTCCATCCTTAGGCTCCGCCCACGCCATCCACCGAAGACGCGAATGATATTTCTACCTGGATACACTGACAAAACAAGCTTGTAAGGAAATGAAATGATAAGAAATGAGCTCCACAATGAGAAATATGTTTGTAAATGAAGATTACTAGGTAAAAATAACGATATATATATAACGGCGACTAATTAGAGTAGAACTTGAATACAAATCTTTATTCGTACAAGAAGGTAGAAATCGTAACTATTAGAATATATTTTTGAAAGTAAGTTTTCCCGTTATTTCACTCCATATTTTCTCATATTTAGGAAAAATTTTAGTCTAGAAACAATTGAATTGAAGTCGAATGCGTCGGCGCATCCACATATGGATTGATCAGCGCCTTTTCCGTTCCTTTTGTCACCGCTACATCACCGGAACAAAAGAATCCCCGAAAAGGAACCTGACGTAAAACAACGAAGGAGAGAAAACGGGAAGAGAAAAAAAAAAGACCCCAGAAATTTAGATAGGAATGGATTGAGTATTTATCACTGCTTCTGAAAGAAGCATGGGAAATTTGTATGTGCAAAAAACCTTCACAAAAAGGAAATAAATGTGAACTTTTGAAGAGAAAAAAAGATTGGATTTTCCTGTTGAAGAAAACGTCCTTTGAAATCTCACAATGCGGTAAACGACCAGAACATGAGAAAATGGCGCGAATGTGAACTATTCAAATCGGAGCACGGTGACCGGCGGAGTGCACTCCTGGTAACGCTTGCCCTTCCGTGCTAATGGGAAAGTCCTGAGTCCAATGGGAAAGTCCTGAGTCGAATGGGAAAGATACTGAGAATCCCGATCCTTGCACGAAGCCTCTTTGATTTGCTTAGGATTTCTTAGCCGTAACTCCCACACTAGCGACTTTTTTAACCGTTCTACCGAACAAAACAAAACAGTAAGCATTCTAAACGGACTTAGCGAATAGTTAAAATCTATAGTTGGGTCAAAACGACATGAAGCACGGATAGTTGCGTAAGCGGCTGCGCTCGATGCGCAGCGGTGGAGCGTAGCGGTTGGAATCACTTTATCCGTTCCTTTTGTCCACCGCTACATACCGATATTGCAAGAATTCGGATGAAAGAATCACGGATGACCATTTTCTAAAGTTGGTACTAAAATGTAGCAAAATATGATTTCTTCATCAGCCGGTTGTTTCAATTTTTGATTTCTAACTGGTAGATTAGATGTGTAATAGAAAACTAAGGTGAATTTAGTTATTGAACATATCAATGATCGATCAATTTATAGTCGGATCAAGACGACATGAAGCAGTTGGTGCAGTTGCGTAAGCGGCTGCGCTCGAAGCGGCGCGGTGGAGATGGCTGGTGGAAATCAGAGTTTAGATGATTTAGAGTTTAGTTATTCACTTCCAGAGATAAGAGCGCAGTTAAGGGCACCCTCACTCAGCTACGCTTTATCCCTTTTTTGATGTGTAATACATACTCTATCAAAGTTCTTATGTAAACTTTGTAAACAGTAAAAATCAGTTTTCATCATCGTTAACGTTTTAAGTACACTGCACATCACTCTTTTGGTTCTCAGAAGTAGTGCCTCAATGTTAATCGGAAAGAAGGGCTGATTAAAAAACTGAAATCAACCACCTCAATAACGTTATCCAGAATCGACCAATCAAAAGTATTGGTTGTTTTCCTGACGAGTTTTTCAATGAAGAACTTTACATTCGTCAATGGAAAGTGGTAAATAGTTCCCATTCCTAGATGTATTTTTTTTTTCAAATTTTGCTTATAATGACCATGATTCGCCGTCTATCAGCATCAGTTTGATTAAAACCACAATTAAAATGCCACAAACACAATTAAATTAATGAAATTTACATTAAAATGCCGGGAATTTGAGTGCTCTGAACATGGCAACGGGTGGATTACGCTGTGATGCGAATAAGTTAGTAATTGTAGCCATCAATCGTTATCCACGATTCCTGCAGGTTTCCTTTTCAAGACGATCAATGCAAGTTTCTATTTCATTCACTTCTCCTTTGTTTATTTTCATTTGACATTTTACTTATCTTAATTCCGAAGCTAACTTCCAAGAAGTCAGCAGGTCCTCTTTGTTATTTCAACAAAAAAAAAGACTGGATAAATTAAGCACAAAATTTATGATGAATCAACTATTTCGGCATATAGCGGGCTTCCAGTTGTGCGATTTTCGTCATGAAAAGTTTCTTCTCTTCAGCGCAAGTGTACCTTAAAAGAAAATTTGGACGTCCTTTTCTTTTTTTTCCTATTCGTTCGAATAGAAATCGATGACAAGTAAAAATATCGTTAAATAGGCTCAAGTAATAAGAAATAGACAGTCCTTTTTTTGACACAGACCAATTTCAGTTCTCTTTGTAAAACGCCATCACAATCTGATTCGTATAAATAATTGGACTGGCGATAAAATATCCTTACCCTGCGTACTACTCTGGATAAATTTTTACAGAAGACAAAATGTTAGCCTACGTTCCCTAGGAGATGCTTACAGAGCACGAGAGAAAACCACAAGCGATCATGACAGATCAGCAGTTCACACCTCGATATGGAGGGGATATTCGGTAGAGAAAGGATAATGGGAATTTAATAAAATAATTTTGTTACAGTAATAATAAATTGTAGTAATAATAGAATGCTACAAAAGCGTTAACAAATCTCATATCCATAAGGATATTGATTTACTGTAACTCTTTCCTCGATTTTCTCTTAACCTTACTTTACCTTGGTGCATTTCTGAAATCCACCACAATCGACACTTCGATTTCATCGCCTGGCTGTGCTTGCTTGAACACCTCCATAAAAATAGAGCAATTCAGTGGGAATCAAAGTTTGAAGAAAAAAAAAACAAGAATGTTGGAAATAAAATAAATAAAACAGGTAAATTTGCTGCTTACCTGTGAAATATTTCTATCGGACCATTCATCAAGTCGATCCCATAACACTTGTCTGTCTACTTTCTGAAATCGAAGATTTTAGTTCATTTTTAGGAAGAGGATCTCTATGCCAAGATCCAAGGAAAGCGGAACTTTTGCACTTCTGGAAGTGCCTTCATTTTTAGGAAGAGGGCGCAGCGTGTCTAGAGCAGAACACCAGTTTATCGGAGAAACCGTACCTTTTCAAGCTCTTTCACGCCGTTCATTTGGAGCGCACAATAGTAAATGAGGCTAACCTTGCAGTTCTACTGCCTAATAATGATTATGATGGTACGGGTCAGACACTTATTTTGCTCTGTGAGTTAACCTATTAAAGATTATCTTTTCACCTGTGAAATCGCAATTTTCTGGTACCGATTCCTGGCCTATGAGGCGTATGCATTCATAAAAATTCAAAAAAATCACAATTCAATTCATAAAAATTAAATAAAAATTTTAATGTTCGCAATGTCTAAGAAGAATACTTGGAAACTTTCAAGTTTTCAAATAAATTCCAGCAAATCCAAATAATAAAATGACCAGTGATAATTAATTCCCTTCAATGCTGCATAATTTCTCCACAAATGGGTAAGTTGTTTAAATTTTCTGAGCGGTGAATGTATAGTTGGGTCAAAACGACATGAAGCACGGACCGTTACGCAAGTGACCGCGCTCGGAAGCGGTGCGGTCGAGACAGCGGTTGGATTCGAGGTGGGACCATGGCGAACTGCAGAGGTGAGTGGCGGCAGTGATGGTCCTTACGCGATCCCAACCGCTACGCTCCATCGCTCCGCTTCGAGCGCAGCCGCTTGCGCAAATGTCCGTGCTTCATGTCGTATTGACCCGACTATATTTTGTCTTTATTATAGTGGATTTCATCTCTGCATTTCACTTATGTTATCTGTTGCAGAGTTAAAAGAGTCACCCACGGAATCCAGGGATGGTACGGGTTTCATGTAGGTTATGCCTATACGTGGCCGTAGATTATGGGGAAAGGGTGATTCTGTTCATCTGTCCCTGTATCAGTGTAAACACACGACCCCAGAACGCTGTTCCTTACGACGTCCTCTATTGCAGCGCGCCACCCTTGCGCCCCGCCCCCGCCTGCGATTCGTCGGAATGAAATGAATTGCCTATCGGGGCGTCCGAATAGGTTTTCGACGAATCGGGGTCGTCCGTTTCCACTGATACAGCGAGAAATGGACGGAATCACCTTCTTCCCCACAATCTACAAGCGCATATAGGCATAACCCACCTGAAACCCGTGCCACCCCAGATTCGTGGGGTGATGCTTTTAACCAAAGTTAGCGACGTTGTTGATTTATCAATATAAATTACTGTAGTGTTCGTAGTCTTCATTCCCATTATTTGCATTCACCCTTGTTTATTCTTAGCGAGTGATTCAGCAGTAAATATTTCCACAGGGCTTCTTGATCTACTGAAGGTACTCATACCAGGACCCAGTATACGGTCACAGAATAGAATTCAGCTTCCCATGCTTGAGATGATGATCATGGGGAAAGTCCCAGCGAGCAAAATTTATTCAAAACACGTACACTTGATCTGGATAATGATTTCTGTGGCTACTCAATGAAATTACGTAGATCAACGAATCAATCGTCAATAAATCAATCAATCGCAATGGTGAACATAACGGCAAGGATCGTGTCCCATGTGATGGCGTCTCAGGTAGCGGTTTCTTGGAAGCAAGGTATCCTCCTCTTTCTTTTTCTTCTTTTCGTCCTCTCTTGCGAGTGCTTCTTCAAGCTGTTCTTTTACCTGCAAATATTCGATGTACTTTAATGTCGTTATCAATCGATTGATAGTTGTTTGTGTTACTATTTTTAGAAAAAAAAATGTAGCGATGACAAATGGATCTTTTGGCGTGCTATCGAGTTCTAATTTATGGATCGTAGTAGGTGTTAGCGAATTAATATAGTAGGGTCAAAACGACATGTAGCAGGTACGCAATTGCGTATGCGGCTTCTCTCGAGGCGCTTCAATGGAGCAGTGCGGCTAGGAGCGTGGTGAAACCGTTGCTGGGATCACCCATCGCTTCAAATCGCGACGGTCCCAACTCGGTCCCAACTGCTGCTGCCTCTACCGCGCCATTTCGAGCCCGTACGCAACTGCGCCGCAACTACACTCGTGATTCATGTCGTTTTGGCCCGAACCGAATAATTTATAAAGGACCAGAGGTAAAGGACTAAAGGAATCGATTAATTTATAGTGCAATATTGCGTCAGCGGTTGTATACCAGAAAGTTTTTTATGGTTTTCAAGCAGATGGCTAGGAACGAGTCCTCACAGTGGGGTGGTGAAGCACAGCAAAAGGCTGAAGTCAAGCGAGCACGTCTCTTCGTTCAGATCTGTCCTACTGTAGATCCGATCCGTTAAAACCCAGGAAGGGCGAAACTCAGGGATCACAAATTCTTGACAGGAGCAGTATAGAAGTGGTTAAAGAAGTTAATTTAGAAATTGAAGTATGGTGATGAACGGAATTCTTCATCGTACCTTAGGCTCGCACTTACCGTTACTACTATTCCAAGAAAAAAAAAACACCAAAAGTCGAAATTCTTTGAATCGCTCTTCTTGAGGGTTTGAGGGAAATGGAAATGTTCCCCGCAATTCATATTCCTTGAGTCATTCTTACTTTTTTTTATCGCATAGCCATATTTCTGACTCATTGTCCTCCTGTATCCTCTCGCCTTGTACTCTCTTTTAGGTGTGGGTGTGTGTATAGACAAACAAATTTCAGTTCTTGGTTATTTGAAAAAAAGGACCATTTCGTCTTCTACAGAAAAAAAGAATTTTAGCGTGATTTTCAGTATGAAGAAGAAATCCGCTTTTCGCGAATGGATGGAATATTTTTTGATAAAGGGCTCCCTCTTGGATTCCCAGTGAGGACTTCCCTTTCTGGAATATACCTATCAGGTTCACTAGATAAAAGTAATAGCTTATGATACAAAATCAAAATGACGGGAGTCCTCTTCCCCTGAATTTTCGATCCTAATTTATATTAGCATGAACTTTGTGGAAATTTTGATGACTTTTTTCTTAGAATTTTGGATTTATGAAATGGAATTGATTTCTTTTTGAATAAATCAGATTTCTTTGGGAGTGATATGCTAGCTGTACTAAATCCAAAAATTTGAGGATGTGAAACGCAGAGGAACTCTAATTTTCGATTCTCATTTTGTTTTCTTAGAGTATGATAAGTGCAACTTGTCAGGAAAATAAAGGATAAAAGGATACGGTGTCTGGCGTTAATCAATCCGCTTGGGATGCTCCACCACGTTCGCTTCAATTCGGAATCGTTTGAGGTTTACGGAACGTGTACCTGGCCTATACAATGACTTGCGGGGGCTGGCCGACGGGTCAAGTCAGTGTTTTTATCCTCCCAGACAAGTCTGGTGCCAATTTATCGATCCCGGAGGGATGCAAGGCTTTGTGAGCACTAGATTCGAACCTTCGGATTCGAACCTTCAATCGATCGTGCAGGCAGCGGAACCTCTAATAGCTACACTACATCAGCCCTGTTAGGAAAATAAAATCGTAGAAAAAGAAGATAGTCCCAATTTTCTATTATTTTTAAATGAGTTCAAAAAGTCTAAATTATACGGGAGAGCGCTGGCTAAAATGTAAAAGAGGGGGTGACGTGTTTAGCAGCTATGGCCTGTAAGCGATTCATCGTTCATATTTCCAGCGAAATAAAAAATAAAAAAGAAATAAAATAAAAAAGCCCCATCGCTCATAGCCTGAAAGGAATATTCTGTTTTCATCGACTTTTATCGACGCGCTTTTAATATTTCTTTGTTTTGTACCTCTTTCAACTTCTTTCGATAATGACTGTATTCGTACACATCTAATACATTAAGAGCCTGATTTTTGGAGAGAGATTTTGAGAGAGATTTATTTGAGGGATTTTACACGCCTTATTGTCTCATTATAATGTAAATCTTATTGATGCGCTAAAAGCTATGAAACTGTACTAAATGAACGTGTACTCACCTCCTCACTTGATATAATTCCTCCTTTTTCTTTCGAACGAGGAACAGACGTGGCCTGAAAGATATGCGAATTAGATATAAGGCTTTCTCAAGACTTAAAGGCATCACCCCACGAATCTGGAGTGGTACGGATTTCCGGTGGAGTATTCGTGTACGGAATCGTAGATTATGGGGAAGAGAGTGATTCTGTTCATTTCTTCCTAATTGCCGTAGAAAATGGCCCGGAAGATACGGCTTCGAGCGTCCCGGCGGCGCACTATTTTCCACAAGGAGTTCGATTGGAGCGCGCCAGCCTTGTGCCTCGCGCCGCATCTTCCGAGCCGGTTTTTACGGAAATTACGAAGAAATGGACGGAATCACACCGCTCTTCATAATCTACGATTCCGTATACGAATACTCCACCGGAAATCCGTGCCACTCCAGATTCATGGGGTCATGCCTTTAAGAGCCTGAAGAGACTTAAGGCTAGCTTAGGGGTTTAAGCGCTTACCTCAGACATGATAAATAAGGAAACGATGAGCAGTGATGCAATAAGCCAGCGGTTGCTACACATATTTATCGGAAGGATGGAGAACTATTATCAGTTTCCTCCTCCCATCAATACGCACAGACGTGAATCAGCTGACATATGATCGTGAATAGGCAAAAACTACGATGAATCAGTGTGAAAACTTCTAAAAGTGCACTTTTTTCCATACGTTTCCATACGTTTCGTAAGCTTAACATTAAACGTAAAGTAGGAAAACAAGGAGAACAATTTAAAGGGTAAGAGAATAAAAAAAAATAAAGCAAAGGAAACGAAATTGAGCCTAACTAAAACTCGTAATTTTTTTTTCTTGTTGCGCTCATATCGAAGGAAAAAAACCCCAGAAGTATTTGTTATTGAAATTCTAATCAACTTTTCCAACATTGTAGGATATTCGAATTTAATATTACAAATAAAACACGGCAACCGTGAGAATCGAAAAAGTAGATCGCTGAAAACTCGATTCAAATTCGCCGTCCACAACATCCGAATATTCGCATTCGAATGCGCTCAAAAATAAGTAAATGGATTATTATTCATCTTTACGAATGTTCGAGCAGGACTTTGAGCAATAAATGTTCGAATATTCGAGTCTAATAGTTGAATATGTCAACTGCATCTGATCGTGTCAATCGATCATCACATGATCACATCGATCACTGTATGATAAAGGGGAAGAGAGAGAGGTAGGCAAATAATCATTTTCCTTTTTTTCAGCATAAAAAGACTTTTTCATCCCATACTTTTTTATCGTTCTCTTTTCTACAAAGACAAGACACCTTGACCAACGATCTCCAATCATTCTCTTTTCTTGAGAATTCGGAATTGGGAATTGTATTTATATTTATGTAATTATTTATTTATTTATTTATTTATTTATTTAAATTCCCTTGACCGGTATACTGGCGCTAGAAGCTAGCTAAAAGTGCAACAAAAAAGGGGAAGGAAAACTGTGAACGTTTCTCATCTACAGGTTTCATGGATTCAATCTAATAGGAAAGTTTGATTGGATGGATTCCGTTCCTGTAACGTTCAACAATAAATCAAGAATGGAATAGGAACAAACGACGGAAGTGGGGAACGACGGTTTCGCATGACTGATGATTAAAAGAAAATGTCGAGAGTACATGAGAAATCAACGATGAAAGAAAAAAAAAACAAAATCGGCAACGAGAGAAAAAGAACAGGGAAATTTATGTGATTCATATCGAAACTGGGTGGGTGGTTGTTATGGATAACTCGTGGTTTCATGTAACGGTCGGACTGGATACGGAAGCGAAAGAATTCAACTTTTTCAGATTATGAACAAATCAATGCGCACCGAAATAGCAGCATCATCTGACATTGTGCTGCCAGTACCCGGGGGCAAGAACGATTTCGCCAAAAATTACATATTCTCAACACATTCGTGAATTATCGACGAATTAATCTTGAAACAGCAGCATCAGCTGACATTGTGCTGCCAGTCCCCGAGGGCAGCGATTTCGCCAAAAATTACATATTCTCAACCGCATCCGTAAATTATCGACGAAATCGAGAAAGAAAAAAACCTTCTGCCGGTCACAATCTGCTTTTCAATTAGATGTAATCATTTTAGATGACTGTCAGTAACTTTACTGCTTAAGAAATGTGAAGTAACGTGGAACGGATGTGGTGAATTACTGACAGTCATTCGCTTAAACCTCAACCGTTTTTCCCCTTACACCGTTATCAATTCGAAATACTCGTCACAACGACAATTTCCTGCAAACTTTTTCCATTTACGTCGCTTTCCTGTGGGATGCCCAAAAACTGGTCTTGATTCCTGATTGAACGCAACAAAAATAATAATCGATAATAACCAGGAGGATTCTGCAATCATTTATTGAAAGAGAGGTACAGTAGGACATACTACAGTAAATTTTATGGGTACAAGATGCGTATTCTGTTTATCAATACATATATAAATCCTTAAACAACAATTATTTGTGTTTTCATGAAACAAAACGAAGAAATAGTTCTATAGTAGGGTCAAAACGACATCATGGTGAAGTTATGTAAGCGGCTGCGGTCGAACCGATCCGTCGAAGAGTAGCACGGTTAGGATCTAGGAGGCGGGACCCTTCGTTTACCAGCATTTCTCGCTGCTGTAGTTCGTGATGGCCCCACCTCGATTCAAATCGGCCTATATGGGCGCTTTGTATCTTTCTGATCTCACTATAGGCTTAGTCGTGCTATAGACCTTACGTAACTCGTGCGCAAGGAGATTCCTCACAAATAAATAAATATAAATAAAATAATATTAGGGTTTAAATAGCGTATCTAGAATCAATGAATTAAGCATCATCTTGCTATTAAGTTCACAAATATAAATAGAGCGCTTTCACTTTCAAGCTTTCGGGTTTTTTTCACAAATATAAATAAATAGTACTTCGTCCCTGAAATGGATGCCTGTGAATCGATAGTGACCACCATTTTCAAGGAGTAGGTGGGCCACGTTGCACGGCTAAGCTATAATATAGCAACGATTGGAATAAAACTCTTAGATGAGACTGTGACCGTCTCCTGAAGATCAATGAGAGTTTTTTTTTTCAAATCTCTGTTTGCTGATTAGGAATTTGAAAGTTACGGAATCCTAGACGGGAACTAACTTGTACTTTGCATGACAAGTGAATTTATATGAATGGAACAAAAATGATCGTACAAATATTTAATACTAATAACTTCTACTAGGGTTGATAAATTGGTGCCAGACTTGTCTGGGAGGATAAAACCACTGACTTGACCCGTCTGTTGACCCCCACAAGTCATTGTTTGGGCCAGCTACACATTCCTCAACCTAAATTGAAGTGAACGTGATTTCGGGTCCCAAACAGATTGATTAACGCCAGACACACTTTATCCTTTATGACACTTTATAACTGATTCCTAGCGACTAATTTGTGCTTTGCTCAAAAAATGGATTTATATGAAAGGGACAAAAATTATCGTACAAATACTTGATATTCATTTATTGTTCTTTTGGAAGAAAACGCACTCGAAGTTTCTTTCAGGTTTGGCTTTCAATCAGAAAAAAAAATCTTCTGGCGACATTCAATACGTATATATGTGGTTATCACTTATTTGTTCCTCACAATTTGTGTATTAAAGGACAAAGGATAAAGTGTCTGGGTTCAGCAATCCGCTTGAGACCCGCCACCACCCGTTCACTTCAATTCAGAATCATTTGAGGTTTACGAACGTGTAACTGGCCTATACAATGACTTGCGGTGGCTAGCCGATGTGTCAAGTCAGTGTTTTTATCCTCCCAGACAAGCCTGGTACCAATTTAACGACTTCGGAGGGATGAAAAGCTTGATGAGCACTAGGGCGGATTCGAACCTCCGATGGATCGTGCAGGTAGCGGAACCTCTAACCGACTGCGCTACACCCGCCCGATTATATTAGTATAATATTACCAATTTGTGAATTATATGGTAAAAAAGATGGCCTGATTTTTCGAACATTTTTCAATAACTGGAAAGCTTATGTGATTTATTTGTTAAATATTTTTTTGCACGCAATTCTTCTTCACATAAGTTCTTAAGCTATATAATAATATTAGTATGATATTACAAAGTCTAGTCTAGCATTTTATATGCTGGTTACAGTAATAATTACAAGTTGTTTTGTAATAATGCCTAACCTGTACAGTAGCTATTATTTTTCTTTCTGATGACACTCTCTTCTAGATGGTTCCGCATTTATGTACATACATATGTGATCCATCACCTTGGCCAGTTTTAGCAACAAAAAAAACCTGTACTAATTACAATTTTTCTTTTTTTAAATCGATTTTTGTATTATTCTATTACTACATAGCATTCTTAGGCCACCAATTGTAATATAAGAATTTGAACAATAAATAAAATCACATTTGCGATACAATATGTAATTAATTACACCATGTTCCACCTCATTTCCCCCCACTGAAACCACTCAATCACTTTTTCCTTCTGTTGAAATGATCGTTTGTGTATCTAATATAAGATAATAGGATCTAGCATTATGAACATTTGAGAAGAAATAGCCGTGACGTTTCTGGAGGAGGTGTGTGTGATGAGTTTTTTGTGTTTTTCAGTCAGCTACCGTCTAGAAGAGACGGGTGAGACGGTCTTACTCTCGTTCACATATAGTATAAAAGCGCCACGATCGCCATCCAACGTGAGCATTTTCTATGGGATCATGTTAGCCGAGCAGCATATTGTTGCCGTGGCTTCGGCCTGTTCATTAGTCGCTATCACAGCATGTCTGATCGTTATCCCATTATTGTACAGTGAAATCAACAACGTCCATGATTTGGTGAGATTTTTTTTTCCCACGGTGTTAATTTCTTTTCATTTCAGATGGTTATTATTTAACCTGGCTGAGGGCGGGTGTACATTAGTGTAGCGGTTAGAGGTTCCGCTTCCTGCACAATCGATCGGAGGTTCGAATCCGCCCCAGCGCTCACCAAGCCTTTCATCCCTGCGGGGTTCGGATAAATTGGTACCAGACTTGTTCGGGAGGATAAAAACACTGACTTGACCCGTCGGCTAGCCCCCGCAAGTCATTGTATGGGCCAGTTACACGTTCCTGAACCTCAAACGATTCTGAATTGAAGTGAACGTGGGGGCGGATCCCAAACGGATTGATTAAAGGCATTACCCCACGAATCTGAGGTGGAACGGATTTCAAGTGGAGTATTCGTATACGGGATCGTAGATTATGGCGAGGGGGCGATTCCGTCCACTTCTTTCTAACTGCTGTAAAAAACGGCCCGGAAGATACGGCTTCAGGCGTTCTGGCGCACTATTTTCTACAAGGAGTTCGACTGGAGCGCGCCAGCCTTGTGCGATGCGGCCGCATCTTCCGAGCCGTTTTTTACGGAAGTTAGGAAGAAGTGGACGGAATCGCCCCCTCGCCATAATCTACTATCCCTTACAAAAATTTTCCACCTGAAATCTGCACCACCTCAGGTTTGTGGGGTGATGCCTTTAAATCCAGACACTTTATCCTTTATCCACCATACCGTTCTTAAAACTTGATAAATCTCTATTAGAGAGTTTATTGGGCTTTTTTTTCGCGAAAGTTCAACACATTCTCTCCTCCAACAATTCTTGAGTGTTGAACAGCAGAAGTGTCAGTCATAGAGCCCTTAGCTCTAAAAAATTTATCAAAATCCGCTAGAAAAGAGCAGTCTTCGCCTTAAACGACCGAAATAACCATTCAATTTGAAAGATTTTCTGCTTCGAAATTCTATGTGCAATAATCAATAAATAATCATGAAACATTTCATAATATATTGGTAACGAAGTGGTTTACCTGCTGAATTTAGGTCCTCGATGCGGTTGCAACTTTCCGTGTTCAGACAGATTCCGCTTGGGTTGAGATGATGGACATACAATTATCCGTTACACCTCCGTCAAAAGCTCGAGAAAATCCGTTCAATTCGATTTTCCGCCAAAAAAGGCAGTACGGTCTGCCAGCTTGGTGCCACTGTGAACCAGTAGTAATAAGCTGTCCGCCTGGTCCTCCTGGACCACCCGGCCAGCCTGGAGTACCAGGTAAACGCTCTCGTCTTCTTCAAAAATATAGGCTTTCATCTATTTGCTCATTTTCTAGGCAATCCCGGCCCACCTGGACCACCAGGTCGAGATGACATGACTATATACGCTCCTATTCACTGCCCTGCGCCCGATCCAGCATGCATCAGATGTCCACCGGGACCACCAGGGCCACCTGGTCCAGAAGGACCACCAGGACATCCTGGTATGGATGGCAGGCCTGGAAATCCGGGACCACGTGGAGAGAATGGTCAGGCCGGACCACCAGGACCTATGGGAGATCAAGGACAACCAGGTCATCCTGGTATGGATGGGAGACCAGGACAACAAGGACAGGACGGTCGTAAGGGTACAGGTGCACCTGGGATGCCTGGACATCCGGGCCAGCGAGGAGAACCTGGGAAGGCTGGCGCTCGCGGAAATGATGGCCAACCTGGTCAAGCGGGTCATCGCGGACCACCCGGGCAGCCGGGTATGCCTGGTCAGCGCGGAAATGACGGGCATCCGGGCGCCAACGGAATGCCTGGTCGTCCGGGCAAAGATTCGCACTACTGTCCGTGCCCGCGTCGTAGCACGCGCTCCAAGAAGAAGAAGGCCTAAATTTGTGGTCTCTTGTAGTAGGTCTAATGAAAAATATGTTTCTCTCTCTTATTTGAAATTTGTCACAGAAACAACAGAGATCCTTAATAGTCATAGATATAACTGCGTGACACTTTGCTGATGCGTGTAAAGAAAGTGGTCCCTTCCGGAACTTGTGGCTGTTTTAAATCCAACGGTACAGACAACTACAAAGACAAATGCAGAAAAAATCCCACATGAAGAGCGTTGTTTAAAAAAAACAGTGGAGAACACTATGAGTCCGAGAAGGAGCAATAAGCAAGTGCAGAAGTCGCAAACTTCACCGAAAATGTGGCGAGCAATTCTGGAAATCCTTTTTTTCTTCTTTGAACCTAGATGAAGGATTCGATTTGGGGTTAGAAGGCTCTAAAAACTTCGATATCAAGATTCTTGCACTTTTAGGAGAAATCTATGGAGAACAAGGTAAGGTTTTTTTTTCTAAATGAAAGCATATTTATGTTTGCCTTCGCGACAATGGCACGTCCACAACAGCTCGACCGCTTCCTGTGCTCTACACGCACATTCCTGCCTCTCTGGGACCCCTCTCGTGGGTCGCAGGTCTTAAAACATGACAACCGCCATTTCTGCAGGGTTTTTTCTGGACTGCACTTCCTTGCGAGACCTAACCGTTCGTCTGGTCAATATAATATATTCGGCGTTGATGCAGTTAGACATAAATACCCGATTCAAAAGAACTTTATCCAATTTTCCAGCAATTTACGATCAGATAGCGGTTGCCAGGCCTCGTTTTAAAGCACCACCCCATGATTCTGGAGTGGTCCGGGTTTCAGGCGGGTAATGTCTATACAGGGTCGTAGATTGTGAAGAAGAGGGTGATTCCGTTCATCTCTCCCTGTATCCGTGTAAACGCACGAACCCGGAACGCTGTTTCTTACGACGGCTTCTGTTGCAATGCACAACCTTTGCGCCCCGCCCCCATCTGTGATTCGTCCGAATGGATTTTCGACGAATCGCAGGCTGGGGCGTAAGAAACAGCGTTCCGGGGTCGTCTGTTTACACTGATACAGGAAGAGATGAGCGGAATTAGTCTCTTCTTACCAATTTACGACCCCGTATAGGCACTACCCGCCTCTAACCCTTACCACCCCAGATTTGTGTGGCCATGCCTTTAGCCAGTTGGATAAATTTTATTGGACATAGGACCTAACTTTAGCCATAGCAATAGGAAAGTGCAGGACTTCAATTTTGAATTTCTGATCACATTCAAGTTTGGAAAGGAAGAGAAACAGTAATTTCCTCTAAAACAAGCGTACTGGTTGGAAAAAGCCCTTACTTTGACCCGTTCAATTACAACTAAGTCATCTGCGAAAGTGAGTCTGAGTGAAGGCTAATCCTTAATCAGTCTTTAAAAAGGATCTCCTTAGTATCGCGATAAAACCATCCCTAGGATTATGAATGAATTATGATGCGCAGTTCATACCAGTCATAAAATCACAAAATACCTATTTTGGGAAAATCTGGAAAATCTAGGAAGCTGCAATCAAGTGTTTCTTTTTATGAATATTGTGGATAATCCAC
Organism: Necator americanus; assembly: GCF_031761385.1. Lineage (NCBI taxonomy): Eukaryota > Metazoa > Nematoda > Chromadorea > Rhabditida > Ancylostomatidae > Necator > Necator americanus. The sequence continues at coordinate 31,950,072 of NC_087371.1, read as the reverse complement.
ATTCATCTCAAAACAGAAGTACTACACAAGGTTGTGAGAAGAAATCGCCCCTATATTCCTTCTATACTAACATAACAATTAGTGCAATACCCTAAGGCATCGCTGGTGAAACAGAACGTGATGTTTTATTGGTGAACATCCTTAAAGACAATATTAGCAACAGGCGGTTTGCAATAAACCACTATAGTCAGGTCAAATCGACCTCAAATCTAGAGTTGCGCTCGAAATGGCGCACTAGAGCTAGCAATAGTGATTAAGGTAAGGATTAGGGTCAAGCGTAATGATGGGACACGACCCTCTTGAATACGATCTCCCTCCCCTCCTTCTTCTTCTTCTCCTCCTCCTCCCTCAACATTCCTGCGACAGTTCTCGGCTGCTGCCAATTCAAAATTTTGGAAATTCCATGCGTTTCAAGGAAGAAAAAATCGAAAAATTAGCCGAGCAACAAATAGAATAAATGGAAAATGAGAAAATCGGCACCTGAGAGAAACGAAGAAATACCAAGTAGTAGAAGAAACAAATTTATTGAAATGTTGTTGAAATGCTGCTGTTGAAATATTTTCATTTTTATTCTATTCTATTTTTATTCTTAAATCTATGAAATATCTTCAAATACTAATTCAAGGACGACACGACGACAAAAAAAAGAGAAGAATCAAGTGCAAAAGTCAAATTGGAGAAGAACGACGACAAAAAAACACGGAAAAACTAGCATTTTGTTCCTACATTATGATAATGGACGCAAGTTCGACACCCGGATGAGACAAATTTTTGCAAAAGAGTTAGGAGCTTTAAACCATTTCTAAGAAATGAAGAATTTAGAATTTTATGTAGTTTATAGCAGTTTAAAAATGGGTTAAATGGAATTTAATGACCAAAAAAACTCAGACTCTGTGCACATTGTTAGGTGTGGAAGATCGCGAAGAACTTCGTCATAGGAGGACCAAAGAAAACATTCTAGGAACCTTTTTAGAGAAGAGGGTTTGCCCTAAAAAACAGACATATCACTATTTCTTCATACCTCTTACTCTTTTTGGAATTTTGATAGGGCGAAGATTAGATAAATGACATTTTACCATTTTTGTCCTATCAAAAAATCTGGAAAAACGGCGGAGTCCTAGAAATTGTGTGATGCAGCATATGATAGAGAAAATTCTACGGCTATAACATACTGGAAGATGGTTTGCTTCGCTCTGAGTTACTCTGAGTTAATGAATTTTATTCAAGATCACACAGTTTTCACCGCGCGAGCAAAAATTGGGATTTTGGCAAGTCTTCCCATTCCAAAAAATGGGAGGACGCTTCAAAAAATCACCCGTAGAGGGACTAAGGGAACCCTTATGCGCAAAATTTCTCCTTCCCGAACCGTGTGGTTCTCCTAAAATGTAGACAGGACAAGTCCAAAAAAGTCTAAAAACTTTAAATTTTATCCCATCAAAAATCCAAAAAGACTAAGAGGTGGAAAAAACAGTGATATGGCTGTTTTTCAAGACAAACCTTATTTGAAAAACTACCTGAATTTTTTTCTTTTGGTCTTCTTCTGACGAAGTTATTCACGATCTCCCAGACCTCGCAATGAGCACATAATGCATTTCTAATCATTAAATTCTAATAAATCCACTTTTGAACTGCTGCAGACTACATAAAATGTAATTATTTAATTTAATAATTTTTAATTTATCATTAATTGTTTAATTAAAATTTTTCTTCATTTTTTAAGAAATGGTTTTCAGTTTCTAACTACTTTGCAAAAATTTGACTCAGCCGGGTCTCGAACCTATGTGGTCTCATTGTCTCAACACGTTGTACTTTTTTGATAACAAAATGTTAGGGCTTCCATGCGGTCCTGGGCCTAACACTATACGTACTATTTTGTGATTTATGTGATGATTTAATAACACTTTTTGTAATTTTTTATAATGTACGTAATTATCCAACACTGCGTAATATTTTGTGCTGACTATCATGTTACCCCTCGTTCGCTTCAGCCCCCCACCCCTTAAAATCCACACGTCCTGGATCCCTCTAGGTCTGAAGACAGAAAGAGCACCTGCAGAAGTACTTTGAGTAGCTTTTCATAGAGACTTCGCCCAACAGAATAGTCGCATCGATTTTGCTTGCGAGCTTCAAGTTTCTTCGGAATTCAGATGAGAAGAATTTAAAAATTTTCAACTTTTTTTGAATTTTTCCTATCCAAATTTATCAATTTTAAGACAGAAACTATCCGGTTCCGTAAAAGTTGTTAAGAAAAATGTTAAATCTGCAAAATGCTTATTTTTTCACCGCGTCAAGTGTGCAATCTTAACAAATATAAAAAATCGGAGTAATTGACTCTAAGCAATCCGGTAGCCGATTTGCGCAGCTTCTACACCCTGCGATTTTCAGGATTTCGCCGTTTTTTTTTCTCTAAATTTTATATAAATAAAGATGAGAAAAAGCCATACAAAAAGAAGATTAAAGTTCGACGTCTATCGAGAGGTTTTGCCATGCGATAAAACACAATTCACAATCCACGTTTTCGGCGACAACTTCACCACTCTCAACGCTGTAATATGAAACTGGAAAAAAAAAAGAAGGATAAAGTACTGATTCACTTAGGAGCGCCAACGCGTTTTACGACGTAATCGTAGAAGTTTTTGGAACGAGTTGGCGTCCTCGTCAACAGGGAGCCGATGGCCAAGAACATCGACTCTTTCCCGAAGGCTACTAATTTACGACCCGAAGGTCGGACGTCTAGCGGATGAGAACGATGTGGTCCAACGCCAACTTAATAACTAACCATGTAATTCGTCACTTTACGCGTATTCCAACATCAAGCTACGCAAGAACAAGAGGTCGAAGGACTTCCTCATTATATCGACAAAAGCTTTTTTGTTTTTACGTTGTGCCTCGAGATTGTACTTCACTTAGAGAATACCGTACCTTCTTCAAAGGCATTGTTGGTGATTTCAATCCCAAAGTTAGCCCCAGAAGAACGCCTGAGGAATTTCGCATTAGGATCAGCTACCTTAAACACAGTCAAGTCAAAATCAATGGAAGGAAGAGGCTACCAATTCTTTTCCGATCGTTTACCTCTAATTTAACCGCTAAAAATGAAACCTAAAAAAATTTAAAAAAAATAACAATAATAAACATAAAAGGAGTGAAGGAAGATAAAGTCGTTGGCGTGTCAATCCACTAGGGTTGTGCCAACGCCTTCAACTCAGACTTCGTTTGAGGTTTATGAACGCGCATGCAGCCTCACAAAATGACATGTGGAGGCTAGCCGACGGGTCACGTCAGTGTTTTTATCCTCCCAGACAAATCTGGTACCGCTTTATCGACTTCAAAAAGTAGTACACAATCAAACTCTACGATGCCAAGATTCAAAGAAGGTCGAATTTGGGACTTCAGAAAGATGAAAGACTCGGTTTAGAGTAGTGCGGATCCGAACTTCCGATCCAGAGTGCAAACATAGCGGAACCTCCTACCGACTGCGCTAAACTCCTCGTACTGTCCGATACAGCAGAATTATAGTCGAGTCGAAACGACGTGAAGTCGGGCGCAGTTGCGTAAACAGCTGCGCTCGCAGTGGAGAACCACCGCTACCTCCACTGCAAAGATGCAGAGATGAATAAAGCGTAAACTAGCGGTATTCCCGTTTAGATCGCTATCACTGGGTCCACCGTGTCCCCTTGATCCGACTATACATACTTTTAGGCTCCTCTTAAAGGCAGCATACCACGAATCTGAGGTGGTGCTGATTTCAGGTGGAGTATTCGTATACGGCATAGTAGATTGTGAAAAGGGGGATGGAGGGGGGGGGGGGGTGATTCCGTCCATTTCTTCCTAATTCCCGTAAAAACGGCCCGAAAGATGCGGCACGCGCACAAAGCTCCTTGTGGAAAATAGTGAGCCGGAATGCCCGAAGCCGTATCGTCCGGGCCGTTTTTTACGGCAATTAGGAAGAAATGGACGGAATCACCGTTCTCTCAATAATCTACGATCCCGTATACGAATACTCTACCGGAAATCCGTACCACTCCAGATTCGTGGGGTGATGCCTTCAACTAGACCTAAGTTTATAAATGTGATCATATAAGGTTCGAAGCAAGATGGACGTAGTAATACGAAGAACAGTATCATAATTTTCTTGTTGTACTGTTGATGTTTGGTGTAGTTAAAACCAAGAAGCTAATAAATCCAAAACAACTAAGCAGATTCAGCGTGACATTAATTTCCCTCATGGAATGTCTAGCAGTAAACTATTAAGCGATGGCACGCTCATAAAGTAAACCTTCAAACAATGCCGCCAAACTTCTCGTCATTTGAACTGCACTCAAATGATCATCGCATTCTGTTGTAAAAAAAAAATTTCATTTCTCCGTTGGCGTACGCCATTCTACAACAAAAACTACATTGTTGCCAGAATTTGCTATGAGAAAGGACACGACTTATACTTAAGTTTTAAATTATGTTAGGTTGGCAATTAAGTCCCCGCCGTTTTTTTTTTAAATTTTATTCTATGTTTTATTTTTTGCTCATAGCTAATTTATATTAATTTTCAGATCATTAAAATGGAATGTCAAGTTGAGTGTTTTGAATGGCATAAAACATTATGTCACAAATATTTCATGAATTATTAAATTAAAAAAAAAATCAAAAGATTAAATTATTAAATAAAGATTAGATTAAAACTTTAAAAAACGGCGGGAACTTAGTAGCCAACCTAATAGTTTCACAGCGTTCTCTGGGATGTAGCAGGTTTTCCTTTCAAAATAACATAGAAGAGGCCAAAAAGTAGCGCTTCCGAGATTGTGAGGTGTTCAGGCTGATGTTTTCCTAGTTTTTAGAGTAGGGGCAATGGTGACAAACCACTAGACCAACCATCTGCGAGACGATGGTTCGACACTTCCAATGGTCAGCAATCATTTCCTTCTTTTTCCTGCGCTGATAAAATCGGTTCCAGGTTTGTTTTATTGTTTTGGAGAATAAAAATAACTGATCTGAAATGACGGATACGCTTAGTAATTCATACTAATTTATAGTAGAGGGCAAAATACATCCACAAAACTTCTATAATCCTGAATTGAACGTTTTGACGCACTCTGAAAGAAGTGATAAACCTCAGCCACACCTTATTTCTTATCTTTTAACTTCTTGTTATTATTGTTGTTGTTGCAAACTTCAGTTTCATTTTCAGAAAGGGATTTCTACTGCTCAGGCGTATTCCACTATCCTACGGGTCTGAATAAACCTCTTTCCTTGAAAATCTCGAAAACAACCTTTGGAAAAAGTGGAACAGTAATTTTCAGGTACACTTTAACTTTAAAGAACTAAAAATTTAACAAATACATATACATAATAATATAATATAATAAATAATAATGTAATAATAATGATACAATAATAATATATAATATAATATAATACAATAATAATAATAATAACAATAATAATAATAATATAAAAACGAAGCAAACGTGCTTAAATATCACACACAACTGAACATGTACACTTTTTAGGAGCGCTAACTACCAAGCAATGGAAATCCTGTAGAAAAAAGAAAACCTTTCATCCGACTTCATGTTCTTTCCTACTACGGTTTATCAATAACTAACGATACAATACTACATTCCTTTACGATGGTTCCACTGTTTTTTCAGTTCAGAAGTTCCACTAGCAGATGATAAGCGGCTAGCGGCAAACCTTTTTCCCCGGTTTGCACTTTTTGTATTTATATTGTACGAAGATGATGTTCCGTCTCATGGTAGCCACTATAAAAGTCCCACAAATGTGGACCTTAAATGTTCTAGCGATGGTTGCTGAAAAGCATATCGTGAAAGTCGCGTTATTCTGTTCAGCTTTAGCTGTTTCCACATGTCTAATCGCTATCCCGTCACTATTGAATGAAATCGGCGAAATCCACAATATGGTGAGTAGCTTTCCATTAATTTCTCCGAGAGCGATACAAGGAGTTACAACCATTAGCCGTTTTTAAAAATCACTCCGCTCTCTTAAAGCCATCACCCCAGGAATCTGACGTGATATGGATTTCCAATGGTCAAAGACTATACAGGATCGTAGATTGCAGAAACGGTTGGGATCCCGCTCATTTCTTCCCAATCGCCGTAAAAAACGGCACGGAAGATACGGCTTCGAGCGTTCCGGGGCGCTGTTTTCTACAACGATTTCGATTGGAGCGCGCCAGCCTTGTGCACGCGCCGCATCTTCCAGGCCATTTTTTACGGCGAGGAAGAAATGGACGGAATCACACGCCTCTCCATAATCTACGATCCCGTATACGAATACTCAACCTGAAATCCGTACCACCTAAGATTCGTAGGGTGATGGCTTTAATACAGACGAATACACCCGCACCCTAATAAACATTCCCAGAGTATGTGATTATTTCTGAAAAAAAAATTGCGATGCATAGCCTTTTCTTGCAAATGAATTGCTGTCAATACCGTTTTTTGCTCCGATTTTAGTGTCACTTCGTTTCTTTTTAGTCTCTACTACTTCACAGTTACAGTAAATGAGGCACAAAATAAACTCATAGTCTTGAAGTAGTATTTCTAGGGAGAATTTGGAAAACGAAAGTGTCAAATCACGAAGGAGTGTTTCATCAAAGAGACCGTTGATTGAATGTCCAATAAATTACGTATGTTAAGGTCTTAGACTCAGTGGCAGCTTTTCGTGTTGAGACCGATGCAGCATGGGCAGAAATGATGGACGTACAAATCGCTGTCTCACCGCCATCGAAACCGCTACCGAATCCCTTCACGTCAATCTTTCGTCAGAAAAGGCAGTTCGCTGGTCTTCCAGCTTGGTGTCATTGTGAGCCGATAAGAATAACATGTCCTCCAGGACCACCTGGGCCGCCCGGCCAACCAGGACAACCAGGTTAGCTTTTCTGAATCACTGGGAACTAAAAGTAAGCAGTTAGTTGCCTGGATATAGTTGCTATCCTCTACCTGAACCCTCCAAGTCGTGCAATATTGCCAGTTTTTTGGGGCCAAAACACACGATTTTTCATCAAATAAACATTCATTTTTCTCGAATTTTCAGTGATATTTTGGTTCATATCACCTGTCATTTCAGGAACTCCTGGTCCTCCAGGAATGCCAGGAAGAGATGACATGACAGTCTACGCTCCAATACATTGCCCTGCTCCGGACCGTGCATGCATTAGATGTCCACCAGGACCACCAGGTCCGCCCGGACTCGACGGACCACAAGGACATCCCGGCATGGACGGAAGACCTGGGAACCCAGGAACACGTGGAGAGAATGGTAAACCTGGACCACAAGGTCCACCAGGCGATCCTGGTATACCTGGTCACCCCGGGATGGATGGAAGACCTGGGCCACCTGGTATGGATGGCAGAAAGGGTACCGGCGCGCCAGGTATGCCTGGACATCCTGGGGGACGTGGAGAACCTGGGAAAGCTGGAGCTCGTGGGAACGATGGATCACCCGGCACACCTGGACCCACGGGACCTCCGGGTCATCCAGGTGCACCCGGAAATAAAGGAATGGACGGGCAACCGGGAGCCAACGGACAACCAGGACGTCCCGGCAAAGATTCACACTATTGTCCGTGTCCTCGTCGCAGCGTTGCAACATCTGCTAAGAAGAAAGTTTAGGAAGCAAATAGCGATCGGAGGCACGTAGTGCGTATTGACGTAGTAGTTGTAAAGAATAAATTTTTTTTGATATACGCGGTCTTTACATTCCACAATGTCAAAAATCTCACCTTTTCACTTCTCACGTAAATATACTATCATTCGGTCTGGTGGTTCAAAAGATTTTGAGACAAGCATCGACGTAATTGAATGACTAAGGTAGTTTGACTAAAGTGAAAAAAAGCGAGAAAAATAGAAGATAAGAACAGAGAATTGCAGGAGAGTGATGTTCCTGAGTATATTCAGTAGATCAAAAAGGACACGTATCGGCACATGATCATCGGATGCATAAGGTACAGTAGTGTCAAAACGACATGAAGCACGTTGAAGCGCAGTTGCGCGCGAAGCGGCGCCAATCTTCGCTGCACTTCGCGCTGGATTCACCTCGATTCCAACCGCAATTACTAGAGCCAAATATCCGAGCAATACTTCTTCGATATGCAGTACTTCAGCTATTCTTCAGCTCTTTTCTCATACATTGATAGCTGGGGAATGATTATAAACTGCAAAACGGGGCAGTTACATAATTCACACAGGTCGGAAAATGCACTCTTTTTAGTTTTGTCGTTCTCCTTCTCTCCATCAAGCAGAAGGACGTATAGTTGGGCCAGAACGACATGAAGCACGGTGCGGTTGCGTAAGCGGCTGCGCTCGAAGCGGCGTCGTGGAGCGTAGCGGTTGGGATCCTGTAAGGATCTTCGCTTCCGTCACCCATCTCTGCAGTTCGCCATGGTCCTACCTCGGTTCCAACTGCTGCTTCCACCGCGTCGTTTCGAGCGTGTACGCAAATGCACCGCAACTACAGTCGTGATTTGTGTCGTTTTGACCCGACCATATCTCTGCTCACCGTGGAAGTACACCTAGAAACAACAGCTTAATGAAGCTGTGATATGTAACAGTAAACAGCAGAAGTGGTCATATCCTCCTGTTCACTATCCTAGTTGCAAACACTTGCATTTCAATCAAAACGAAATCACACAAGGCTTTAAAGGCAGCATACCACGAATCTGAGGTGGTGCGGATTCCAGGTGGAGTATCCGTATACGGGATCGTAGATTATGGAGACGGGGTGGTTCCGCTCATCTCTCCCTGCATCACTGTAAACAGCCGCCTCCAGCATGCTGTTTTGTACGACACCATCTATTGCAACGCTCCACCTCTTGTGCCGCCTCCGCCCTGCGATTCGTCAAAAATCAATTCGGACTGCTCCGATAGGCAGTAAGGGACGCTACGCGTGCAAGGGTGGCGCGCTGCAATGGAAGGCATCGTACAAAACAGCGTTCAGGTGCCGGCTGCTTGCGGCGATTCAGGGAGAGATGAGCGGAACCACCCCGGTCTCCATAATCTACGACTCTGTATGCGGATACTTCACCTGAGATCCATACCACCCCGGATTCGCGGGGTGATGCCTTCAACTAAGCCCGCTAGAGAGCCGCAAACACGGTAGAGCGCGCTAAAAATCTACTAGAACGACTGCCACGCGACTGCCCGCGCTACCGTTTAAAGGCATCACCCCACGAATCTGAGGTGGTACGGATTTCAGGTGGAGTATTCGTATACGCGATCGTAGATTATGGAGAGGTGGGTGACTCCGTCCATTTCTTGCTATTGCCGTGAAAAAAAAAATCTATTCTCTACATAATCTACGATCCCGTATACGAATACTCCACCTGAAATCCGTACCAGCTCAGATTCGTGGAGTGATGTCTTTAAGTAGATTTGGATGGCGCCCCGCTTACGCAACTGCACCGTGCTTCATATCGTTTTGACCCTGTTATAGATCCAGCATGCGCAAAGTTCCATTATTAATAGGGTACTCGAAGCTTGATGCTAACTAGTGCATGTACAGACCAAACCTGATTCCAATTCTATAACGTACTGAAAAAAAAGAATCATGCAATGAAAAAAAAACACGTATGTCACAGTGAACTATGTCGTTAATGTGCTCTTAAAACTAGCTGCGGTCGTTTACAACCAGTTCAGAAGTATTCCTGCGTAGAACGATGGAAAAAAAGTATAACCATCTGCAAGCAACCGTTTTGTATAGAAATGTACCTGAATATTATTGTCGACAGTTCCATAGATGAGGGATGGACCACCATAGATTTCTCGTGGAATATAAAGTAGAAGAGCGTTCCATATTTAAATCATCAGTTGAGCACACAAGAAAAGAAATACAAGACGAAGGAGGTCGTAAATTGCATAGCGTCGATGCACGCAGTGATTCGCACATCCGGTGACATCCGGCTAGAACTGGTTTCCCTAAAGCAATGACAGAGAGATTAGTAGCCATCAACCGTGCACTATTTTCTAGCTACTATGACACTCTACAGTTCCCTTAACGTTGAAAGTTTTTCGAAAAAAGCACAGCGTCGGATGTCGAAAGAGACGGTAGCTCACTCATTGATCCGACTGCAATCAAGGTGGAACCTTCTCTGTGATCGGCAGTCCGATATGGGTCCCACCTCGATATCAACTTCTTCAAGCACAGCCCCTTCTTACGCAATTTTACCAGGTTTCAGGTCTGTTTGAACAGACTCTAATACAAAGTTGTTGTATCTCAAGGCTAATGGCTAACCTTTTCTGTTTAGGAGTTCATGTTATGTTATGTTTTCTAGAAGCTCACGTCAAAAACCCTCACCTGGAACCATAAGCTCTTAGCAATTGGTGCCATTTGCACTGTACAATTCTATTGAATTCATAAAGCACTTGAATTCGCCTCCTCTTAGTTCTTCTAGCTTTATCCAATTTTCCAGCAGTCTATGGTCAGATAACAGCCGCCAGATCCTGGGGGGCCTCGATTTAAAGCATCACCCAATGATTCTGGAATTGTCCAGGTTTCAGGCGGGTAATGCCTATACGGGGTCGTAGATTGTGAGGAAGATGGTGATGCCGCTCATCTCTCCCTGCATTACTGTAGACGGACGGCTCCAGATCGTTGTTTCTTACGACGTTCTCTGTTGCAACGCGCCACCGTTGCGCCTCGCTCCGCCTGCGATTCGTCGAATGACGTGAATTGCCTATCGGGCGTCCGAATGGCATTTCGACTAATCGCAGGCGTGGGCGACGCGCAAGAGTGGCGCATTGCAACAGAAGCCATCGTAAGAAACAACGTTCCGGGGCCGTCCGTTTACACTGATACAGGGAGGGATGAACAGAATCAGCTTCCTTCCCACAAGGTATGTACCTAACAAGCCTTAGAAGCATTATGCCAATAATCTGATATTCTCTGGAATATTTCAGTAGAAAAGAATTGGTCCAGAGAATCGAAGACAACAGAGACAGCCACTCTTGAACAAAACCTCGTAAACAGAAGAAGGGACAACGATTTATTTGTTTCAAAAATCCCTCAATGAAAAACAGAAACAATCTTTTGTCGATAAAGAAAACATATAGTCATTTTATATACGCCGGCACTTTTGTTTACCTAGCGACTGCAATCCGCCGGGGACCACCGAAGCGATATGAAGAAAGTGTGCGTGTCAAACAGAGAAATTATTTGAATTGCGCTGAAGACGCAGTCGAGGATCCTTGAATACATTTGAAAGTCTGATTGGTAAGATATTACATATATACTGAGATATTACTTCCAAATTACAAGGCTCTAGATTTTTCTTGAATATCATTCGGAAAAAAAAGACATCGGTGGGGCTCCGGCAGCGACAAAAACTGGTCAAAAAAACTGTAGGCGAGTAAGATCCAAGAGATTCTGGAACGCAGTTGCTGTTCTCGTGTAAAGCGCCACTTTTAGTCACCTCAACAAAGGAGGAGGCACATATTTTCGCGCTAGGACCTTAATGACAGCTCGGTTTCGCCGCAACACGTGAGAAAGTGGAACACTAAGCAATACTACAACCAAATATCCGTGCAGTACTTCTTCTTTCCTTTTTTCTCCTGATGATTGTATATTAGATGTACGATAAACACTATACGCAATACTTCAGCTATTCTTCAACTCTTTTCCCATACATTGATTATAAACTGTAGTAGGGCCCAGTTATATAATTCATACAGGTCGGAAAATGCACTCTTTTTAGATTTGTTGTTCTCCTACTCTCCATCAAGTAGAAAGACGTATAGTTGGGTCAAAACGACATGAAGCACGGTGCAGCTGCGCTCGAAGCGGCGCGGTAGAGCGTAGCGGTTGAGATCGTGAAGGGACCCTCGCTACCACCACCATTTCTGCAGTTCGGCATGGTCTCACCGCGATTCCAACCGCTACGTTCCACCGCTGCGCAACGAGCGCAGACACTTACGCAACTATCCGTGCTTCATGTCGTTTTGACCCGACTATAAATTGATCCATCTTTGACATGTACAGTAACTAAATTCACCTTAGTTTTCTATTACACATCTATTCTACCAGTTAAAAATCAAAATTGAAACAATCGGCTGATGAATAAATCATATTTTGCTCCCTTTTAGTAGCAACTTTAGAAAATGGTCATCCGTGATTCTTTCATCCGAATTCTTGCAATATCGCTATGTAGCGGTGGACAAAAGGAACAGATAAAGTTATTCCAACCGCTACACTCCACCGCAGCGCTTCGAGCGCAGCTGCTTGCGCAACTATCCGTGCTTCATGTCGTTTTGACCCAACTATAGATTTTAACTATTCGCTAAGTCCGTTTAGAATGCTTACTGTTTTGTTTTGTTCGGTAGAACGGTTAAAAACGGTTAAAAAAGTCGCTAGTGTGGGAGTTACGGCTAAGAAATCCTAAGCAAATCAAAGAGGCTTCGTGCAAGGATCGGGATTCTCAGTATCCTGACTTTCCCATTGGTACAAAAGGGCAATCGTAGCGTTGCCAGGAGTGCAGCCCGCCGGTCACCGTGCTCCGATTTGAATAGTTCACATTCGCGCCATTTTCTCATGTTCTGGTCGTTTACCGCATTGTGAGATTTCAAAGGACGTTTTCTTCAACAGGAAAATCCAATCTTTTTTTCTCTTCAAAAGTTCACATTTATTTCCTTTTTGTGAAGGTTTTTTTGCACATACAAATTTCTCATGCTTCTTTCAGAAGACGGAAGAAATACTCTTTTCATTCAAATCTAAATTTCTGTTGTTTTTTTTTCACTTCCTGTTCTCACTCCTTTGTTGCTTTACGTCAGGTTCCTTTACGGGGATCCTTTTATTTCTCTTATTTACTCTAGTAGCATCAATAATTCAACCAATTTTTGTTGACTGACGTTAGGAACAGCTATATTGATCGGCAGGGCGTTGTGCGACCGCTTGTGAGACTCCATCTTTGCGTTCCGTTCACGGATAAACTTTAATTTTTCAGTGCGTTTCGTTTCTCATCGTTGCTATCTCCGAGAAGCAACATTAATGAAAATCTTTTCTCATTGTTCGTACACATTCCTTTTTGATAATTTGAGAAAGCATTAATTGCTTAGCACTAATTACTTTTCCTCATATTTTTGCAGATAGCAGACATGAATAAGCTGAGTTGCGGTGTTTTAAAGGATGCCTCGAAGTCAACTAATACACCGGTTTGTGATTCTAGGATTTTTCGTTTTAGATTTATTTTGTTGCCTATTTTTCTCTAAGTCAGCTATTCATACTGATACAGTACCACAACAATACAGTAACTGGTTTGTTCCCTGTCTTATTCTCTGTCTTTTAAACTAACATTCTGCCTTTTAGGGAAGTTATATACTTCTATTAATGATTCTATACATCATGTACATCCCATAAAAGTTCCAATGATTTGTTATTCTGGATTTCTGCTTTTTCATGAACCATAAAAATCGCCAACTCCTACTTTTCTAGAGTGTTGCAACCGTTTCTGTTGTTTGGCCATGCTCCGATATCCGTGAACTATTTTGCTCATTGAATCCATGTTTTTTTTTCTCACAAACAAATTAAACTCTTCTTAAACTTGCTATGAAATCTGGGACCAGGAATGGATTCGTATACTTTTGGAAAAAACTTTTTTCGATGACGTTTTAAGTTTTTCCTTTTATTGCAATTGTATTGAAGATGTGGCGATCAAAGCTTATCGCTTCAATAAATCTGGACTGTAGTTGTTTTCAAATTCTTGCATTTATGCTGATGCGCATACTGTAGTATAGTTTAGGTAAGTTTAACAGCTTGTAACTTTCTTTTAGCTAACTTGATTCACTTTGTAGAGAGTCGCTTTCCCATCTTTAGTGGCTCCGAATGGGATTTTCGTGGATTTGTTCAAATGAGCTTCTCGATTACCATCTCCTATCCTCCTCCTTTTACGTAAATGCATCTAAGCCCCTTTAATCCTTCTCCTCAATTCACTGTTTGCACGGAAATCAGCTAAAGAGATTCTCAGTGAATTGATTGGACAGCTTTAAATAGTTTTTGTTAATTTTTACGTTACCAGTTTATTTGAAGCTGATTTTTCCTCGTTTACTTGTTGTGTTACCCTATGAATGCTCGTAAAATAGTCCTAGACAGTTTTGATCACATAATTAATGAATGACCTCTCTATCAGTGGAAGTCGCTCTTGAGTTTATAATTTCAACTGTTCCAACAACGACGAGGATGTCGCACTTGTAAGGATTCTCTATGGTTTCACAAGGAGTGTAAATGAAAACAAGAATTCGAAATTTGCTGTAATTTATGTTTACCTAGGCGTCTGCTACGAACACAATGGTGCTGGATTAGTGCAAAATGTCTGAAATATGTGTGAAATTTTTTAGGCGTTGGATTTTTCCGTTTCGATAGTTGTACGATGAAATCGAATCTTAATAAAAGCAGATAGAAAGACTGTCGAGTGCCGTAAAATGATTGAGGAGCTGAGTGAAGACGATATACTAATTGCATGCAAAATTTTTTTTTCTCAACAACTACTGATTGTTTTTTGGTTTGTTTCTAACTGTAGTTGTTTCCTTATTAAAATGTCTGAAGTGCTTTGTTAGTGATAAGTGCCTTTCCAATGTATTGGTAAAATATAGTGGAGTAGAAAAAGTAGAAAAAATAGAGGTGTATGGTACACTTGTACAATAAGACTAAAGCGAACGGTTATTGACGTTGGAAGACTTTAAGTAGCTATTGTAAACGACAGTTTGCGCCGACATAACTGATCTAATGATTTTTTTGGACAGAAATCAATATTTTCTGACTCTAAATTATCAAGTATTAAATTTTCTTTCACTTTTAAATCTCTTGAGACTGAGTGCTTCCATATATAATGGTCAGAGTTGAATTCTTCGCATTAAATCTATTATTAGATTAATAATCTATTATTAGATTTAATGCGAATAATTTTGCGCTTTTTACGACAATGTATTCTGCGAAGCAAAGCGAACAATAGTCTTTTCTGGTCAAACATTAGGGAGAATCCAATCGTGATGTAGTAACATCTTCTGATCTCTAGAAAAGTTTTAAGAATGTTGAAGAAGTGCAGTTCTTGTGAAATCTTAGTCTTCTGTCAGAAAATCTTTTTTGATAGGAGCTGGATACACTAAAGCTGGAAGCAGTCCTACTTGAAATTTTGTTAGAATTTCCAGTTTTATCGTCATGTGGTGCTAACTTTGTGACTATTCTATTCGATTTGCCATTATGGCTTGGTATATATCCTGCACTACCAGTAACAAATGCCCTGCGTTACTTCTAGTCACTCCAATTCTAGCTGGATTAGCACGGAAAGTAACTGAGAGAAATGTGGGAGGTGATAGAAATAATTTACGGGACTATTCCGGTTTAAAAGCATCACCCCACAATTCCCCATAACTCTCCATAATCTACGACCCCGTATACGAATATTCCACCTGAAGTCCGTACCACCCCAGATTCGTGGGGTGATGCCTTTAAGATAAGATACGCGGAAATCTCGCAGGTTCTTTTTTTCTATTCTAGCAGAAATGAAGACAATTTTGAAGGTTGGGGTTTAAGCAAGTTACTAGAAGATTAGAGGAAGATTCTGTTGCTCTGGCACAGCGTCCTTTTCGAACATGTTCCCGGAGCCGTGCGGACTGATTTTTCTGACTGCTCTTAGTGCACCAAACTCCTGCATTTATAAAGAGCTGCATATTTTCATTGTGATACTTGTAAACTAAGTTCCGAACTATATGCACTGATTAAGAGATTCGAGCGTTTGGGGTCGAAAAAGTCCTGAACCCTTTGAAGTTATCCACATTTTGTTAGTGGTCAACAACATCTTCTCATAGATGTCCTTACAACAGTGTAGAAATGTAGGATCGAGCGTTTTGCGATTGAAACTAAAGCAGCAAACGGTGCCATCTAGTTGTACAATTCTTTGAGAGTGGATTTCGCTAGCGAACCAATCCACATATTAATGCCCATTGTATACGCTAAAGTAAAGATATTCATTCATTCTCATTTATTCATCAGGCAATTTTCTTTTCATTTTGAGAGAGATTGATACGTGCCTTTACTTAAGTTTACAGCTTACCGTTCCACGTAAACGAGGTCGTCCGCGAAAGAGGGAGCATGAAGAGGGGATTAACCTTATCAATGTTAAGAAGGAGTTAGTAGATGAGTCATACAACCTACCGCCACAACCTGTGCGGCAACGCCCTCGTGGATGTGCTAAGAAGAGAAGGACTAGTTAGTAGAATAGTTATAGAAAATTTATAAGATCAACATTCTTCCCGGTCTTTTTTTTTTAGTGTCGTCGTTATCCTCAACTGGGAATTGTACAACGCCATCTGATCGGAGACCCTCCTCAGCAACATCAGAATGTACACCAGCAGAAAGTGAGTGTTGCGCAGTTTCAACAGCGGTTTGAATTATTTCATCTTTTTATAGGCTCTTTATCAGGTACAAATATATCTATGTCTACCGTTGATCTAAAGCCTTCAAAGAGTTTGTCACCGGTTAACACTGAGTTAGTTGATGTCCAAGGTTGGATCTAGGTTTTTTTCAAGCAAATTCTGAATAGTTCAGTGCGAATTATGGTTTTCAAGAGCTTTGGGATTTCTACACTGCTCGTGCCGAGTACCAGTCGATTCTGTGGAAATCCAACTGGAGGTATTCAAGAGGGCGTCAACGTCCTACTGAAAGGCAGGTTATCGTAGAGAAGATTCAGCATTTGAGAAGAATTGA
Source organism: Necator americanus (assembly GCF_031761385.1). Lineage (NCBI taxonomy): Eukaryota > Metazoa > Nematoda > Chromadorea > Rhabditida > Ancylostomatidae > Necator > Necator americanus. The sequence continues at coordinate 31,933,365 of NC_087371.1, read as the reverse complement.
GCAAAGTGTGAGCAATTTCGTTTACTTTTCCTTCTGATACGTGTCGTCCTTTTCTTTTTTATCTTGTCATTTAGATCTGAGAGATCGCTCAGGACATTTCATTATAGTTTCTCAGTAATTTGTTGAAATCTGACTTTCTGAAAGTTTTTCTTTGCAATGTTTTGCTTTTGATTTCTTATTCGTTGGTACGAATAAGTGAAGTGAAGCTTCCAGATGCGGAAGGGAGTGAAGCAAATCACAACTTTTGAATTCTTCAACTACGTCAATCCTCTTTGTCCTGGTGAGTAAACAAGTCGTATTTCATTTTTTTTTGACATGTTGCTTTTCTTCAAATAATGTTATAAATGTTAGTAGAATTATTAGTTTTATTTTCAATCATATGGATGTTAAACGTGAAGTTCTAGACGACTTTTGTCACGTTAAATGTAACACTTTATCCAACGGATCTGTTTCGTAGATTTTCGGTGATTTATTATATACAAGTCTGAATGTCCGGCTAAAGCCAGACTTCAGGCTTTCTGTGGTATTCGCTTGCTTCGCTTTGCCACCACTGATCAGTGAAAATTAATACTAGTGACATTTTCTGTAAGATTAGAATTGCATTTTACTCACAACACTTCTGTCTTTTTTAATTTAGCCAAAAGAGTTCATTGTTTTCTTTCGAAACGCGTCATTTCTACATTAGGAGAGCATTCGAACTTCAGTTTCAACCACTACTTAAATACAAATATAATATAGACACAATTTGAAACCACTACTCGAAACATGGGTTTTTCTCTTGATTTCCACCTATAGTTATCACAGAATGATATTTTAACGTAAAATGACGTGAACAACATCATCGTATTGATAAAGATAGACGTTCCACGTCAGATCATGCAAACTGTTGGCTACTATTTAAAAGCATCACCCACGAATCTGGGGTGGTACGGGTTTCGGGTGGGTTATGCCTTTGCGGCGTCGTAGATTATGGAGAAGAGGGTGACTCCATCCGTTTCTTCCTAATTGCCATAAAAAAATGGCCCGTAAGATGCGGCGCGTGCACAAGGCTCCAATACAACTCTTCGTAGACAACAATACCCCGATACGTTCGAAGCCGCATCTTCCGGGCCGTTTTTACCGGCGATTAGGAAGAAATGAGGGGGATTCTACTCGTTTCTGCGATCTACGATCCCGTATAGTGTTTGACCATCGGGAATCCGTATCACGTCAGATTCGTGGAATGATTCCTTTAAGCAGCCGTTTACATCCGTGTTTCTGCTTCCTGAATAAAGCATGTGCAAACGTGCAAGGATATAGATACGCGTAGGAGTCATAGAGGTGCAACGCAACTCGTGCAGTGGCCATGGCTATGAGGCGACGTCTCACATACCTTTTGCGACATGTACACGAATTTATTGCGCGATACTACTGCACCACGGCTCGCGAACTCGGCGCCATGCGACCCATCTCACTCCATTTTATAGCTGTCTGACGCTGGCGCACCAATTCGACGCCGTGGGACCCCTCGCACCCCATTTCATAGTTTTGTGGCGTCGGCGCTCCAATCTGACCTCGGGGACCCGTCGTACTTCATTTTTGGAATTTCGTGACTGACACACATACATGTTCACACAAACAGACACGTGACAGAATAAGCCCGTTATTATATAGCATTACAATATATAATATATACCACAATGGTTACAATAGTTGCAGGTTTGAATGATGTAACTACTGACGTGTTTATCGTTTCGTGCACAAAGGATAAAGTTGTCAAAAAGGTTCTCTTTGAGCTTAGTGGGTTGAAAATTCCTTCCTAATATTCATTTATTTATTGATAATTTTTTTAAGGAATTCTTAACTAGGATTGTCATACCATGTAAGACTTCTCAACAACGAAAACCACCTGTTGTTTACTATTCTGTACCTCCTGAAGTAGAGAAAACTGCGCTGTAGGTCCACTATAATACGCTTCTGGTAATGCCATCTATTTCTCAATTACTGGTTTCAGTGATGTTTATCTTGTTGCAAAGGTCTATACAGAACAGAAGTACCATTATATTGGATCAGGTGAGTGAACGAAACAATTTTTACACTTTTTCTTATCTTTTGTTCTTGTGTTTCACATATTTTTCTGATAATTCAGCTCGACGGATAGGTCGTTCGAGAGGCGAACAGGAGGAGGATCTCAAGGAATCTCCAGTTGTCAAGGTACTTTTGGCTATGACAGGGTTTTTGTAGCTTATTCGAAAGGAGTGGACAAATGACGAGCTATGGAGTTGTAATGATGGTTATTTCCCTATGGAAAATGTTGAATTTGGTGTTTTTGGTGGCAATAATTTCGATTTGCAATCGCCAACGCTGACCTGCGCAAACCACACTAGTGCATGAATTTCTTAGAGTGATTCACGCCATTTGGCAGTTTCTAATTTCATTTTCCTTCATGAGATATTATATGTCAAAATTGCAGAATTTTAGGTATCAAACTTCTAGGAATGCGGATCTTTACATACATAACCTGTTGAGGTTGCTGGGTGTTAGAAAAAAAAAGTCCAACGAAGTCTTCCTCCCTTTTACCTTTCGTTAGTTGCTTCAGAGAGTGCTTTATGGTGTGCGGAAGGTTGCATCCAGAGAAAACGACGGAGTCGATCCTGACTTCGGAAATCATACTATTGTTTTAGTGTAGGTTTTTTTTCCTTTGGGAAGTTTCCTCTTCAAAGTATTGGTGAAAATGTTTGATGTTCTAGAAATAATGACACGGAAGGGCTAGAAGGGATTACGTTCAGAATTCCAGATGAAAGCTGGATGACAAATAACTCGCAGCTCGACCTTTTGGCGAGAATTGGAAGCGTTCGTTTTCTATTTTTTTCTTTTCTTTCGCCCTTCTTCATTTCATAATCACATCTATCACTACCTGTTGTTCTGTAGTAACCTATTTTTTCCATCTCGAGTATTTGATGGGGACATTAGAATAGGAGTGATGTTTTAGCGCAATTTCAGCGACGAAGCAGCACTTTAATAAATAGTGTAGTCAGTTTTTTTTCTAAACAAGCTAGTTATCCGTAGTAAATTTTAGTACGTTTCGAGGTATGAAGTTTATCGGGTTTGTTTTTGCGGTTTCTGGCGAATTGAATTCTTGAATTTGTGCAGGTAGGACCGAGGAAAAAATCTTTCAAAACCTGCTCTATCGTACGATAGAAAGCATTGAGACTGAGCCGTCGAATTTTACTTATTTGTTTTTTGTATAGTTTTCTAATTTTACGCTTTTATTTTTATCCATTATTACGTAGTTTTGTCGTATTTTTTTTAAGAAATTGTGTGCGCTAGGCCCTATTGGAGTGATCAATTTCGGTATAAGCGACGAACATGTTGAATTTGACTGGAATGTTGTGGAAACAGTTATGGACACAAGGCTCAAGCGAAAGACAGAGCTGCTGAGGTCGTCAGAGTTCACTGTTTGGTCTGTTTTTCATTCTGTTATCTGAAACAAGTCTGGAATCATAGGATCATTAGGAGGCAACGAGATGTTGTCCGTTCAGGTACCATTATAAAGGAAATGTCATCTTGGAAGAGTTGCCACTAGCTGCAAGAGAAAGTCCTTCGTCAGATAAGGAGAATCGCAGTGTGCGAGTATCTCCTAGAAAATCACCGCGATCAGCGCAGAAATCCCCCAAAAAAATGTTGTCGCCAAAGAAGAATAATCGTACGTCACTGACGACTTCGCCGGATTTCATCATCCCAAGTGGTGTACTTGACCGTGTGCCGGGATTCATTTGTCCTTTTACGGGAAAAAACTTTGAATCTGTGGAAGATCTAGAACAGCATTTGAGAATCTCATACCCAGCATTCAGTTTTGAGAAAGTGGTGAGTGTTATAGTTTCTCACTCTCATTTGTTGCTGCAAGATCTTTCCTCTAGAACTGGAGTTCGTCTTTCGTGCATTTTGTCGTCTCTAGTGCCATTACTCGTTCGGATTGGGAAAATCCTAAGACTAATGAGGAGAGAGATAGAAATTCGTTGTAAGTTCCATCCACTGCAACTATTCATGGTTTTTGCATTGCTAGTGCTTTTAAAGGCAGCGTATCATAAAATTTTCCATGTTTGGACTCTCTTGTGGGCAGTAGACTTTAGGGTGTAGATTATGTGTATGATGAGCATGTCTACACTCAAGTCTCCCTAGTTTATTGAAAACGGCATTATTAACTGGTTTTATCTCAATAGTCGATTGAGGAGGCCTCATTGATTTTCGACCGGTAGCTCGTGAACGCGATGCGTGTAGAGAAGTGGCACGTCCTTACGTACTTTGTAGGAATTTTAAGAAGTTAGGAATTTTAAGTTTTTGGAGTGCTAGAAAGCTATTTTAGGAGTACTGTTCCACTCCAACACAAAATCCTCTATGCGCCTCCGCCAGAAGTCCCCGTAAGGAAGAAGAATGAACTCCCCAAGGCTCAGATGATTCCGTATGGAGAAATGTCATTTGTGCCTCCAACGTACTCTCAGTGAGGCTTCTGAGTTTTTTTTTTTCTAAGTTGCCTTGTTATAGTCGATAATATTCACTTCTGTTTCTGCGTTGAAGGGTTCCCGGACCGTCATCCTCGAAGATATACCATTCGGTGGTTGAAGATACCTGCGACTGGAAGGATCATTTATCAGAAAGGGTTGGTCCTGTTCGTTTTCTCTTGTCCATCTTGTTAGTTATAGATTTTCTTGTTGTTATAGAATATCCGAGACTATATTGATGATACTCCACAAGAAAAAGAATTCATGATCCTTCATAACAAATTTCGGTCAAAATTCCGGCATTTGATTGTTGGTGGAAAGCTTACGCTTGATTTTTATGTAGGTTTATCATTATCCTTCTGAATTATTGGATTTTTCTTTCATAGTTTCATTCTTTCTGCTTTTTTTTTTAAATGAAATACCATCGTTGTAGACGAAATTTGTGGAGACATGTGGAGTGGAGATGAAGAAAAAGCGCATCAGAGCGCATTGTGTCGCGAGGTTGACAAGACTAGTACAACAAGAGAAGATGACACCAACTGACATGGCTACGCTCACACAGAAATTATACGAGTTAGGCCCCAATGAGTGAAATTGATATCTTTTTTCCTTAGTATTGTAATTATTTTGCTCGTTCGTATTTTCTGAAGTCTACCGATAAGGTATTGCCTTTGCGACATCATAGTAGGGTTCAACATCGAGTGAGGAATCAGCTTCAAAGGCACTTCTAAGACTTGTATAAGAAAAAGCAACGCGAGGCAATGGATTCTGCAATGGACTCTTGATTTGTAATGAAAACAACGAAATGATGGCAAGAATATTACATATGCATCGTAACTGCAGATGTAATGCGAAGTTTTCCGCCCCGAAATTAACTGAACTTCCCGCTCAGATACTTCTAAGCAGGAATCAGCTTGATTACAAACTCTGTATCATTTGTGACACTATAAGCGTTCAATGTAATAGTTGCGTTATGCAGCTGTTAAGGTGAATCTGCTATGATTCGATGATAGTTGTGATTTGTAGCTGTACATAATGTTCTTCGAGACTATCGTACTTTGCAGTTTTTTGACATTTGCTGTGTTGTACGAACTATCCCTGAGTTGCGAGGTGCGGTCGTTTGTCATGAATAATTATTAAAGTCTATAACCCGGAGGGAAAATGTAGTTGGGGGAGAGGATGGAATTCATTCAGTGGCGCCCTTAATTTTCGATGCTTTAACTCACATTTTTCTCTTAGTAAATTTAGCTCAAATGTCATAGATCCTCTAAGACTAATGCTTAGGTTTTAGGGTCCCGATTGATTCAATTATTTATCGGGAAGTAACGGCGCCACTGAGTGCCCCCCCATACTACATTTTACCCTAATTTAGCCTGTATATCTTTGTAACAAGTATGAACTGTGCCTTTGAACGCTGTTTTTTCATTGTACAAATGTTGCTAGTAAGGTGATTATCGAGTGAAAGGTATTTGACTTCTACTTGTGTCCTTCATGTGTCCTTCATGCGTTGCTCTCATTTAACCGGATTTTTTTTTTCTGAATATGAACCTGTCAAAAAACGTCTCATATGAATGTCGTGCTTGATCTCTTAGAATTGATTGTGTTTTATTTTTCACCCCTAGGTTCTTTCGTATGAATGCTGCCAATTATCCGAATTGTTCTTAATTTATATCATAGGAATCAAGACTTTCTATTTTGGCGTGTATGTATAAAGTACCTCGTACGTATGGTGTGGTGCGACTGCCAGTGGATAATAAGCATCTTTCGACTTCTCATACCTCTATTCTAAACACTTCCAATATTGTACGTACATTATCCTGTCTGCGTGTTCGTTTTCTTTCATTATGAGGAGAATTTTAGGAGCGGTGATTCTATTCTATGTTATTTATGATATATTCTAGGTTACGTATTTTATTCATCATTGTAGTGTTATTGTTAAGTTGGAGTTTCTTTCAGAAGTTGGTGAGCGTTCCACTTTTAGAAATTAAATATTTGTTGAGTACAAATCTGTAATTGGTAACGTTGTGCTTGATCAAGCTTTCGATTTTTGCAGAAGTTTCACACGATGAACATCCTCGAATTATAGCAGGGTTGTTGTATGACGGTGTTGGATTTCTGTTAGGCGGTGATTCTGGTGCTAAATAGTGGTGTCAATATTGCAGAAGCTGTCTATTTCTTGAGCTACTTTGTTCAGGAATATTCTAGTTCTTTTCTTTTTTCTTTCTCATTTTTTTCTATCTATTTATTCTGAAGACATCTTTAACAGCACAACGTATGGGCGTTTTTTTTCTAGGTTTGTGATCGTTTTCCTTCCTGCCGCGCGTCGAGGCAGTGAAGAAATCCAAAATTCTCATCTAAGGTCCAGAGCGATGAAATGCTCCAAAGCGAACATAATAATTTATGAATGTGTCGACAACAACTTGAAACAAATCGTTTATGACAAACATTGTTGAGAACACTACAATAGGGTTTTGAGCAAAATCCACAGCATAATAGGGTCAAAACGACATGAAGCACGGTGTAGTTGCGTATGCGCCTGCAGTGGAGTGCAACAGTTAGAATTGAGTGAGGAACACTACTAGCACCTCTCATCGCTGCAGTTTGCGATGCTCTCTCCTCGATTCAGACTGTTGCCTCCACCGCACCGCTTCGACCGCAGTCGCTTACGCAACTACACCGTGCTTCATGTCGTTTTGACCTTACTATAAGATGCGACATGTGGACAATTCTCATATTTCACCATTCATCAACTTTGCTAGATTTAATACGCCATTAATGGGTATTAAACTGTCAGTTATCGAAATTCAAGACATTTAATAGTTCCGGCTCTGGAAAACATAGGAAGTTACTATTTGCCGATTTGTAGTATTTGTGTGTTTGTGTGTATCTTCACCTTGATCACCTTGACTACCGTTGGTCTTCGAACTGGTGGAGTGGGCGCCAGAAATTCTTCCATTTGTCCCGATGCCAGAGTCGCCCAGTGGTTCCTCCTTTCGCATGGGATAGGAAAAGCATCATAATTTTCTTCGAAGGAATTTGTGAAGAAATCTGACCATGGGGTCGGCGGTCTTCTTGTAGTGCGCTTAATATCGGGGGGAACTCGGTCGCTCATGGCTCTGGTCCAACGGTTGCCGTTAAGGCGCACCACGTGTCCGGCCCACCTTATTTTACTTTCCTTCGCAAATGCGACGGCGTCTTTGATCGTTGACGTAGGAGAGAACTTTGAGTCTCGTCTCTCCCTTTTGTGAGGCGGGATACCCCTAGCACCACTCTCTCAATTGCGCGCACAATGACGCTCACCTCGTTTTCTTCCTGCTTGCGAAATGCCCGGGTTTCCGAAGCTCAAGTCATAGCAAGAATATTAGATTGAGGTGGCGTTGAAAAGGTGAACATGGAGCCGCGTGTTCTTGGTCTTCTTCACTACATCCTCGATGCCCTTATGCGCTCCCCAAGCCACTCGTCTCCTCCTGCCCACGTCGAGGGTCAGGTCGTTCACCATGTTCATTTCCCGACCCAGATAAACGTAGTTAGTGCACTCGGATATGTTCGTTCATTGAGCGTGAATGGGGCATCCAAGACCCATCCGTTACGTATGAACATCATCTTTTGCAAATTCAGCTCAAGACCGATGCATTTACATCAGCGAAGCGGAAACGGTGCAGCTGCCGACCATCGACCTTCACTATCATATCGTCCCATTCCAGCCTTCGCATTGCGTTCTCGGGGTGGCTGTAAATATTTTGGATGAGGTTGTATCACCCCGTGGGACCCCCTCTTCACGTTAATGATGATATTCTTGTAGAATGGCGAAATTCTGGTCGTGAAGTTGAACGTGAAGAAGTACAACTCTCGAGGTATCTTTATGTACTGAATAGGAACACCCTGGTTGTCCAAGACCTTCCTGACCTCTTCCGTCTCAACTGAGTCGAAGACCTTTTTCGAGTCGATGAAGGTGGGAAAGAGTGGCATCTTGTACTCTCGTGATACTTCGATGAGTCTCGAAACAGTGCGGATGTGGTCAATAGTGCTGAACCGTTTTCGAAACCTTGCTTGCTCGCATGGCTGTCCTTCATCCAAGACTTTTTCAATTCTATTAAGCATCACTCTTGTAAAGAGGACGATGTAGGATGTATATATTGTAGATGACGGATAGTATGCCAGATTGGGTGATTAGTTGCCGATGTTATGTGGATCTCCTTTCTTATACAGTAACACGGTCTTGCTGGTCTTCCACTGTTTAGGAACCTTGCATTCCGACAGATAACGTGTAAAGAACCTCGCCCTCGTATTGATGAGTACTGGAGAAAGGTTCTTCAGATGTTCTGGTCTTATTCCCTCGGGACGGGTTGCCGCACAATTTTTATCGACATGATAGCACGTCACGGGAGACCCTCTGGAATGATATGTCCGTCTTCTCTCAGATGGCGAGATGGCAAATGGACGTGGCTGTCGAAGAGATCTGAGTAGAAGTCGCAAATTACCTTTTCCATCTCCTTTCTCGATGCTGTAGTTGTTATATCTGAGGTCCGAAGAGCAGTCATTATCGTTTTACAACTGGCGAAGTTCCAAAGGGGGAAGCGAATGCTCTGCCTCTTCAGCTTCAGCCTTCTGCGCTTCTTTCTTTGAGGTCTTCCTTTATCGCCTCTCTGCAAAGGCTTGCAAGCTCAGACGTGAGTTCTTGGTTGCCTGCAGCCTATGCAGCTCCACGCTGACGTATCAGCTCTAGAGTGTCCGGAGGCAAGCGTCTCTTGTTGGTTTTGAAACTCCTTTCCTCGTACAGTCGTGAAGATGTTCTACAAGCCGTTCATATTCGTCGTCAATGTTGTGCATGACGGTATGTTCCCAAAAGCTGACAAACGAAGCGACGAGCTCCCGGTCGATGATGGTTCTGGGAGTCCGCTTTGTGAACTTCGCCGCTTTTTCTTTTCTACATGTGAAAGAAAATCCTCCTCGAAAAAGCTGATGGTCCGATCCCGTATAAAACTTTGGTACAACCGCGACATCCGTCAGACAAAACCTTTTACTGACGATGATGTGGTGAATTTCATTATAATACCCTCCATCGGGAGACTCCCACGTCCAGCGTAGAGAGGAGGGCTCCGGAATTGCGACCTTCTTTCCCTGCTCATTCCATTGAAGGCCATGGATTCCGATGTGAAGTTCTTCAGGCGTTTTTCTGGGGCCAATTTTGGCGTTATCGAAGGTATGGTCTTCTCTGTAGAACTTCTCCCAGGTCCATTAGGTCCATAGAAAGCTTCTACTTCTTCTTCTTCATAGCTTGATGTTGGAGAGTAAGCGACGAAGATAGTCAAAACTGGCATTGAACCGCATCTTCTCATCCCCAGACGTCCGATTCGGGTATTAAGTTGTTCGAAAAAGTCGATGTTTTTTGCCATAGTCGTGTTGACGAGGACGCTAACTCCACCAACACCTCTACTGTAGCATGTTCCTAAGAACAGTTCTTCTCCAGTTTCACATACGGCTTTGAGGGGCTCAGTCATGACGTCGTAGTTAATCTTCCTGGCTTGCATCATCAGATTTTCGATGGCCGCTTCCGATGCAAGCGTACGTGTGTGATAAGTACAGATCGTCATCCTAGTCCTTTTCCGTTTCGGTAGCCTACATGATTCCTGCAACCCCATCTTTCCTGGCGCTACCGTTCTCAGGCTTTCCTCCAGAATCAGGCCCAAGGGTTTGGGGAAGAACGTTTGTCCTCCCAGAGTGGTCAAATGGAGCTTATTTGTTGGAATCGCCTCCCTTGCAGCTTCTAGTCACTTGATTGAAGGCTTTTGGCCGGACTAACGTGCTGGATACAAGGATGTCATGAGTCAGTCCCGTCTCAGGAGAAACAGGAAGTCCATCCCCTGAATCCACCAGCGTCTCTGGCAGGCACAAGGTCGTTTTTGGTTCGCGATTAACCCCTATCCGCCACCTGGGGGCACACCACACAGCCTCGCGGCTAAACGGCTGTGATCCTTTCGGTGAGAAAGATCCGTAGGTGTGTCTCTAATCTCAAGATGAAAGGATAAAGTCGCTGGCGCGCCAACGCTTTACTGGGATTATTGAAAGCCGGTAATAAAGTCAATTGTTTTTATCCTCCTCGGCAGTCTGGTACCAATTTATCGACCCTGGAGGAGTGAAAAGATTGGTTTGTACTGGGGGGGGGGGGGGGGGGTTTCGAACCGTTGACCGTACGGTCAAATCTAACCTCTTCCTGACTGCGCTACACCCACCCTTAAATTTCAAGATCTTTCTTATTTTCTGATCGTTGTAGATGATTGCATGACACGCAAAGATATAATAATTTGTGGTAAAACCAGGAAAACTTTGTTCTACAAATGTTAGCATCTAGTAATTTCCCAAACAATGTCTGTTGGAAACATCCCCTGTTTTCTTCTCCGCTGATTGAACCTATCCAACATTGAAATCGTGGCATGTAGTAAATACTATTTATGCTGGGTACGGAATGTGTTCAACCGGATGAGCGCAACGCGTTTGCCACAATACGTATTCTTTCTCCGCTTAATTCATGCACCTTTTTGCTGAATCGAAGCACAGCGCTCAGTCGGGTGAACACCTGTGGGGACTGCTAATTGGACATAAAAAGCAGCATATCACGAAATTGACAATGTTGGGATCTCCTATGAACAATATAGGGCTCGGTGTGTAGACCATGAATATAAGAGAGATCTTTCCCAATTTCCCCTACAAAAGTTTCTAGAAAAAAAAACGGCGTGGGGAGCTCTGATGACATCTTATAAAACGCCACCCTCGTACACGCGCCGCCGACACCAGCCGTTTCTTACGCCTTTTCTTTCCCACGCCAATTAGGAAAAATTAATCAATTTCGTGATATAAATCTCGAAACCTATATTATATATGAGAGAACAAAACATCGTCAGTTCTGTTTAGTACTGCATTTCATTCAGGTTAGAGCGTCCAGATTATACAACACTCTCTGACTTTCTCTCATTCCCCACTCTATCTTTTTGAGATAATCTTTCTTTAAATCCAAGAGATAACTTTTGTCATAGACATGGACCAAAGTGTCTTGAGGATCTCTGTAGATGCGAAAGCCAACGATCGTCCTTTCCCACGTTTCGGCCAACCGCAGAAGCTTGGTGAATACACTGTAAGTGCTAGTTTTCCATCTAAGTCCCACGTAGGATAGCTCTCTACAGGTGACGAGGGATCGAAGTCTCGTGCTAGGCAGAGAGGATGCGAAGTATCTGTACGAGGCAGCATTCGCTGACGGTGGTCGCGTGCGACTAGATCTGAATAAGGGATTTGATACGTTCGAAGAGAAGGTAGTCAAGAATCTTGCTTAGAAACATTTAGAACTATTGTTAGCCGCATAAACTTCTCTTTCGCACAAATGGGAAGTAATTTGGAGATAAATTTTTAGTGGTGTTTAGAGTGTTGTAGAACGAATTACGTTCAAGGGAATGACTCTATCAGTGAATGGCTAGAGCTATGCGTACTTTTTTTTTTGAGCAGAGTAGAGCGAGTCTGCGATTTTCATTTTCTCAACGCTGACAGTGTGGGTTTGATTAGGGCAGAATAGGAAGAAGAGGGTGCGGGTGTCGAGTTGTTTGTTACGTTACGGCAGAAGACAACCCAAGCTAATAAAACTACGCCCATCCGAATGCTCTTCCGTGTGAGAATTCTTTCAAATTCATATCTTGAAAAGTGTGAGTTCACGGCACAAATATTGCTCACAAGCAGAGATCAGGTGATATTATCCTGACTGTACATGTGATGAGATGTATTGTTCCCTTCAACGGCATTTGTTCGCTACTATTATTTTCGTGGCCGTCGGACTCAAGATATTCTTCGCCTCTGGATGTTGAGCGTCCACAGACGTATCACTCAGTAGTCTACTAGCCATAATACTGTGGTCAGTTTTCATAGAGGCAACATATTTGGAATTTTTTCAGTGATACAAGGGGGGACTATTTGTTTTTATAGATGAAATTTAGCATGTTGAGAGTGTGGGAATAAATTATAACAAAAAAAAAAGACTGCAACAGTGTGAAATCTGCCACAACCCAACTAATATAAATACAGTCGAGTCAAAACGACATGAAGAACGATGTGTTGCACGAGCGGTCGCAATCGAGCAACGCGGTTTTCGACCGCTCGCAGAATTCGTGCGAGCGGCTTGCTCGGCAATTTGACAATTGATGTCGTCCAGATCGATATTGCCTACAATTTTCTGGATGTTTTTATTTGCTTTTTTTTCTGATTCTTTCGTCCTTTATACTTCTTTTTTGTTCCTTGTTATGTTTGCTGTATTTGCTTTTCTTATATAGATCTGTATTGTTCTTTGGTTAGTTTCTTAAATTTTTTTTCTTAAGTTGTATTGTTTTTTTCACGTGTTTATTTTCATATTAATGTTCTTTTTTTGTTTGTAAGAGAGGGAGAGTAGGAGGAAAAAAAGAACATTAGCATAGAAATAAATGGAATTTTGAACCGAATTTTGAAACCAAAACATGAACAAAAGCAGTACAATAACTTAAGAATCGTAGAGATATAATATAGATCTACACAACAAAAGCAAATACAGTAAGGTTAACAAAATTACGAAAAAAAACTTGAAAGACGAGAAAAAGGGAAAGAAAAGCAAAAGAAATGAAAAGAAACAAAAAATTGCCGCCAATATCGAACCGAATGACGTCACTTGGCAAAATTTGGCAAACTACCAAGGAAACCGCTCGCAGGCGGTCTGGGAGCGGTCAAAAATCGCGTTGCTCCAGCGCGACCGCTCGTACAATTACACCGTGGTTCATGTCGTTTCGACCCGACTATATTATATGATTATGTGCAAAACAAGGCTTTGTATTCACGAAGCATGTTCAAAACGGTTATGGTAAAAAAAGTCTTATTTTATTGGTTAATTTTAAGTTGGGCTGCCCGCAGAGTTTGCTCTTTTAGTTCTTCTTAAATAAGGAAGAAAAACCTTAGAGAATGGAGATTAAAATCATGGCGTAAAGGACAAGATCATCGGTAATCGATGGGTCAGTAGCAATCAGCCGATTATTGCTATAACTTTGATGTTAGAATTTCAAGCCATTTTTTGTGTGATTCGTAAAAACTTCAAGGGACAGCATTGTGCACAATTAATTCTTTCGAAATACAGCCAAAAAACAAACTGGTGCTTGAAATGAAACCTTTTTTCATGAGTACCATCTCTTAGCAATCGCGCGCTCAATAACCACCAAACAGCCGGCCGAGCGGTTGTGATCTCTGCGGACAGCCTTCGTGGTCGCAGAAGAACTGGTAATAACAGAAATATAACGAGTACTAGTGCAAGAATTTGGATACTGAATTGAACGAAAGAAAATCTCATGAGAAATAAAAAAGTACTACCGGCTGCATCCGATTCCGCTAATCCAGTGTACACGTGCGCAAAATATAGATAACTCTGTAGCAGGAGGTCACAGCTATTGAATTAAAATGAAAATTTTCTTGAAGGGGACAAACAAAGGTGGGTTGTGACTCGATTCCCTTCTTCTTTCAGATTTACTTACTTGATTATGAGAATAAAATTATACTTGGGCCAGAAAGGCATTTGTCATGAGTACTGCTTTGATATTCGATAGGTGGATGTTCCATGCTTTCCAGGAAGGCGATGAGAGACTCGACATACTGTTGGATTGGATCGTATCGCAAGCCCCTCGAGGTGGTCCACTAAAGAAGGTACTGTTGTTCTGACTCCCACATGAAATTTATTTATTTGTAACAGTTAGGTATTGCACGAAGCTGACTTCATATGCTGGCGTGGACTTTTGACTCGGATAGCGGCGACCCCTTTCAGCCCGAAAGATTCGTGGGAATTTGCAGCGGCACGCATTGGTGGTGTGATTTTTCTGTGCGAAAGGGAGACTGAAGAAACTCGGGAAAGGTACAGACCTTACTGTTGTTATTATTTGCAACACGTGCTATCTTGATGTGACCATTGTGATGCACCTGGGCCACTGGTGTCAATCGAAACGACCAACTGCATGCACGGTTAAGAAATGGGAAGAGCCCTGAACTGACGAGATATTACATTTCTTCCAAGCAGCAGCAGTTGAGAGAAAATCGTTTTTGTCTTTCCAGCTAAGTTGTTGCGTCTCTTTTTTTAATAAGAGAAGGATGCCAGTAATAGTAGCAAGCAGCATCCGCTTTTCCAATACTCCACGAGCATGCGGGTCACGGTAATTCGACTCGCAAGACAACAGACTTGATAAGAACTGCTTCTTCTCTTTTACTTCATATACTTATATTTAGAAAGCTTTCCATGACACAACGGGAAAAAATGATGACGTACTGGGGTTTCAAATTCGAGCAGTATATGACGGTTGCTGAAAAAGATGTAGGGAACTAACTAATTAAAATGAAGATTTTTAATTCCTGCTCTTGGCAGTTTTCCAGGCCCAGCCGGACGTGGATGAGATTGTTACTTGCCGTGAGGAATTTGCAGTCGTTGTTCGTTCCACTCTAGCCACTACTTCCGGCAAATCTTTGAAACTCGTGTACAGTGGCGAAGTGGACGCTATTAATGCAGGTACTCGAAATTTTCCTAAGGTTTCTCATTAAAGTGTCAGAAGTCCCTGTTTTTCCTATTTTTATAGAAGGAGATTTGGTGGAATTGAAGACACAGCGTCATGCGTTAGAAGGTTTCTTCTGGAAGCAGAAAAGTCTAAAGTGGTGGTTGCAGTCATTTTTACTAGGTGTGCGTGATATTATTGTCGGCTACCGTGATGATGATGGAATTGTCAAGAAGGTACTGATCTTAGTTCCTCTTTCTTATTAGTCGATTTATTGTCATAGTTTTATGGCCACGTCATAGCGATGACATCATGGTTATTGCGAAACGCATTGTTGATGTTGATGCAATTTTCCACCTTTGATACTGCTTAGGTCGGATTCGTGCACACGGATAACCTCTGCAAACGGGGCGAATGGTCGGGGAACGTCTGCATGAACCTTCTTTCAACTGTGCTAACTACGGTGAGATTCGAATTGATGCTATTAGTTCTAAAGCTACGTATTGCTTTTCTCCTTCTTTTTGGTGTGATTGTGCTAATATCTGCCGTTAATCAGTCGCCTTCGGATGTACCAATGCGTTCAACTTCAGTTCAGAATCGTTTATAAAAGGTTTATAAAAGTGTGTCTGGCCAATAGAATGACTTGCAGGTGCTAGACTCTGTATCAACTATCAAATGTTTCCATCCTACCCATAGATGCGATAGTCGGAGCCGGTGCTCTGGCTCCCTTCACTTTTGGACGGTTGAGGAAGGGACCTCCTTCAGTTTTAAACTGTTGGCGAAATTACCCCCTTCACTTTTGGACGGTTGGCGAAAGGACCCCCTTCACTTGAGCTGCACCCCATGAGCTAAACCCCCTTTACCTGAGGAGGGTCCGGATTCTCCTTATCGCACCTATAATCCTACCGGACAACCGTAGTGCCTTTAGCGACCAGGAAGGGATAAAAATCTTGGTTGGCTTTGTGCGGTTTCGAATCGGCCGTGAAGTCGCAGCTGAACCTCCTGCGAACTGCACCACACCTGCTCATTTTTTTATTTCTTATTCTCATTTGGGCGGGTGTTGCACAGTCGGTTAGAGATCCGTTGTAGCCACACGATTGATGGTTCGAAACCGCCCTTATGAAAACCAAGCCCTTCATCTCTGCGGGGTCGATAAATTGATACCAGACCTGTTTGGGAGGCAATTACTGGAACCAATTTATCGACAGGAAACAAATAAAACACTGACTTGATTGTTCCAAAACCTCAACGATTACCAATTCCAGTAAAACGCGTTGGTGCATCCCAAGTTGATTGATACACCAGTGACTTTATCCTTTATCCTTTTTATTTTCATTTGGAAACATAGGTATGCCAAAAGAAGTAACAGGAAAGTACGGGGCTCACTACAATTTTGCCCAAGCCTCACAGAGCAAACTTAGCCCTTTTTTCAATTGTGCAGCTGAAGGTGATATTCACGACCATTTTCGGTTTCCGTGGCAGCATTGGGTTGTTTTTGCAGAGCACTTGCATGATTCAGTCATTTCCTTACGTTATTATATACTTTATACCTTTAGTACCCCTTCATTGAAAAGGAGACTGAAATGTAACTTTCTTAGGTAAATGATTTGCTCAAACGTGATGGCGAAGCATGCATCGCTCGATATGAGCAGAATCGTGATGAAATAGCGATACATTCGGCTTCAATTTCAGATGTAGATTTCTTCACTTACAATTTTCGAGTACATTTTAACTTAGAGTGAAGGTACTGTATAATCTCGGATACGAAGATTTTGCTCTTATTTCTGTAAAGTATGTTTTACTGTGATGTGATATTTTATTTCTATTTTTTAATTGATCTCTCTGAACATGTATGTTTTATTCGCCCTATGTTTTGAATGAATTTTGTTAAACCAATTTAACTCGGATACGGTAACAGTTGCTCTACATACTTCTAATTACCTTAAGATTCCATGATAAGAGTGGTCACTGTGAGAGGAGTGCATGTATACAGTTCTCCGAGTAGTAAATCTAGTTCCTTTTGCATAGTTTTCGCAAAAAAAAGTAGCATTATTTTCAAAACCTTGAGGTAACTCTTGAGTACTTCTTCCAATCCAGTGTTTTTTGTGACGAAAGTGAGATTCAGCGTTAACTATTAATCCATGGTAAGTGCAATACATCGTTCTTCCCGAATTCCCAGGACTGCTGAACATTTACCGGTCGAGACCACCTTGGACACGAATTGAGAGATGGAATCTTTTCTAGGATTTACTTGAGTAAGAGGATATTCCATAGTTTTAGCATGAATATTTCTTAAAAATTTAGTTTGGCTTTGAAGCACTAGTAGATCGAAAATCGACTTGAACAGTTGGATCTAGTCTTGGAACTTTGCAAATACTTATAGTCGGATCAAAGCGACATAGAGCACGAGTAAAGTTACATGAGCGGTCGCGCTAGAGCAGCGCGGTCTTTCCTGCGACGACCTGCGAGCGCTTTCCTTAGCACTTTGCCAAATTTTGCCAAATGACGTCATTCGGATCGATATTGGCAGCAATTTTTTGTTTATTTTCATCTCTTTTGCTTTTTTTTCTGATTTCCTCGTCATTTAGGGTTCTTTTTTTTGGCAATTTTGTTGTTTGCAGCATTTGCTTTTGTTATGTAAATCTATATATTATCTGTATTATTCCTAAGTTATTGTGTTGTTTTTTTGTTTGTGTTTGTTGTTTTGCTTTTGAAATCTGGCTCACAATTGTATTTATTTCTATTTTCTATTTTCTGTTATGTTCTTGTTTTTTGCTCCTTTTCTGTTTTTTTTTTCGCATATCCTCCTTTCTTTACAAACAAAAAGTACCTTAACATGAAACTAAGTACAAGAACAAAAACAATATAATATCTCAAGAACAATACAGATACAACGTAGAATACTGTACTGTATAACAAACCAAATACAGCAGACATCACAAAAATACGAAAAAAAAAGCATAACAGACGAGAAAATCAGAAAGAAAAGCAAAATGAATGAAAACAAACAAAAAATTGTGATCAATATCACTTCACGTGACTTTGGCAAATTCCCGGACAGTTGCGCAAGCGGCTGCGCTCGAAGCAGTGTGGTGGAGCGCAGCGGTCAGGATCGAAAGAGGACCCTTGCTAGCATCATTCTCCGTTGCAGTTCGCTATGGTCCCGCCTCGATTTCAACCGCTTTCTGCTTCATATCGTTTTGACTTTACTATACAACGGATATATAGTATAGGGTCAAAACATGAACACGACATGAAGCACGTACGCAGTAGTGGACGCGACTTCTCTCGAGGTGCTTCGGTGGAGTGGAGCGGCTAGGTGAAACCCTTGCTGGCACCACCCATAGTTCGCCACGGTCCCATCTCGGTTCGAACTGCTGCCTCCACCGCGCCGTTTCGAGCGCGTACGCAAATGCACCACAACTACACTCGTGGTTCATGTCGTTTTGACCCGCCTATAATAAGACTAACAATCTACTGCATTCGACTAATGTGAAACAACTTAACACGTACTGTACAAAGAACCACGTTTATCGTTCTCCGTTTATGAAAATGATCCTGATGTCAAAGACAGCACTGCGACAGAAAGAAATCTTCCTGGGTCATACATGCGATGGAGTGTTGGCTTATTCTTATTTAACTGATTTAACACATAGGAGGAATCGAATCGTACCTCCCAACTAATCGAATAACAGGATTCGAGTTTTCTTCGTTCTCGTTAACTTTCTCAGTTACCCTCATCAGCGGGACAGCCTGGCGCAAGGCCGGTGCTGCCTGTGGACGGCGGGCTCTAATTTCTGTTTATTGAAATCTAACTGTTGGAGCGGGTAACTATTACTTTCCTATTTCTTACGCGTCAAGCAGTGATGATTTTTTCGTCTTTTCTCTCGATTCCTTAGTCAATCCCCGTAGTAGTCTACTTGTGACAATCCCACTGTTTACAAGCATGCCAGAAAATTGACGCGCTCAATTCCCTCTAATCCCGAATTGTCCTCCACAAAAATCCTTCACTTAACATGGGAAAGAGTGTTCGAATTTTCCATCTTAAACCCTTGCATCTTATAGTGTGCGACCACTACAACAGAGCCGCACCACCGCTGCAAACGAGCTGCGATTCTGTCATCATCCTATTCAAGCAAAACGAATGAATGAGTTGAAGATAGCGGCTAGTGTACATAGTATAAACGGCGAATGATATCCATTCCCACAGTGACATTTGGAACTGCGGCAAATCTAATTGAGCAAAGTATTGTTAATGGTGCAATAACGTTAACCGCTTCTCTGAGCGTGAGTGCTGCCTCTGACGTCTGACAAATGAAAGCACTATTATGTATGTATTCTATATTGAGTTCCTTTTTTTAAACAAACAATACTTTGTTTCTATTGGTGCATTTTACAATTCGAACATTCTCGAAAGTTTTCGAATGTATTGCAAAAAGATTTGTTTGAGTGTTTGACCCTTCAAACCATTCACGGTAGCATACATAAGTGCTATTGTGACTATTTATTGACACATGAAGTTAATTTTCGAGTACAAATACCTCATAGAACTCGAGAAAAAGCAATGTATTAGCTAGTATAATCTCGACGATACATGTTATTGCCAAGAAAAACTTGATAAAATTGTTATGAAGTCGTACGGAGATGAATATGAGAAAACTTAAAAAGGTTGGCGTGAACAGTGCTGAAATGAGAAGAACGTTGTTTAATTAACAAGTCGTGTATGTGATATTAGCAGTCATCATGCTTTCGTTGTAGGACCAGCATGGAATCTATGGGAGCTGAGCACGACCGCTACTAGGGTTGTCCCACGCGGCCGTTTCCATTTAGCTGAATAGGCGCAACAAAAATAAACAATCCGATTCGTGGCATGCTCAAATCCGAAGGTTGATCCTACATCGAAAGTGTCCAACGATAAAACAGCGCTAAAAATTTAGAAAGGTAATCTCGTCTACGAAGCATATTTCTTTTAACGCAATAAAATTGATCGTAGTAGCTTGCGCGGTGCCAAGAAAGCAACAGCCAATAGCGGCCTCTCAGTCACGCCTCCGCCTCTTACAATGTTTCATAGCTGCCTATGGCACCCACCAATTGAGTACTGAATTTTTTCTGTGTTTCCTGGTTCACGTATCAACTGACGTAAATCGAAGCGACCATCAATATTCAAGTACCTGTGTTTCAAAAATTGTTAATATAACACCTATAGTCGGGTCAAAACGACTTAAAAGCAGCATACCACGAATCTGGGGTGGTCCAGCGATTTCCTTGTAGAAGGTGAGAAGTATCCGTATCTTCCGGGCCGTTTTTTTACAGCAGTTAGAAAGAAGTGGACGGAATCAACCCCTCTCCATAATCTACGACCCCGTGTACGTATACTCCACCTGAAATCCGTACCACCTCAGATTCGTGGTATGCTGCCCTTAAACGACGGTGCAGTTACGTAAGCGGCTGCGCTCGAAGCGGTGCCGTTTAGCATAACGGTCAGGATCGTTCGGGAACCGTTGCTAGCACCACCCATCGCTGCAGTTCGCGGTAGTTTGAGTTCGATTTCAACCGTTGTCTCCACCGCGCCGCTTGAAGCTCAGCCGCTTACGCAAATGCAACGTGTTTCATATCGTTTTGATCTGGTTGTAGATTTATTTCCTGCGGAATATTTCTATAGTTATAGGATATTTCGAGTGCCTACCATCTTCTGAAAACGTGAAGTGTGTACGTAATACATATGAGGTTATAGTATATAAAAGAAATCATGTCTATACTTCCCGATTCACAATATATCATCAGTATCTGAATAGAAACAGGTATAAATGTGGCCAGAAACCGATTGTCAACTGAAACGGGCATATTTAAAGGCAGCATACCACGAATCTGGGTTGGTACGGACTTTAGGTGGAGTATCCGTATACGGGGTCGTAGATTATGGAGACCGGTGTGGTTCCGCTCATCTCTCGCTGAATCACTGCAAACAGCCGGCCTCTGAATGTTGTTTTGTACGATGCCTTCTATTGCATCGCGCCACCCTTGCACCGTTCCAGCCCTGCGATTCGTCGAAAATCAACTCGGACTGCCCCGATAGACAGTAAGGGACGCTACGCGTGCAAGGGTGGCGCGCTCTGCAATAAAAGGCATCGTACAAAACAGCATTCAGGGGCAGGGTGCTTGCAGTGATTCAGAGAGAGATGAGCGGAACCACCCCGGTCTCCATAATCTACGTATACGGACACTCCACCTGAAATCCGCACCACCTCAGATTCGTGGTACGCTGCCTTTAAATCGTGGCACAAGTGTCATTGTAGTTTGAGCAGACCTATGAGGAAGTGTCCAATAGCAGGATTCTGAGACTTCTATCAAACTGTCCAAAGGCAGAACTGTAGGACAGCCTCTTTCTGTTCATACTGATTATCGACTAGACCCACGTACTTGTAATAAGCAGCAGACAAATTGATAAGCTCTTAATGTTCCAACAATGTATGGGAATTCAAAGCCTCCATAAGAAGACTCGGAAAGATGTCTCTGAAATCCCTCTTTAAGAGAAGTCCACGTTATAGGTTAGGAATCGTAGTGAACTCGCCATTACACTGTTACGCAGAGCTGTACCGCGACCACAAAAGCAGCTACTCCGAGTCGATGAGTTAGTAGTAATGAACCACCACAGCGTTACTTGTGAATGATTCTCAGCATTGATTGTGATATCTGTTTAGGACCATAACTTGGGTAGAGTTCATTTTTTGTACTGGTCTACACTTACTCGGAAGAAATGGTTAGTTCTTACAGTAGATGGTTCACTGCCTGATAAATTGAATACTAATAAATTCGAAGCTGCAGAGGAAGAGGGAAATCTATGGTGATTGTTTGAGTGAGAAATCAAGTTCAATCACCGTCAGACTCTACTTTAGATTGTTTCGATTCCCAAAAACTGTGTCGATTGCGCCGATTCCAAAGAAATCTGAAAACAACAGTGAGGACGAGTCATCGGAAAGAACCTTCTAGCCCATCGTTTCAGCTGACCGTCGTTGTCCATCAACGCTAACGATGGGGACTTCATTCTCTATAGGTGTTGAATTCTGGATGGTCGATCTTAGCGACCACCACAAAATGATCATCTGTCCATCATCAATATCTATGATCATCATCAATACCTGTCACCATCGAGGACCCTGACCTCGGCGGCAGCCGACGAGATTGAAATGGACATTACTTCTTTTTAAATTACCTTATTGACGCAAAATGACAAATAAAATCGGGACAAAACGACGTGAAGGGCGATTTAGTTGCACGAACGGTTCCGTTTGACCAACGCGGCTCGCTGACTGCTGCGACTGGCCTGCGAGCGGTTTGCTTCGCAGTTTGCAGAACTTCGCCAAGTGACGTCATCCGGGTTAGCGGGGATTTTTTGTTCGTTTTCATTCCTTTCGCTTTTCTTTCTCATATTCTCGTCTTTTATGTTCCGTTTTTTCTCGTAATTTTGTTATCCTTGCTGTATTTGCTTTTGTTGCGTAGATCTATATTATATTCGATGGTTCTTAAGTTATTGTACTGCTTTTGTTCATGTTATGCTTTTGAAATTTGATTCAAAATTGTATTTATTTCTATGTTAACGTTCTTTTTTTTTGTTTCTTCGCCTACCCTCTTTTCTTTACAATCAAAAAAGAACATTAACATGAAACTAAATACAGGAACAAAAACAATACAATAACTTAGGAACAATACAGATACAGTACAGATCTCCATAACAAAAGTAAATATAGCAAACGTAACAAAAATACGAGAAAAGGCATGAAAGACGGGCAGATCAAAAAGAAATGCAAAAAAAAAAAACGAGAAATTGCCGTAAATATCGATGCAGATGACGTAACTTCACATCGCCTTAGGAAATTGCCAAGCAGGCCGCTCGCAGGCTGTCCGCCAGCGGTCAGCAACTGCATTGCTCCAGCGCCACACTCGTGCAATTACACCATGTTTCATGTCGTTTCGACCCGACTACACCTTTTCGTTGCTTCCAGTGTTCTTATCTGGTACATGGAAGCAGCAAACAGATTGTCTAAACGCATTTTGGCGATGAAGACTTCTGTTAGCGATGAAGATTTGAGGAACTCCTAAATCCGGATATATTTTAGAATTCATACAGTTATCCTTCTGTTATGTATCAATCAAGAACTGCTCAGCTTATATGTGTCACACTGCAAGTGGGTTCTCTGTCTCGAATAAGGATACTCTGATACTCATAGTCTCTTGACTTGCGTTACCCGATGCGACAGCTACGCGTCCTCTGTTGCGACAACACGTCAGGGGGAGTGTGTGAGGGGAGTCGAACGAATTGCAGCGGACGCATCGCGGTCGCTCCTGCCAAAATAAGCGCCGACAACTATGTTTTGTGATAGTGTGCCTGCGAGGTCTTTAGATGGAACTCTTTACTTGCCTGACGTTTCGGCTTTTTCGCCGTCTTCAGAAGCCTAAATAGAGGATGACTGGGGCAATGCTACGTTTATCCCGTCAAGTGCCGTACTACCCTCGGTCAGTGTTTCGATAATCGTTCAGGGTAGTGAAAACAGAAACC
Source organism: Necator americanus (assembly GCF_031761385.1). Lineage (NCBI taxonomy): Eukaryota > Metazoa > Nematoda > Chromadorea > Rhabditida > Ancylostomatidae > Necator > Necator americanus. Next base: position 31,909,795 of record NC_087371.1, on the reverse strand, counting down.
TATCTACATTGAAACTAGTCTTACGTGTTGTTCCACAGGACGTGGCGCGGCTGGTAGCACGCACTTATCACTCAGTGTATCAGGCATACTATCACAAAACAGACAGAATATGCCGAGGTTTCAAGACAAGAGAACATTCGAACTACTGACAACTGTTTAAAGAGATTCATTCAGATCCTTTTGCTTTATTCTTATATTGACCACTTGAGTACGGCTCGATTCTTTATTACTATGGCATTATGCCTTTATAACTTATTCATTACTGGGATGAGATGGTATGTCTGTGGTGTTTGATTTGTATTTCCATCAACTTACCCACAATCACAATTGATCGTATAGGTCAAAAAACATCGATGGCCGCTTCGATTTTCGTCAGATGCTTAAAGAAAAGAATACTCAATTGAAGCTTTCATATGCTCGTGGTGGGTGACAAGAAGCTGATACTATATACATTTTCATCGCAGATAGGATTTGAGAGACTTTAATGAAAGAGGAGATTTGGTATGACAGCAAACGAATGTTAGTGTTATGAGCTTGAAAAAAGGGGAGGGGGAGGGGAATGAAATTATCGTGATCGGGCGATCGAAACACTTGTTATCACTAACGGTCTATCTAGCTTTCGTGCTATTAATTCCTTCGACTCTACTTTTACTTGCGCTCATAGTGTTTTTCCTCTCGGGACCATATCTCCTGCAATAAATTGAAAATAGCTGCTGCAGAAAAGACGTGCAACGCCGAATGTATTGTCATGGCAGGAGCGTTACTTCCTCAATGGTGCCGACACCGGTTATCTGCCTCTCAGCGATTTTGTCACTGCTTTGAGACGCAGGTGGGAGTTCCTGTTTCTGCCATGTCAGGATCGACTCACAATATTCTTGTATCCTGCGCGTCGGTCAGGCGAAAAGCCTACAATCCTGCGGGAAAAAGTCGTGTCATCTATAACATCTACGGGATTAGAGGCCGTCAATCTGCCCATTGGTTTCAATACTATATGCATGTTGCAGTAATAAGTAAGAATTTCCTGACTCTGAAGGAAAGTCTGGTGATGCAGTGGTGTCCTCGTCAATGTGGGTGCGGCAGAGAGCATCTGCTCTGTCGAACAACTCACGACCCGAATGAGGCATCTGCGGATGAGAAGATGTGGTTCAAAGCCTGCGTTACTTTCGTCACTTACGCTCCAACATCAAGCTACAAAGAACAAGAGGTTGAAGCTTCCTATATAGACCTAGAGAAGTATTACGGAGAAGACCGTACCTTTTTCAAAGGCATTGTTGGTGATTTCAATTCCAAAATTAGCCCCAGAAGAATGACTGAGGAATTTCGCATTGGGATCCACTGCCTGCAGTCAAGCGAACAAGGGAAGAGGCTTTCCGAGTTTATCTTGACCGCTAAAATTGCCCATAAAAAGATGAGGGATAAAGTCGTTGGCGTGTCAATCCACTAGGGTTGCGCCAACGCGTTCACTTCAATTCGCTTGAGGTTCACGAAGGTGTAACTGGCCCATATAGTGACTTGCGGAGGCTAGCCCATGTTCCAAGACAAGTTTAGTACCAATTTATCGATCTCGGTAGGATGAAAGGGTTGGTTTGCACTAGAGCGGTTAAGAACCATCAACTGTGTGGCTACAGCGGACCTCTGACCAACTGCCCACATCCCCCCTACCCCGGGGACAACCCATAGGAATTAGCAATTCTAGGAGCCCTCTCTAAGCTGGACATCATCGTAGGTAAAAAGTTTTCCCTGGCAGATGTTGTTATCGTCGCAGAGTTCTATACGGGAGCAGACCAACGTCCTTTCGCAAATGTTTTTTCTTCATGCACACGGAAAGAAGAGAAAGCCGCGAAGTTCAGAGAGCGAAATCCCAGAACTATCATTAAATGGTATCTTTTCGCTATGCTAGCCGGCTCCTGAGAAGATTCTGCAATGGACAGCATCTACGAGGAATACAATTTGCACGTTGAATATCTTCATGACTGCACGAGGAATGTTGAGAGTTTCAAAATCACCAGGAGAGGCCTGTCTCAGTAAACTCTTGAGCTAATACGCCATCGTGAAGCAGCTCGAGCCGCAGACAACCAGGAACTTGCATTCGAGCTCAAGGCTTTGCCGTGAGGCCACACTACTTCTACACTGTTCTTTTCTATACTTACCTCTTCACCATCTGAGGGGCAAGCAGGGTTTTGAAAAAGATTCAGCACGACTGACCACACGCATGCCGTTTCAAAACCCCTAGAAATATTGCGAGAGTACGAGAGTTCCGCTTTTTCTCACGACTTGAAGAAAGCTTTTGATTCAGTTGAGTCAGAAGTGGTTTGAAAGGCTGAGATAACCAACGCGTCTATAATAATTGAATAAAGGTACTTCGAGACTTGTACAGTAACTTCACGACCGGAATTTCGCCATTCTACAATATTGTCACAATCGACATAAAGAGAGGGGCTCGACCGTATGACACAATCTCGGGGGCGGTCGTTATTGTATCCACAGCCGAATAAGAAGTACCTGCAGAAGAGGTTGTTGGTAAGCCAGAGCGGGGATATCTGGGCTTACCTGTGATCATTAAGCCACGCCTGTCAACCACCACGTCACCGAGGTCGAGTGCCGCGCCTGTGTTGCAATTACTTGGTAGAGTTGGCTTCTGGGAGGGTTCAAGGAACAAAAGAATAACAACGTAACTGCGAAGAAAGTGAAAAAAAGCTAAAAAAAAAAATGGAAATTTTGAAGATTGTCTAGATTCCTTGCATCTCTATACAACAAAACATTCAATTTATCATATATCATTCATTCAATCCAATTTATCAATGCGTCAGACACTCTTAATTTTCGTGATGAATTGCCTGAAGAAATAGTTTAACACTTCTTTTTCTTCATGGTAAAAACTGGAACCTCCTTGCCTTGTTTTTCAAAACATCATTGAAGGAATCCAACATGGTGTCAAAAGGCGAAACCTTCAGTCAAGAAGTTTTTGAACCAACAGTGCACTACAGTACATTCTAAAGCATTTTCATAACTTAGTGCTTTAATCAAATTTTGAACTGATCTGGATCTATGTGTGCCTTGTGGGCAAATTTGAATAATAAGCAATAACTTCGAATTTTGACAGCATTTGTACCGATTCTCTAAAATCAAAAAAAAAAAAATAAATAAATTAAGTCTTACAAAATATGTTGGTATTAGTTATAAATGATAGATGTTCTTACTCTATCTTCTTGAGCCTTGAAACTTTGCTTTCGATTCGATTTGCGATTTGCTTCTTTTACACAAGTAAAAAAATACAATTTTTTTTTATTTCTCGCATTTCATGTGCAATCGTTTGATATATCTCTAACTCCACACCTGAACGATCGATCTTCCATACAGAGGCAAGAGCAGAGATAACATGGCCTTGCTTGGCATGTTTCACACCTTAGATGATGAGGGACGTTGATAGACGATCTATGGACGGGCACAAAGTGAACCCAGCGCAGTGGTATGTTGATGCTGCTAGCTGCTGCGCAGGGCAATTATTACGATTGTCGCTGTCAGTTATTTCCCCTGAGGATAAATTATCGCGGAAGTTGTAGGTGCCTAGCGATAGGCACCCCACAATCTCACTCTAAAATATTCAGCACCAATCTCCAGAACATGATGCGAGAATTGGAATCGAGTAACATTGCAGTAAAAGTTGACAGACGGGAGTTGCACCATCTTCGCTTCGCTGATGACATCGTTCGGATAATACTTAGCTTCAGTCAAGTGGAATGAATAGTGACTAGATTGGACAAAATATGTGGAAACATATGTTTTTAGCTGAACCTAGACAAGGCGATGTTCAAGAGGTACGGATGGGTTTCTGATGCCAATTCACGCTCAACGGAACGAATATATCCAAATGCTATGCATATCTAGGTCGGGAAATTAGCATGATGAACAACCTAACCTACCAGCTGGGTAGGAGGAAACGAGCGGTTTGGGGAGCGTATTGGAGTCTCGAGGATGTAGTGAGGAAGACTAAGAACATCCGGAACCGTGCTCACCTACTCAGTTATGTATTACCTATGTTTTTTCTATTTCGACCTACTTGGCTTTGAAACCTAGCCGTTTTGCTAGCGGGAGTAATGCGATCAGTGTCATGGAATGCTCAACTGAAAGGGAGGAGTACGTAGTCATCAATTAAGGTTCATTTTTCACAAAGTCGTGTTCTTTCCATTTTCTTCTATTTTCCATTTAGCGAGCGATAGCTTGATATATCGCTCAATCAACAAATCTATACTCTCAAACACAGTCATACAGTCGGTATACCAATGACAATCTGTGAGATTGATGCCTCTAAGATAACGGCTGCGGGGGTCCTATCGGATATTGTTCACAATTTACTAGTAAGTATCAGTAAGAAAGAGTCGATCGAACGAGAATAAACTGTAACTTGTTGACTTATTAGTCTTAATATAATAAAAAATAAGAATAGAAAAAAGAAAGAATAGAAAAATAAGAAATCAGATACGAATATAAGAATTTCAATAAGGTGAGGAGCGAATAAAAATTTCTAACCTTAAAACTTTTAAAATTACCCATAGTTCAACACCAGCTGCTCTTCATCCTTGTGAATTTGAAGAATGATAATTAACACTAGTGCACCTTTAAATTTCGCTAATATTACGTCGGCGAACAGAATCGTAAGATGGGGGGGGCATGAGCTGATTGCAGTTGCAGCGATTGCAGTTTAGTTCAAAAATGAAAGCTCACATGAATTACTGGAAGTACCCATAACCAAAGTGCAGAGATAGTATTGATTACTCATAGAAAGCGACCAATTATTTACAGAGGTATTTGGTCCGTTGGTCATTGGATTTCTGGTGTTTCTTATGATACGTTTACCTGGTGGAAGTGGCAACTTCATCTGGACGCTGACATGTTGTGTGCAGATAGTAGCAGCATTACTTCTGCTTGCGGTCGAAGTCAACGAAACTGTGATTACAAGGCGATATTGATTTCTTGGAGACAATAAAACTTTATCTGGACAATTTGGAGCTATTTTGCTTTATTTCTTCATAGCACAAGTGTTGTACTGAATTCATGGTCGAAAAGAAAGTACGATTTAAGTAAACGGCATCCCGAGTTTCCACTTAGATTACTATCAGCAGTCAAAATGAAGTGAAGCTCGGTGCAATTGCCTAAGAAGCTGTGCTCGAAGCGACGGTAACGATCAAGGCAACGTTCTCGTTCGCTGCATTCAGAGTGCACAAAAGAGTAAGTTCCCACCTCGGTTTCAGCCGTTAGCTCCACCGCGCCACTTCGAGAGCAGCCGCTTACGGAACTCCACTAGGCCTCTGGCTGTTTTGACCCGAATACACCAACTTTCTTCGCACTCTGCTCGTTCGCTACTGGGCGCCTGAAGAGTCTTCGTTGCGACAATTCTATTGCAGAACCGAGGTCAGGGGATGGAGGGGTGCGTACAGAGAGGGTCCCGGCGGATTTTGGATAAGGATGTGTCTAATAGTTTCAGACTACATATATAAAAATTTTCGCTAAAAACACGGAACACCCCAGCTCTCAAAAGTAACGGGAATGAGGATTATCGTTATCTACAAGTCCCAAACTTTATAGCCTAATTCATTTGATTCATTTGATAAGATTTCTAGACTTCACGAAGGTAATATCTAGACAGAGCTCGCACAGTTCTCTTATTAGAAGACCACACAAAATGGCACGTACTTCTAACTACATTGTTCTTTAACTTATACGGTAATATCGGGAACTCACACCACTCTTCTTTACATATTTCCTTGTAACTGCTACTTAGCGTCTTCATCGCCAGAAGAACATCTGAGGGCGTTTTCTGGATCTCCAGGAACGACTTCAACGCTACTTCGTCGAGATATTTTCGCGGATCCCCCGGCATATTCACTGGAAACGTAACGTCTCGGAGGCATTCGCGGAGAACCCGCCGTGACACTCCTTACCGTTCACCCTTTTGGAGTGGTCTGTTTGCTTGCGATTTTCTAACCATCACACGCTACATGCTACATAATAGCGGGGTTATTCTGTAACGTGTGTCTGTGTGTATGTCAGTCAAGAAGTTTCAAAAAGGGAGGAAAACGGATCTCGCGGTGTCGAGTTGGTGTGTCCACGCCAGAAAGCTATAGAATGGGATGTGACGGGTCCCACGGCGTGGAATTGGTGCGCCCTCGCCAGCCGGGGCTACCGTTGCCAGTGTTGCGTTTCATTGTCTGTTTAAATGCTGATTAGTTTACATGATCTGAGATGGAACGTTATCTTTATCAGTACCATGATGTTGTTGAGGTCATTTCATGTTGACACATTCTGTGATAACTGTTGGAGGAATTCAGGAGGAAAATCCATACTTCGAGTAATGCTTTCAAATTCTGTGTCTGTTATATTGATATCGAAGGAGTGTTTGAAACTGAAGTTTGAATATTCTCCACATGTACAACTGACGCGTTTAGAAAGACGCGTTTAAAAACTATGAAATCTTTTGCCATTATTCGTTGTAAGCGAAGCAAGCACCAAAGAAAGTCTGATGGCTTTAGCCGAACGTTCTGGCTGGTGATCTTTATATCGGCGGAAAGACTGCTTTTGAAGAAATTGTTCAGGAAGTTCCCCAAACAGCATCATATTTCCAAAATAAAGAATTGACAGCAAAAAGAACACTTGTTCGATTCTTCCTCTCTCTGCAAGTAACAAACGTCGCAAGTAAGGTCCGCGAAAGGACAAATCAAAAACTAAAGGAATGGTGTGGTACAAGGTGAAATGAAGTCTCCATATCATTGAGACCATCTCCTAAACTGAATTTTTGCACGAGTTTACATTGTTCGCAATTTATATTGTTCTTTGTTCGTTTCCTCGGGATTTTCGTGCTCGAAATGAACTTGCTAGCGGCATTGCAATGCTAGATTAGAGCGTGATAATTCTTTTCTCATGTACCTTGTCTTCTAACTTATTCTGGGTCTTTTTTAAAATCTTTGCCAGCAGATTTTTAAGTGGTGCATGATAGGTTAACAATTGTTCTTAGACAGTTCCGTTGTTGATGCTATAAAAGGCAGTTTTTTGTGTAGTTTTTTAGCTGACAAGTATTGTCAGTGGCTTCTGGTTGAATATCATTTTTTTCTTGGTTTCAGAATGGCGACGAGCTTCTCTCGCCTGCCCCCTCTACCGCCACTGCGAGATTTCATTCACATGTATCGTTTACGAGCGAAGAAAGTGCTTTCACAAAATTACCTCATGGACATGAATCTCACTAGAAAGGTATCCGGAATTTAAAATTGCCCATTAGATGACAGAAAGTCATTGACAAGGAGGATGACTACGTCATCAGCTGTAATTAAAATATTAGACAGTTACTTTGCTTTAAATTGGTTTGAAAAACGACATTGCTTTCAGTCACCTTTGATATTATAGATTGTGCGGTCAGCTGGAGTTCAGCCTGGAGATTGGGTATGTGAAGTGGGGCCTGGTCCAGGTGGGATTACTAGAGCTATCTTGGAATCTAGTTGTGATCGCCTAGATGTTGTTGAGATCGATAAACGATTTATTCCACCTTTAGAGGTAAGCTGTCTAAGGTCATAAGTTTACTCTATGCACATTATTCGTGAAGTTCTAGCATTAGTTCTGATTTTTTCTGCTGTTTTCCAGCATCTTGCAGAAGCTGCGGAGGATCGCCTGCATATTCATCACGGTGATGTGTTGAAGACAAATATCGGCGAATTTTGGAGTAAAGAGGTTGGGAATCGGTGTAGGGAGTGGAATGATAACCCTCCGCCCATGCATATTATTGGGAATTTGCCATTCAATATTGCATCTCCTCTAATAATCAAGTGAGTTCATTTTTAATAGTTACTCTTAATATTCGTTTTAGTTGCGTTCCTTTGCTTGCTTTCACAGGTCTTACGTTAAGCACACTAAAGTCCTACATAACTCTGCATGATTCCTCTCACTCTAAATAGTTGAGTACTAATGACAAGTATATCACTAGATGCTATTAGGTTGGAGTTCTTTCGTTTTTCTTTATTGAAAAAATATTTACATTTAACAACAATTATAACATGATTCTGTATGTTTCGACGCTACGACAACTGTTAAACCGTTTGCAAACCCGGGCCTACTGAAAAGTTGTGAGCCAATGAGGTCCTCGTTGTTGTCGAAGGTAACACCTCGCATTTGGTTGAAGCGAGCGGAAAAGGTGATAATCTGTTGGCGCAAGGTCGAAGTCGGTGGGTGCAAGGACTTAATGAGCTTGGAGGCGGCAATGTTGCGTGAGGCTGCGTTTGGGTGTGGTCAAGCGAGTTTTGGCAATCCGAGTGAAGATGGTTAATTGTCTTTGGTGCAGTATCTTGCAATTCCCGACTGATCACGGCCGTCTTCCTTAAAAGCCTTAGACATCGTGAAGTCAGAAGGTCGACCAGAGCGGAGAGAGTCGTCCAGGTCAAAATTGCCATTTTGAATTTGGCAAACAATTCGAGCAGTCCTCGCAGTTATAGCATCTTCCATACCGGCGCAAATATCCCGAGCAGCTTCGGTGGCTTACCTCGGCGAAGTAAAAGGTGTGAAAATGTTTTTTACGCCGGAATGTCCATTTCAGAGGCGAAATAAGGCAACATTTAGTTATCGAAAAGGTTACAACAGGTTTGTAGAGCAGAAAAACCTCTTTAAAATGGTATATTACGATTGGCCTTACGACAAAAGAATCGCTGTAAACAAACGATCGATTAAAACGGAAAGAACTTATTCCTCAACCTAATAATTTTGTCTCAATTCCCAGTTTCTCTCACTTGTGTTAGCAATTTCTTGGTGTTGAAGTCTCAAGAATAAGAAACATTTCGGATGTTCCAAAAAACAGCATTATTAGAATTTTCTAGAAGATACTTCCTCTTATTATTCGCCATTTATCAAGTACAGTTTAATTTTCGTTGTTTCAGACTGCTAAAAGATATGTCGTATCGCAGCAATGTATGGCGATTCGGGCGCGTACCACTAACGTTGACTTTTCAAATGGAAGTAGCGAAACGAATATGTAGTCCGATCGACGATGACGCTCGTTCAAGGCTTTCAATTATGGCCCAGTACCTAACTGAGCCGAAGTTACTATTTACAATTCCTGGTAGGTTTAATCATTCTATTTGAACCTAGTTAAACTGTAGCCTTTTAAAACTCTGCGTTCTCTACTTTTATTGCTTGTCGGTACTTTCCATATTTCAAATTATATGCTATATTTCTACTTTCATGTATTTTGTATGTTTGACAGGAACTTGCTTTGTTCCTCCACCGGAGGTTAATGTAGGAGTGGTTCGATTTCTTCCTCGAGCTCAGCCTCTGATTAATGTCCCTTTCGAGGTATTTTGAATCAGGTGTTCGATAATCGCCCATTTTTGACTGTTTCATTCAGGTTGTCGAGAAGCTTTGTCGGCAAGTCTTTCACTATCGACAAAAGTATATAATCAAGGGACTGAAAACACTGTATCCGAAGGAGGTTAGATTGTTTCTCAAATTCTTTTTGTTCATCCTGAACGAGCTCTTTGTGTTGAAACTCACTTATCTACGATTTGAAGAAGCCGTTTTTTGTGATTATGTTGTACCTAAGTGCTACCTTTTCTAAAACTTTCCGCGGAATTTTCCGTTTTTCATTCTTTTTCCTTCTAAATGAATAATTATTAAATTTGGAATCAATGTCCATCATATATAGCTTTATTAGATTTGGCCATACAGGATGTTCTATTTAGACTGTTTAGTTTTATTAGCTTACGAACTTTCTGTACTTTTATTTCATAGATTTTGTGAGCAGGCTTTTGTAGCTGTACATTTTGCGACTTGCATCAGAAGTAGAATTCTGGGTAATGTGTACGAATTCGTTTGTTGATATGAAAGGCTATTTTATAACTCTCAGATTTTTTTGCTGGTAGGATTACTATAGAAATGCTTTCGTTTCATCGTCACCAAGGCTATACTCTTGACCAACAAGGAACTCCATTTTGCCATGGGTCTTAAAGTATAGGACGGTGTAGCACGGTCAGTAAGAGGTTCTGTTGTGGCTTCAGCGCGATCGATCAGAGGTTCGATTCCGTCCTGGTGCCAACAAAGCCTTTAATCCCTCCGGGGAGTCGATAAATTGGTACCAGACTCATCTGGGAGGATAAAAACACTGACCCGAGATACATCGGTTATCCCCTCCCTCCCACCGCAAGTCGTAGTAATGCGTTTGTAAACCTCAAACGACTCTGAATTGAAGTATCGCAAACGGATTGATTAACGGAAGACACCTTATCTTTTATCTTTTAGGATTTTAATGTGGTTTCTAGTTCCTAGTTTTTTTTTTCAAGTATTGTGCCACTTTGTGTGCGAATCAAAATATTTTTTTAAAGTATCGGCAACCCCAAAACAATTGTTACATCGTTTTCAAATACTCCTGAAGTATAGTGCGTTAGTTTGAATAGCTTTATAGTTGGTTAGGAGGTTGCAACTGGTGTTTTCGTTGCTTGGTGATTTGAAACGGAGTTCTCAAAGTCATTCTTGGACAATTTTTGTCTTTTGTTTTTGTTTCTAGTTAGCTGGCTAACCTGTCAAGGTGCCATACGGAAGGGTAACAATGTTAGTTGTGTTGGGTTCTGCCGAAGGCGATGCCGAAATGTTAATCATAGTAAAAAAAATGATAACAGTCTTGACTCTTGCTTCACATTTATTAGGCTGGTGCAAAAATAATGCACGTTTTTCGTTGCCTTATTTTCATGAGAAATTTTTTTTTCCTGTCACACCCATCTTTAATATTAAAGGCCGTAATAGCGTTTTGTAGCGCATTTCGTTGGTGTTATTAGAGCTGAAGTGATTTTCAACGAGAATCAGTAATTAGTCAGTACCAAGACTTAGAAGATAATATGTCCAGGCTACATTTCCACCAAATCTTCTTCTACGAGTTCAGGCTGGGCAGGTCTGCTGCGGAGACAGCTCAGGATATCAACGCTATTTGGGCTGAGGAAAGCACCACCGAATCCACGGTAAGGCGTTGGTTCTAAAGGTTTCGTTGCGGCAATATCAGTCTCGAAGATAAGGAAGGCCGCGGCCGCCTTTCTGAAATTGACGACCACCTGCTGAGGGTAATCATCGAAGATGATTCGCTTAAAATAACACGAGAGTATCCCAAGAACTAGGCGTTAACCATTTAACAGTTTAACGTTCAACGCTTCTGTTACGCAATAACAACGGTCCCTGTCTCGATCTTATTGTTGGGTGCGATGAGAAATGGATCTTTTACGGCAACAGGAAGCGTTCTGCTCAATTTATGCACAAGGATGAAGCTCCCAGGCGCTTCCAGAAGCCGAGAATGCACCCGAAGAAGAGCATGGTGACTATGTGGTGGTGTGCTGCAGGTGTAATCCACTACGGCTTCATGAAACATGGCGACACCATCACCGAGGAGAAGAAGAGAAGTACTGCAAAAAAACTGGACGAACATTTGCACCGGAACATTCAACTTTTTCGCTCCTCGTTAGTGAACAGAAAGGGCGCGATTCTCCTACAGCACAATGCCTGGCCACACATTTCAAAGGGGACGCTACTGAAGTTGAACGAGTTAGGATACAAGACTCTGCCTCACCTCCATATCCCTATAGATTTTACAAAACCAAGGTGATGCCGAAAACGACTTCCGGAAGTTCGTGGACTCCAAAGCTCGGACTTTTATGCAGTGGGAACAACCAAACTTGTGCCTTGTTGACAAAGATACGGGGACTGTTATTGTTCTCATTTCTATTGATAAAGTAGATTTTGAGGCGAGTTATAGCGTTTCGAATTTTCGTTCCTTGTTATTTTCATTTTTGCGCCAACCTAATGTAATCGACAGTGTTAGTTATACTCATCCATCCCATGTATCACTTAGCTGAATTGTAGAAGTATACAAGAACTCGATATAAGTCATCACTACGACTCCTAATGCCTTACTAATCGTGAAAAATAGGATGTGATAGTTGTTAGTTGAGTGTTCGCACAAACAAAAGTTGTTTTATTTTTCGTATTGGCTAGAATACGTTTGATAAAAACGTCACGAAAAGCTCTATTACAGATAGCTGACGAAATGGCTCATCAGCTGCTGAAAGCTTGCCGAGTGAATCCAAAAGCTTCTTCAGTTCAACTTGGTGTCGAAGAATTTGCTGATTTAGCTAGTGGATACGAAAAGCAATGTCAAGAGTGAGTCAGACATCCTTAGTAGCTAAATTTCGATCGTTGCCATAGCTCCTTTCATTCTGAATAGATGGTTAACCTCTCATTTTTTCTTGCTGCTTTCGCTGACTCTTAATCTTCCTTCTTCTGCTTCAACGTCCTCGGTTTGAAACCTAACATACTTCGTTTCAGAATGCCTGGTCTCTTCCCATACGACTACATAAAGCCTAAACGAACTGTGGAAATACTAGCTAAAACAGCGAACGCTTTACCGCCAACAAATCCATTCCTGGTGGAGAAAATGCCTGGTGAGGGTATACGGTTAACAGAAGCGGGTAAGTTTTTGAATTGACACTGTTAATATGGTCTCATAATTGGTACACGGAATATTGTTCTTATCGAATTTCATTTTTTTTTCTCACAACAGACTTAATAAAGCTATAGCTTAGTCAAAATTTTGCAATATACGCGTGAAGTACCGCCGCGTGTTTATGTGTGATGAATAGGCTGTAAGCTTGCGTTTTTGCTTTTTTTTTTTTGCTCATGTTATTTTACATCGAAATTTTGTGACCGAGCTGTAGCTGTGTTATTAATGTAATCTGAATTCTTACCTGTTATTTGACAAGTTTCATTATTTTTTCAGATTGTTAGATGTTATTGTTAATTCTCTGCATGTTGGTATACGTTTACGAATATTGTGCATTGTTTATCTTTAAGTCATTGTTTATCTTTAAAACTCTGTGATACATGAAGTCAATTTTGATGTTAAATATAATTGCGAATTATTTACGGGAAGATTTTGTGTCTTGATTTTCTTGTTCGGATCGGAGGTTTTTGTGCAGGAAGTTGCCATTATGTCAGTCCAGTTAGTTGTTAGTCAGCAATAGTGGATCAAGTAACCGACATTTGTTAGTGATTGAGAGAGACGTTAGCTAGATGGAATGCTGATCTATTTCGTCGATTATGTCGTTTCACGGACAGCGATATATGTTGTTTCGTTTATGAACAGATTGGTGCTAAGGAGATGCCACTGAGTGGGACTCGGTGTTCTGGACGTTGAGCTATCTTGCTAGTTCTAGTTGCAGATGTAAAACAGAAATATAATACAGTGGCATATTGTAAAATTTAGATCAGAAGACAATTTTGGTAGAACAAATTTGTGAAAGAATTTGAATATTATTCATTCATTAAAATTGTCACCGTGAATGAAATCACGCAGAGATAACGGATTCCAAGCGGAACACCACACGTTTTGGTAAGCTTTCGGGTACATAATTTGCTCCGCTCTTCTCCTATATACACTTATCTTCCAAGAAGCTTTTCGTGTGACTTGTGGCTCGATTTTCAAACTGTTTTAGGAAGTGTTCGAATTCTTTTCTTAAACGAAAACTGCTTTCGAATTGACGTTTTACGATATCTGAGTTTTCGTAGTCTGAATGCTTGCGCCTTCCCATTTAAGGAGGCATTTCAGAAGTTCGTGCGATTTCGATTTTGTTTTTCGAAAACCGTTCACCAATTTAATTCATATGCTACGCTCTCAGCGTGGGAAATAACACACAGGGGTAGTCGCTCGACGACAATTTAAAAGACGGCTCGACAATTTAAAAAATTGTAGAAATCGCACTGGTTCCTTTTAACTACTTTCGTGCCTATAGATTTTCCATGAAATTGTTGCGTGGGGTACAGTAAATTACTTTCATTGCTGTTGTCCATTATTTGTGAAATCCTTTGCATTGTAGACCTTCCTAGCACTCCTACCTAGTCAGATTGGTCGGGATGGCTTGTTTCCAACGTGGAGGGGCCGTAAGCGTTTGATTTCCCCCAAAGTTCCGCACGTAAATATTTGGGAATTCAAATTAACTTTGTTAGTGTCTTCTTCATATGATCCACAAAAAAGGTTACGACAACTCGGATACCTTAAAATGTCAGATCATGTGACTACAATAAATATCAATACCAATCTTGGCCACAGTTCAAGCAAATCAATAAAAAGGCTACATATCAGTATAGTTAAAGCAACATCTATAGAACTATTCAACCTTCGAATTTCAGAAAGTTAAGTTTGAATACGGTAAATACGAAGGAGCGCGCTTTCTATGCTCTAATTTCTATTTTCGTATTTTCTACCTTAGCTAAATTGAGTATCGGGCCCACTGTAAATATTGTGTACTGCTGTTGTGTACTAGCGGTTTAGTGGTTATAATAAACTTAATTCACACACTACTCTACTATGTTGATATCCAGCGCAAGCTACCTGTATTGATTACATTTCTCTTTTTATAAAAGTTGTATTTTAGTGGTCATCGCCAAACATATTTGATGACTTTGTAAATAATTGAGTTCCAATTCCCGGTTTACTGTTTTACCATTTTTGATAGTATAAGTGATAAAAGAAAACAGTAGGGTTGATTTTGCATTATACAGAGATCGTACCATAAGAAGCAAAAGGTCTGTCATCCGCAGGATTCGAACCTGCGCCCTCCGAAGAGGACTGCGACCTGAACGCAGCGCCTTAGACCACTCGGCCAGAATGACGTGCTCTTCCTGGTCTCGTATTCCTCCTACCAAAGAGATATGTACAACTAATGAGCTATTAGCGTTGAAGTTTGTTTGATTAGAACATGATGTTGAGTGTTGAAATTGAAGAATGAAGAATTGAAAAAAATGAACGTTGAAAGAATACTCAATTAAGGCTTTCATATGCTCGTGGTGGGCACAAGTAGTTGAGATTATACCAACATTTTAATCACAGACACAATTTGAGAGACTTTAATGAAACAGCAGAAAATGGTTCTATCTTCGATGATGGGTTAATGCTACTTGCAGATAAGGAGTCTGACTCGAGAAGTAATGAGAGATTTTCAGTGTCAGCCAGTGAGAGCGAACAGACGAATGGTTAAGCGACGCAGAAACTCAAGATGATTGGGAATTTTCTCAACAATTCGGTCCACATGATCAGTCACGTAGCTGCCACAAAACAATCGATTTTTGCAAGCTATATTTGGAGAAGGAAATGTTGTCAGAAATTGTCGAGGAAACGAGTAAGCTGAGCAAGGAAAAGGATCCTAAATTTAATGACACATATGCCGCTGACATCAAAAATGTTATTGGCTTATTTGTCGTGAGTAAAAAAAACCAATTTTTCTTTGGATTTTTCTAAAGAATGCGCAAAAAAGGAGATTTACAATTAGCGCTTGGATTTGCTTGTTTTCAAAAGATAGGGATCTTTCTCCATGCCCATATTGTGTGTGATATTGTTTGAAGATAATAAACCAATCAAGTACAAAAAGCTTTTAAAAAAATTGGGAAGTC
Source organism: Necator americanus (assembly GCF_031761385.1). Lineage (NCBI taxonomy): Eukaryota > Metazoa > Nematoda > Chromadorea > Rhabditida > Ancylostomatidae > Necator > Necator americanus. Next base: position 31,894,336 of record NC_087371.1, on the reverse strand, counting down.
ACGGAAAATAACCGTTGGAAACCGCGCAGCTCACCGTTGAGCCGCGCTGTCATCAAAGGATTAAGCAACCTTTTGCATAGAAAAAGATGGAGTAGCAGCTATAGACTACGTAACAAGGAACTAACTGATTAATTTATACAACTACAGACTATAGCTTATATGGGTACTCCCACGTGATGTCACCTAATGCTGTCTGAACTATTCCAAAATCAGAAAGGACGCTAGCGACAAAATAAAGTAACAACAGCGGAACCGGGCACTTGTGGTATAGCATGTAATAGATAACAACGTGACATAATTTGCATATAAGACAAATATTATATAGAAAAGGAATGCGCCTTCTATTGACAGTTTCATATGACAGTCGATGTATTTCCCTGTTGTGAACAACCGTCCTTGATTTTGTGAAAATGAACCTATTATCGCTGTAGGTATAATACTCTAACTGCTCAATAACAACAACATATTTCTGGCACAGCCTATTGAATAATAACTTAGTGTGTGGCTCTTTCGATTACCGGTCATCTCTTTCCTCGCTCCTTTCACTGGGAAAAATGGTACGTTCCTGCAGATAGAGTTATTTTCTACCCTACTTGCTTGTACGATTTTTGAATACGTCTTTTTCTAATTTTTGGAAACGTGAACGATCATATATGCCCTATTCTGGATCGCTTGTGATTTAGGTAGTTTTCCCGGAATTGGGGAATAGAGACTTTCCTCAGAGTATCATGATTTCTAAAGCTAGGATATGTATGCGGATAAATAGGGATAGCAGCTTAGTTTTGAGTATGGAAAATCACGCGCGATTCTCCCCACACCTCAACATAAATGCGTGTATAATAGTTCTCGTGGGTTTATAATAGTTGATATAATAGTTCTCACCATTCCGGACCGGTTACGACAAACCCCTGACTTACTCGTTTCAAATGGCAGACGGAGGTTAGAGCCTAACGCGCCATTCCCCATCTTCGCGAGATGTGAATGCAATGCATCTGAGCCCATCCTGTTCGATCTTCAGCCAGAGCTCGCATAGAATCTATCCAACCTTTGCCATATTCTATAATATGGGATACTTTACGTTTCGCTTAAGTGGTAATTGTCCTCGGATTTTCTTATACCATTTCCGTCCGAAACTTTCTTTTAGAACCAGAGAATCTTTTCTAGTTTGAATCGTTTCTCTCCATGCAGTCAAGCGCCTTCGTCACCGTCGACGGTACTGCCCAAGTCTCCGGCACGTACATCATGATGGATATTGCGGATGTGTAAACTCATAGCTTGACTGCAGTGGCGATACTAACTTCTTTTTAATAAACGCTACTATCGAACCACACTTTGTTTTATTGGGTATAAAATCCCATCTTTCGTGAACCACGCACAGGCTGTATGCTGAAAAACGATGGCAGTTACGAGAGAGATATACAGTATAGATACGCCGAAGCCAGTTCGGCATCTAACTTATTGACAAAGTGCCTGTGGTCGACACATATCACCAACGAAGTCAAGCTACGAGTTTACACATCCGCAGTTCGGTCTATTATGATGGGAGACTTGAGGAGCACCGTCGACGGTAATGGAGGAGCTTGAAGAGGAAGCTGTTCAGACGACTGTTGGGCTACTTTTGGCAGATGGTGTGTCATAACGAAGAACTTTACTCGGAAGTGGACATGGTGTACCTGCGGATGATACCTGGAGAACATCAACATCTTGGTCGGCCTCCTGAAATAGTCACAGATCACCGTCTTCGTTTCTTCAGTAACGTTATGAGAAGATCGTCTGATCATCTTGTGCGACGTGGTCTAGTGGAATATCGAAGACCGGCTGAAATATCTACAAAGCGAGGATGTGGATAAGCCGCATTAGGTTATAACATTCTCACGTTGTTCAATTCAAAAAGTTAGTCAACAACCCTAATAACAGAAGTCGTTCACAAGTTCGATTAGCTGTCCGTCCACATTGACTTAATTTGAAGGACGAAGAGACCCACATTTGCCTGCATTTGTGAGGGTGAGGTCGCTGTTCATAAGCCACACCTTATTTTGATAAAGGGTTCACAACATGTTGCAACTTCGCTTGCTCTAAGCGAATATTGCCACATCATCGGTTTACTCGAGATCAACCAAATGACGTGCCGATGATGCTATAACAACGTGAGTGGGGCACTATTCAGTTCTTTTTCGCTAACAACTTAATTTTCGCACGATGTCATCAACAGCAAAGTTGAACAGAAATGGTTTTGCTACAGCCCCTTGTCGCACTCCACTTTCTTCTTAGAACAGTGAAGAACATCCGGCTGGTTTTCGTACGGCCGCAATTCATCTATTCATGTCATCAATTAAGCGTACAAACTCGTTAGGGATCAAAATTGTAAAAACAAACTTATAGGTGACGCATAGCGGGTAGGTTATGCGATTAGTTGTCCATGTCACGTGGAACCCTTTTCTCATCCAACAACACGGTCTTGCTGGTCTCCCACTGATTGGAAACATTGCATTCGGAAAAGTGATGTGTAAAGATCTTTGCCACTGTGTAGGTGAGAACTTTCCGAAGATTGTGCTCTGATGGAATTAGGTGTTATACGATACCCTACCAATATGATAGTATGACGGGAGAACCTCTGGAATGATATTGGATTTTTCCCTCAGGGGTGAGAAGGCAAGTGGACAGTCGAAAAGATAGGTTTAAAAGTCGTGCGCGATTTCCCCTATTAAGATACAAAGGTTGTTCCATCGTTGTTTTGGCAAAAGTGTATTGATTCTAATAGTTTTTACTTCGGATAATAAAGTTTTGTTAAAGCTGAGATATGGTCCTTTTAAGGGCGGGTGTAGAGCAGCGGTTAGAGGTTCCACTTCCTGCACGATCGATCGGAGGTTCGAATCCGCCCCAGTGCTCATCAAGCTTTTCATCCCACCGGGGTTGATAACTTGGTATCAGACTTGTCTGGGAGGACACTGACTTGACACATCGGCTAGCCACCGCAAGCCATTGTAAAGGCCAGTTACACGTTCGTAAGTCCCAAACGATTCTGAATTGAAGTGAACGTGGCGCATCCCAAGCGGATTGATTAACGCCAGACACTTTATCTCTTTATGCTCCTTTTAAATTGAGGGTTATAAACCGTAAAAACGTTCTTGACAGCCTAATAATCTTGAAATCAATGGACAGGTTACCGGACTCAAGTTCCATGAGTTTTGGGAGAACGATGCGTTCTCTTTGTGATGTGAGAACGAGGTTGTTTGTTGGATGCGACTCCAAACCGCCTCGCTGGCAATTTCCGGTCACTTGATTGCAGCCTCTTGGCCGGCGGGATACAAGAATATTGTGAGTCAATCCTTGCACAATCGAAACAGAGAGTGCATCCCAAAGATCTACTTGCGTCTTTTGAACAGGAACAAGGTCGCTTTTAATCCGCCCCACGGCCCCAGATAGCGGAGAGGGGGCTATCAGCCTTACGACTATCTGGTTTTCTTTCCTCTAGTGAGGGAACTCAGTGGATCTGCACTCCTAATCCCACTAAGTGATCCCAGCACCGTCAATTTCGTCTTTCTGCCTTTATAAACTAAGCTTCAAGCGTGGTCTAGGGAAATACGGAATGGTTTGAGACCGCCGTCTTTCAATCAACGTACTATGTTCATTTCTTTGAATGCTTTTTTTTTGGATTATCTCTCTGCACTTTCTAGATCGGTGCAATGGCTGGTTTCGCAAGCGAACCTCTTGCGATGGTTGGTGGCGCAAACTCACCTATTGCAATGGCTGGTGGCGCAAACACTCCCATTGCAATGGCTGGTGGCGCAAACGCACCTATTGCAATGGCTGGTGGTGCAAACACACCTACTGCAATGGCTAGTGGCGCAAACACACCTACTCGTGGTTCAAGCCCACATCCTATCGTTACCCTGCAGCCTGGGATGTCACCACAACAGACGGGGCCGGGACCAGTAGTTGCTGCGCTAATGCAAGACGATTATGGCGCACAACCTTTACAGGGAATTGGTAAGAAGTTATGGAAGCATTTCTCGTTTTTGATTTCTCCCAATACTAGTTCAGTTCCTGTATGGATGCCTGTACTTGATCCAATACCGGGTGTTCCAACTGGTCTCGAATATCTTGCAATGGTTGACACGATAATGATATTTCAAGTAAGCGTTTGTTGCTTGTAGTTGAATTAAAGGCAGCATTCCACGAATCGGGGGTGGTACGGATTTCAAGTGGAGTATCCGTATACGGGATCGTAGATTACGGAGACCGGGTGGTTCCGCTCATCTCTCCCTGAATCACTGCAAGCAGCCGGCCCCTGAATGCTGTTTTGTATGATGCCTTCTATTGCAACGCGCCACCCCTGCAGGCGTAGCGTCCCCCACTGCCTGTCGGAGCAGTCCGAATTGATTTTCGACGAATCGAAGGGCGAGGGCGGCGCAAGGGGTGGAGCATTGGAATAGAAGGCGTCGTATAAAACAGCATTCTGGAGGCGGCCGTTTGCAGTGATGTAGGGAGAGATGAGCGGAAATACCCCCGTCTCCATAATCTACGACTCCTTATACGGATACTCCACCTGAAATCCGCACTACCTCAGATCCGTGGTATGCTGTCTTTAAAATCACCTTGTCTCCGTTCCTTTTGTTGTTGAGTATCTGCGGTGTCTTGCGGCAGCTTGCTCAGTTCCAACGCTGCTGTTGTACTGCTAAATAAGCATCCAGCAACTAAAATGTCCAAAACAAACTACAAAGGAACATCATTCGGAGATAAGGTGATTTTTACTCACTTTTCATTACTGTACACAATTGGCTCGGTACCGATTTGATCTTTTGCACACGATCATCGTCAATTTTATTGATCAACTTTCTCCGAGCTGTTCATGAAGCGTTGCGGTTTTTCTCTACTTGTTATTCAGTTTTCGTTTTTGTATTCTCCTGATCAAATTGACCAGTGCAATTTTTACTTTAACGTAACAATAACTCCTATGCACACATGCAAACAAATTTTTCAAACTATCATTAACTGACGTTGCTCTTGCAAATGTGAACATGATTTATATACCTTTAAAAGTCTTCATCTGCTATGAAGACAACGTAGAAAAAACTTCTTCCATGAATCAGGAATGCTATGAGTATGTAATTTCAAATTTCTTCATACTCTTCAGTGGATATGGTCAACTCTTAGCAGAATCCCACAACTCGTGTACAGAAATTGTGGATCTTCGTTCTCAGTTTCGCCAGACCAAATATATACAATTTCCAAGCTGCCGGCTGAGGTGTTTGAGAAAGGGAAAGAAGTCTTTGTCACAGCCACTAATAATTTTGGGCTCATTACGCTACTTCCTACTTTCATAGAAGTCATGTACAAAATGTACTGAAGAAAACAAAATGTATTGTCCTGGCTGAGCAGGTTTCCTTCGAAAAGAATGTGGATGCATCCGCGTTGATTAAAGGCATCATCCCACGAATCTGAGGTGGTACGGACTTCAGGTGGAGTATTCGTATACGGAATCTTATATTATGAAGAGAAGAGTGATTCCGTCCATTTGTTCCTAATTGCCATAAACAACGGCCCGAAAGATGCGGCGAGTGGGCTGGCGCGCTCCAATCGAACCCGTTGTAGAAAGTAGCGCGCCGGAACGCTCGAAGCCGTATCTTTCTGGCCGTTTTCACGGCAATTAGGAAGAAATGAACGGAATCACCATCTACAACCCCGTACTGGAACCACCACCTGAAATCCGTACCATCCCAGATTCGTGGTATGCTGCCTTTAAATAAGCACGCATTGAGGTTTAGTCCGCATGTAAAAACATGGAAAAGCAAGAAAAGCGAAACATACTTTGTCCTTATGTTATGTTTTGGAATGTTCGAGATTATATTTGTGGATTTTAGGAGAAAAGCTGAGTATCATTTATCATCTACCATCTGAACGTGATTTCAGCAAATGGAGCCTCTGGAATTTATGACCGGTTACGAGATAAGCAACAAATATCGAGTGACGAATGCAGCAAGAGAACAGGCTTGCAGCTTTGATTTGATTTTTGAGAAAATTACGACAAAAATATGTGCACAATTGTGAATAATACTACTGTAGTAATAGCCTGTGAGTGAACTGTATGTGTGGATCTGAAATGTGTCAGCGGCACCCATTCTGATCACCAAGATAACATTCTTCAGTTTTGAATCAATCTCCTAAGAGCATCATCCACGAATCTGGGGTGGTGCTGGTTTCAGGTGGGGAACGTTCCGGGGCGCTATTTTCTGCAGCGAGTTCGATTGGAGCGCAACAGCCTTGTGCACATGCCGCATCTTCCGGGCCATTTTTTTACGGGAATTAGGAAGAAATGGACGAAATCACCCTCTTCCCATTAATCTACGACCCCGTACAGGCATTGCACACCTGAAATCCGTACCACCCCGGATTCGTGGGGTGATTCCTTTAACAGATCAATCGAGTCCATGTATCGATGCATCTACTGATGCATAAGCTTTTCAATAAGCTCCACTATCACTTTCCCCGAATAGGATTCGTAATGAACTTTTATGACAACTCAGAAATAAAAGCCTCCTCGTCTCCTTGGTTACGTGGATCATTCAACTGCACGTTTCCCCGATCCATTTAGTGTATTTCTTTTCTACTACTATTCTTTAGAGTTTCATTGTCCTCGATTTTCTGAAGAACTGATCAATGTTTTGTTGTGCACTATGCACAAGTTTCGTTACATTTGCACTTTATGAATTCTTTCATCAATTTTTTGCCTCTGTTTTTCATTATCTGTCTCCTAGATATGGTTCCACCTTCTCTTTTCAACTTCAACACAAACAGTTGGTGAATTCACCTCTGAAAACAAAGGGTTGATTTGACAAATTCGAGATGACATTGATAAACTTGAAGGGAATTTAAAAAAGATGGACTTTAATGTGATGTCAAATTAGCCAAATCATGCATATTTTGGCAAAAACTCAAAAAAGAATTTACTTGCACTCGAGTAGAGAGCTTAAAAACAGTGTTTACGAAAACTCTCGTTTCTGGATCCTTCCCGCCAGTAAGGGTGATTGAAGTTTGGTATGAACTGTTGTGTAAGGTGATGCGTCGAGTGATTTCGACTTCTTGTATTCATAGATTTGTGCTACTGATGCCTCTCATTTCCGCTGCGACACTTGGAAACTAAATTCCATACCTCCTCTACTAGCAAAGTGACCTAAAGAACGGAAATTTCCTCGTTGGTGGATTTAAAGGCACGAATCTGAGGTAGTAGGGATTTTAGGCGAAGTATTCGTATACGGGATAGTAGATTATGGACAGGGGATGATTCCGTTCATTTCTTCCTAATTACCGTAAAAAAAGGCCCGGAAGATGCGGCGCGTGCACAACGCTGGCGCGCTCCAATTCAACTCGTTGTAGAAAATGGCGCGCCGGAACCCTCAAAGCCGTATTTTTCGGGCCGTTTTTTTGGCAATTAGGAAGAAATGGACGGAATCACCTTTCTCTCCATAATCTACGATCCCGTATACGAATACTCCACCGGAAATCCGTACCACCTCAGATTTGTGGGGTGATGCCTTCAAGACGATCATCAGTGGCGACTCAGAAGTGGGTCATGTACGCAAGTGCGCAACGCAGGAGCTGAAGACCTACGTCGCACACAGGGACAACAGACGGAAATCGCTTTCTGTTACTGTAACACTACGCACTTGTGTGGAATTATAGCTGAGTATCAATTCACTGGCATGCTTATAATTCCTGTTCCGCTCCTCCAACTACTGGCTCTTCGGTCAGCGCTTTCTTGGTCGAAACAGGTTCAACACTAAGGCTGAGGTCCAGAAGATACTCGGCGACTTCTGCAAGTCTTGATCGCAATGGGTCCCCAACAAGGCATTTTTGTACATTTTATTTCTTCGTCGTTAATCTTTATAGTCGAAAATCCTGATCCTCCTTTTTTGCTATCTGCGATAAATTTTGCGTTTTTCCAACATCGTTTTTTTCCTTGCTTAGTTCTCGTTGAATTTCATGTACTGAAATCGATGCCCTTCTCTCCCCATAAATGTAGTTTCGCCGTCTTGAAACGCTTTTAATGGTCAAAATAAACCTTTTTAAATAAATAAATTCTAAATGGGATATTTTTTTTAAACTTAGATCTACTTCGCTGTTGAGGAGTCAGCATTCTTTCACAGAAAATGGTACGGGAATGCAAGACCCTTCACAATGCATGTTATTGACAATGCTTACAGGGTGAATTTTATGTATAAGGATATTTTTTGATTTATCGCTTGGTGTATTAGTGAAAAATCTGCGCAGAGTCATTCAAGGATTTCAGGATGTAATGATTGCACAGTCCCCGAAGAGAATCCCTGTTGGAGGTATGGTGTTTTTGGTAGAAAATAATGATTTACAAAAAAAAATGTGCACAACAGTTCGGTAGTTAAACTCAACACAGTAGAGTTCTGGACTGTTCGCCAGCAAACGAATGCTTCCGAGTGCGAAAAATAGTTGATTTCGAGCAGAAGCGCTGAGCTGGGCGAATGTTTTGTACGCTTTAAAGGCATCACCCCACAAATCTGAGGTGGTACGGATTTCAGGTGGAGTATTCGTATACGGGATCGTAGATTATGGTGAGGGGTGTGGTTCCGTCCATTTCTTCCTAATTTCCGTAAAAAAAATGGCCCGAAAGATACGGTTTCGAGCGTTCCGGCGCGCTACTTTCTACAAGGAGTTCGATTGGAGCGCGCCAGCCTTGTGCACGTGCCGTATCTTCCGGGCCGTTCTTTTACGGCAATTAGAAAGAGATGGACGGAATCACCCCTTCTCCATAATCTACCATGTCGTACTACTCCACCTGAAATCCGTACCACCTCAGATTCGTGGGCTGATGCCTTTAAGCGTGCATACGCAACTTGGCTCAACGCAGTTCCTTGGGAAAATGTAATTTGTGGGGGAGGGGGGCGTAGCACTCAGTGGAGCCCTTATTTCCAAACGCTCTAACTTATTTATTTTATCTTAGTAAGTTTAGCTTACATGTCATAGATCTTCTAAAACTAATGACTTAGGTCTTAGGGCTCCGATTGATTTCATTATTTACTTGAAAGAATAAGGGCGCCATCGAGTGCCCTTCCTCACAGACTACAATTTACCCTTATTTCTGGATACTAAGTCTAGAAAAAAGAAAATGCAGGGATTGTCACATCGAAGTTGGCTTGACTTTTATTTCTCACCTCATTTTGTCGTCACCTCTGACAGGCCAACTTCAGTCACGTTTATCGTGAATTTGAAGGCTCGTGCTCCACTTGCATATTTGCCCCGTAGAGTCATAAACAGTCTGCATTTTTTTCTGTATAAATGAATTCTTCAGGTTATCTTGGATGTTCCAGTGCAAAATGCTTTATAGAGGCACCGCCAACATCCCCGGTAGTGGATAAATAAGTAAATAATGTGTCTCTCCTGGTACTATACTACGCGATACAGATCGCAGCAGTTCAACAACGACAAGGACATTGCTCACCTAATTTCGCAGTGATGGATGAGTCCGGAAATCCAGTTTTGAAGATTAAAGCACCTTTTTCACCTACGAAAACGGAAACAGAGTTCTCGGTGGGTGTCAATCAATCAATCTGGTAATTATGTTAAGCCCTTAACTTTCATAAGATAGGCTTAATTATTTTTAATACAATTAAATTAAATCGGTATTAAACTTAGAAAATATTCTTGTAATGTTAATGGTAATAGTACTAATCCAGTACAGTACAATAGTAATGATCTTATAAAAATAATTTTTCATAGTCATGAATTCCCAACATTTAAAAGAAGAGGTGTATCGGCCAACATACTACTCGCTATCGTCTCTCGCAAGGCGGCGGCTATTGTTTTTGTTTCTTGGCACCACCCTGTATTTTTGCCCCGTTCTTGACGGGACCACCTGTGGTTTTATTTTAGTTTTACTTCGCAGACGTGATTTTGCATTTCGTTTTAGTCTCGTCCCTTATCTTATTTTGAATTATTTTAAATCAATCCCTATTGTCGTTCTTAAGGTCCTTAGCATGGATAACACTGTTATTGGCAGTATAAACAGACATTGGGGTGGTCTTATGCGTGAAATGATGACGGATGCGGATATTTTTAGCGCTACGTGTAGGAATTATTTATTATATTAGAAGAAATTTTAGTTTTTTGTAATCGAATAGAAATTAAACGCAATTAATTTTAGTTCCTCTTGATCTTGATGTACGAGCAAAGGCTGCCTTACTTGGAGCGACGTTTTTGATCGTATGTTGATTTTTTTTTCAATTGAAGCTAAGATGCGTTAGAAATGCCCAGGCGAACTAACTCAACTTACTCATACTTTGCCTACCTTGCGCACTCCATACAAAATTTTGATCGTTTCCAAATAAATTTGAAGAAAAAAAACTCTGAGCATTCATCTCCGGTTTCTTTATCACAGCCTTTCCTTTCCCCACTCTCGATCTGTTAGTTTATTTTTCTGAGTTCAAAATTTCATTGATATTTTGTCAGGAAAAGCGACGTACTTTTAGCATTTTTCTGAATTTTTGCGTTTAAGGATTTCATGTTGTTCGAAGAGCACCAAATGATAAAAGAAAAACGGGCAAAACCTCGTGATTGAACGCTTAAATTAATTAGATTCACTACTTACCTTTGTCATAGAAAATATTTGACCTTCAATAAAGTTTTTATTTTTATTTTCATTTCGTGTCATGGTCAGCTGATGTCTCACGTCTAGAAAACTAGAAATTAAAATACTAGAAATTTAAGGGCATCACTCAATGAATCTGAGGTTGTACGGATTTCAGGTGGAGTATTCTTATACGGGATAGTAGATTACTGAGAGGAGGGTGATTCCGCACATTTCTTCCTAATTGCTGTAAAAAAAAACGGCCCGGAAGATGTGGTGCTTGCACAAGGCTGGCGCGCTCTAATCGAACTCTTTGTAGAAAGTAGAGCGCCGGAACGCTCGAAGCCGTTTCTTTCGGGCCGTTTTTTACGGCAATTAAGAAGAAATGGACGGAATCACCCACCTCTCCATAATCTACGATCCCGTATATGAATACTCCACCTCAAATTCGTGGGGTGATGCCTTTAAGCAGGTAAAAAAGAGGATTCGAAGTTCTATGCTACGTCAACGATCGAAGATTAGGGACTGTGCTGCATATCCGAGGAAACCAAAATTAGGAGGGCCAGACGACGTGATGCGTTTCAACGACAATCGGTGGAGTAGAGCGGTGAGTTACTGGATATCACGCGACATCAAACGCACCGCAGGAAGACCTCTGACCCTATGCTCATAAATCTTCACAAAGTCTTTCAAAAGAAAATGCGAAATTCTTCGACTCCCTCGCTAGACGAGAAGCCTCTGGACAACCCTTGCACGCAATCCGGACAAATGGAAGTATAACTGGTGCCCTTTCGAGCAGATCGACGAACAACGGCAGAGCAGATGATACAGATGATACAGATGTTGATATTTCCCCCAAAATCCCCAGTGTCCCTTCGAGAGACCGTTCGGGAAGAAGTTGAGCGGAATCTCGCCGGGTTCCATAATCTACAATCCGAACTCTACGGGGGCTTCTGGACAACGAAAATTTCATGATACGTTGCCTATAAACGTAAAAGATGACAACTCTAAGTAAAAAATCCTTAAAAATCTCTTTTTTTTCCACAGAAAGACATGTTTTGTAGGTGAGGGCGTAGCCCAAGTATATATACGAAATTAAATACAAAAATATGCACAAGCCAACGGTTTGTTAAATCATAAATGTTTGAACAAAAATTAGCCAACGAATGCCTTATTAGCAGTGTTACTATAGTAACAACAACTTTACTTTCCTGCTTTTTCAAAAGCATTCCTTGATTCTTCCATTCTTCCTGGATTTCGTCTGCATTCTCCAGTTTCTTTTAATTTTTCTTGACATCTCTTCTGTTAAGACCGTACGATTTCTCCCGCAAACAAAAACAACAAAAGAATAGGACACGTAAACGCCTCGTGACGTTTATGTCCTCTGAGGCTGGCCGATCGTGTATGACTAGAAGAGCGCCATTCCTGTATGGGCTGCTTCAAGGAACAATCCTGAAAAATCCCGTATTTTCACCCTCATACGAGACCCGTGTCTTCTTTGAAGGTTTATTAAATCGGGTCGACTACCACAGACAGCGATAAGAGAGTTGTATATTTGACAACTGATAACTTTGCTTGATTTTTTCTCTCATTTACTGCTAACTCTTTTAGCAAATTCTTTTTTGCGTGACCTTATGTCAACCTAAATGTATATTTAGGCGAGCTGATGTGACTCAACTGTCCCTCCTTTCAGTTCTTTCGTAACTGTTCCTGACTCAGACAATTGTGTTTTCTTTTCTTCTTCTTCTTCTTTGTTGGTGTATGTGAATAAATAAATATGCTTACATAATGCTTACATGTACTTATTTATTTATCTTTATGTGTGGACTGCAACATGGCACGTGATAGATCATCCCTATCAAAAATGGAAACGTATAGTCGGGTCAATACGACATGAAACACGAACATTTGCGCAAGCGGCTGCGTTCGAAGCGAAGCGGTGGAGCGTAGCGGTAGGGATCGCGAAAGGACCCTCACTGTCACCACTCACCTCTGCAGTTCGCCATGGTTCCACCTCGATTCCAACCGCTGTCTCGACCGCACCGCTTCCGAGCGCGGTCACTTGCGTAACGGTCCGTGCTTCATGTCGTTTTGACCCAACTATACCAGTTAATTTTTTTTTTGGTTCTCGTCTTTTCGAGTTTCAAAGGCTCTGTGGATTAAAGGCATCACTCCACGAATCTGAGCTGGTACGGATTTCAGGTGGAGTATTCGTATAAGGGATAGTAGATTATGGAGAGCAGAGTGATTCCGTCCATTTCTTCCTAATTGCCGTAAAAACGGCTTCGTGGAGTGTTGCCTTTAGAAATATGTCATGCTGGCGAGAATTTCATCTGTTAACAAATATGACATGAAGGTCTCCTATAAATCTTCCATGCATCAAAAATACAGTTATTTGAACTTCTAACAACTTTTTTTCAACAATATGTGCAAACTTCTCCTCTATATTATGGTTGATTAATCCAAACTTCCCATGAGTCATCCCAGAGCACTTCTCTATTTGTGCGTCAGAATGGAACGCTTATTTTACACATTCATCACCATCGAAACGCACTTTAGTGTTTTTTTTTAATGTTTATCAAATCGAAACCTGCTTTTCTTCTATTATCTTTCTTTCATCATTCAAATTTAATCCTAAAGTAAGTAGAAATGTAATCGAAGTTTTACACGCCGAATCAAAACTAGATGTGGGCTTTTTATTCCAGCTCCACCGAATCCATTAAATCACTTCGTTGTTGCATCCCGTTCTGATCCTTACACTATTCTTTGAATAATTCTTCTTCATATTATTTATTTGTATAGTACATTATTTTGTGTATAGGTCCCACAGTAGTGGTTATTCTCTGCAAGTTTTTTTTTTCATGGAAAATATTGCTTGTTGTGAATTTTTCATTTATTTTTACTTTATTATTTATTTTATTTTGTTTTTTATGAAGAAAAAATGCGAGTAAAGTAAAAAAATATGAAATACAAAGTTGAATGGCTGTTTGACAAAAAAACATGATTAAAAGTGGCGAGAAGGAGTGTACGAGGAAGAATAGGCGCGGAAAACGGAAAGAAGTACTCACGAAATATAATTATTACTTCATTGAAATTTTTCGTTTTTCTTTAGGCTGAAAACTTTCGAATGGAATCGCTTTGATTCTTTCCAAAGTCCATCAAAGGAATTCACCGTAACTTCCAGAGAATTCTGAAAACATCAGAATCTTACTTAGACATCTTTTAGACTTCTAATCAGACTTTTTTCAGTTCCATGTAACGTGAGCCATCACGTTCACTTCAATTCAGAATCGTTTGAGGTTTACGGGACGTGTAACTGGCCTATACAGTGACTTGTGGGACCCAGCCGATGTCCCAAGTCAGTGTTTTTATCCTCTCGGACAAGTCTAGTACCAATTTATCGACCCCGGAGGGATGAGGGGCTTGGTGACCCCTAGGGCGGATTCGAACCTCCTATCGATAGTGCAGGAAGCGGAACCTCTAACAGCTACACTACACCCGCCCTAGGAGAGAACATAGGACCAATTATAGTGACGAGTTTGAAAAGAAGCATATCAAAGCTGAATTCGAGCAAGCTAGTGTCACAGAAGGACAACAGGAAAAAAGAAGCTAAAACTATGAGCTAAAAAGGGATCAACCTCTGTTTGCCTATTGTGGTCGTTGTTAGTGAAGGAGTTTGCTCGTGGTCCTTGAAACAATGAAATTTTAGGCCTCGCTTATACCAGGTATAATAAAGACACTCAATCTGGATGGTCTGTTTTGAATATCTTCGAGATTGGACTATACATAACTGCAACAAGAAGCCAATTAAAGGTACCACCCAACGAATCCGGGGTGGTACGGGTTTCAGGTGGGTAATGCCTAAACGGGGTCGTAGATTACAAAGGAGAAGGTGATTCCGTTCGTCTCTTCGTATCAGTGTAAACAGACGACCCCGGAACGATGTCTCTTACGACGTCTCAGCGCGCCCTCTTACCCCTCCCCCTCTCTCTCCCCGTCTGCGATTCGTCTGAATAGGGTTTTCGCAGGCAGGGCGGGGCGTAAACATTGCGCATTTCAACAAAGGTCGTCATAAAAAAACACCATTCCTGGGTCGTCCGGGAAATGGACCGAATCTCCCTCTTCTCCACAATCTACGACCCCATATAGGCATAATCCACCTGAAACCCGTACCACCCCAGATTCGTGGGGTGATCCCTTTAATCCAACGCGCAAATTCTGCAGAAAAAAGTGTTGAAAATAGTGGAGAAGAGTTTTTGTCTAAGTTTAGAATAGTACAAATTGAAGTTACTTGTTTTCCCAGCAAAATCCAGCACTTGCTTGCCTTTAGCTTGACTTCCATACATAAGATATGAAAACCTAAACAAAACCGTTGTCTACTCAACTGTACTTCAAACTCTATAGATTCCCAGCGTTAAGACGGATTTCATAGGAAGGAAGTATTCAAGGTTAAGCCAGACCTTGCAAACATCTTTAATAAGTCATCCTAAGCAATTGCTTGTACTTTTTCCAACTTTTTATTATATTTTTGTTTTTATTTGTTTGTCATATTTTAATTTTGTTATATATTTCTTCAAGAACTGACTCCAGACGGGATGGGTAACGTAATCTAAGTAATCTGTAGGTAAGAAAAAACATATATCTTGCAAAGAAGTATTAGTAGGCTAGGGTCTCTACCGTTCACATTTGTCAATGTTATAAAAAGAAACGATAACGCTTTTTTTGGTGACCAAGTCAAAATGAATGGAGAAGTCGGACGATTTCTCATTTATTTCGTTTATTTCAAATCAGCTGCGGAATTCTATGAAAGCTTCGGATTCTACTCAAAATCGGTGGAATTTTTACTAGCACGTTATTGATGTTTTATGAGTTTGTTTTCCTGTCGTGCTCCCGTGTTTGTTATTTCAGTCCTGTTTTCTTCTTCCAAATTAGCTAGTGTATTGTATCGATTATTCTGTTCTGTATTTTCAATGTTTCCACAATCTGCTCAGCCCAAATCACAATAATCGCACTTTTTTCCTGCTTATTTTAGATTGATATAGATGGAAGCTGTACCTGTTTCTTCAATAGTGGGTCCTCATGGAGCACCACAGGCAATTACAGTTCAACCTGGAGCATTTCCAGCGAGAGGTGGGGGTTTTTTCTGGAATGTGACGCGATTAATTTCCGAATAAACGTGGGCAATCACGTACTCGTCTACCAGCTGCAGACTTATTTTAGACCGTTTTTCAAGTAACCAGTTAAAATTATTAATTACCTAACTTGTAACTAATTAACTTACTGCCACTTAACAAATCAATTTTTTTTGTTTTCTGTTTCTTTTCTCTTATTTTTCTTAGATTTTGTTTTGCGGATTTACAAACCTTTTTTCTGTCTCTTTCCTCTTATTTTTTCTCGGATTTCGTTCTTCGGATCAGATTTTTGCAGCGGATATATGGATGCCGTTACCTGTGCCAGTAGAAGGAGTACCATCCGGCCTAGAATATCTGACAATGGTTGATAAGATAATTATTCAGCAGGTGCGGTAGCAGTCTAGAATATATTTTCTAGTTTTTATCGAGTATTTTGTTCACGTTCACGTTCACGCTTCACGTTTATCCTGAGTTAAAGGCATCACCCCACGAATTTGGGTATGGTACGGGTTTAAGGCGGGTAATATGCCTATACGGGGTCGTAGATTGTGGGAAGAGGGTGATTCCATACATCCGTTTCTGTATCAGTGGAAACGGACGACTTCGGAACGTTTTTTCTTAGGCAGGCATTACCCGCACAAAATCCGAGCCATCCCTGATTCGTGGGGGGATGCCTTTAAGCGTAAGATTGTTTAAATTCCTCTCGTAGCTTTTTTTTTCCTGCTTATGACATGTGCATAACATCGCTGACATTAAGACATCTCGTTCGACAGAAAACTTGGCGAAATAATGCGAATAAAAAATTAAATAAAATAAAAAATGCGAGTAAAAATAAAGTAAGCAGATTCGTTAACTTCGTTCCTGTGTTGGACCACAAAA
The DNA here is from genome assembly GCF_031761385.1 of Necator americanus. Classification (NCBI taxonomy): domain Eukaryota; kingdom Metazoa; phylum Nematoda; class Chromadorea; order Rhabditida; family Ancylostomatidae; genus Necator; species Necator americanus. The sequence goes on along the minus strand of NC_087371.1, from coordinate 31,877,728 downwards.
TCACAAACTCTTCCTATTCTGAAACTAACCAAAAGATCTCATTTTAAAATTGAATCATGGGATCACTTCTAAAAATAAAGTTCATAGATTATTATTATTCGAATCATAAAGAACCTCGTTCAGGATGTCGTCTTTTTTCTAGATCCATGAAGTAGTAGAAGTGATAACTGGCTTCGAGACAAGGAACAAATACGCTTTGAGAAATGCCAATGGAGAACAGGTTGGATTTTCTCAATTTCCTATTTCTCATCACTTGTTTTCGTTGGAAAAGTTGTAAATTATAGAAGTATTTCTCGGCGAGTAAATAAATATAAATAAATAAATAAATAAATAAATAAATCGCGTAATAAATTGGTCTGGGGCACTTTTCTACGAGGACAGAAACACTAACTTGATACTTCGACTAGCAAGTTACAGTATATACTAGACATGCGTTCGTGACTCTCGAACGATTCTGAATTGAACTGAACGCGGTGGTGTATCCCAAGCAGATTGATTGACGCCCGACACTGTTTTTTTTTGTTTGTATCCCTCTTAAATGAAGAATTTTAAGCTGCCGAGTCAGGCATGGAGTGCTATCGTAGTCTGCCCATTAAAATTTATTTATTTATTTAATTAATTTAATTTAATTGATTGAAAATACCTATAGGTGTGCCATAAAACAAAAACAAAATAAGGGATTGTGTAGGAATTTAGGAATTATCTACTCTTCTTCTTTCTTTCTTTCTTTCTTCTGGACAACTTTGAGTTTTGCTATATTTTTTAAGGATTTAGTTAACTCGAAGTAACTCTGCAAAGTCACTTTTACTCCAGAACCTCTAGAAGGACCATTTTAATTTCTCTTTCCTGAAATCTCATAGTTGTCCTCTATTTTTCAGGTGTACTATGCCTTTGAGGAATCGGAATGCTGCGAAAGGCTGTGTTGTGGACCGGGTAGGGGTTTCACGATGCACGTTGTGGATAATTTTGGACGGGTAATTTTTCCTTATTCCCATTATGAGTTTTTAAAAATTATTACTAAATTATAAGCTAATTTAATTATTACTAAATCATTGCTAAATTATACAACTATTAATTAATAAGTTAAAAATTATAATTATAATATTATTATAATGAAGGAAGACTGGTTTATGAGAATACAGTAGGAAAAACCATTTTAAATTGAGAATTGAATTGTTTATTAATCAGCCTATTGTTTCAGCCTTTCTTTCTTTCCTTTTTTTTTCTTTTTTTTTATTATATGGATAGTTTGTCATTATTTTCCATAAAATAATGAAATTATCCGCTTTCTGTAATTGTTATATTTAGAAAATTAATACTCAACCTATATTTTTCTTGTTTTTTTTTCCCAGTTTTTTTGTGGTATATTTTCAATTTTATCTTTTCGCTTCGTTTCTGTTTTTACGGCGTGAACTCCTAGTTCCATTTTAGGAAGTTTTGCGGATTCAACGACCATTCAGATGCTGTGGACGAGGTTGCTCAAGTTTTAGCTCTCTTGTATGTTATAAAAATTATCAAAATAGAATAATTTTAGGTTGTTATGGTCTTCTAGCAGGTGTTCCAGGCTGTGGATCAGAGTGCACAATCGAATCACCTCCTGGCTACGTTGTAAGCCGCATTGTTTACAGGATAAACAAATCTTTAACTTACAACCCGGTTATTTGTTATTTGGTTGATAAAATATATTTTTTAAATTAACCTTGATGCTTTTTTTGTTTTTGTTGCCTCTTTCTTTTGTACCATTCGATTTTTTTAAATGATTTTTTATTCCTCTTAGTTAATTACCTGTAAAAATGAAACAAAAAAAAACTCAAGATCGGAAACCATAAATGACCGTTGACGTTGAAGTATTTATAATTAAATACGTAATAATACATTTTACATTATTATATTTCTATTCCAATCTATATATTTTAAAGACATCACCCAACGAATCTGGGGTGGTGCGGGTTCCAGGTGGATTATGTCTACACGGGGTAGTAGATTATGGGAAGGTGATTCTGTCCATCTCTTCCTAATTGCCGTAAAAAACGGCGCGGAAGATACGACTTCGAGCGTTCCGGCGCGCTTTTTTCTACAATTAGTTTGATTGGAGCGCGCCAGCCTTGTGCATGCGCCGTATTTTATTTTTTATTTTTTTATTTTCCCCGGGCCGTTTTTTACAGCCATTAGAAAGAACTGGACGGAATCACCCTCCTCTCCATAATCAAGAACCCCGTATGGGAATTCTCCACCTGAAATCCGCACCATCCCAGATTCGTGGAGTGATGCCTTTAATAAGTATTTAATCCTGTGCATAATATAATTTTTACGAAAAAAAAAACCAATAAATGAGTCCTCAGATAGGTACCGTAGAGCAACGGGCAACCTTCTGTGCTAGCTCGTTTGTTGTGAAAGACAACAAGGATGAGGTGATTCTACGAATCGATGGACCATGTTGCTGCTTGTTATGTGGATGCCAGGATAAGGAATTTCCTGTAGGTTCCGTCAATGTTTTTTTTTTGAAATTTGAACACAAAAAAAAACCAAACGAGAGGTATTGAGCACGTTTTTTTTTCAGGTGACCTTACCATCAGATGAACATATTGGATTTATTACGAAAAAATGGGGTGGTGTCCTAAGAGAGATGTTTACAGATGCTGATATTTTTGGTGTTACATGTAAGTTGACGCCATTGCTATGATTTGATTTTTACGTCTTTAGACTGCCCGAATCCTGAATTTTTTCTTTGTTTAGTTCCTATAAATTTGGACGTGAGAGCGAAAGCGGCACTTCTTGGGGCAACGTTCCTAATTGTAAGTGGAACAATGATGTTTTGCTTTTTGTCTTTTTTCTTCCTAATTTCATTTGAGAGTATATTTCGGGAAGATCCACATTACCGTACCTTTTTGTTGAGCACCATTCAAATTTCCTGAAATTTTCATTATTCGAAAAGATCGTCTGTATAAACATTGTACTTATTCGTCTAAGTCGCCGCGACGCGCCGCGCGACGGACGGAGTCGCGATTATCCGTGGTAAAAATAAATGTGGTTGACACAGCGGACGACTGAGACAAGTACGGGTGCAAATTTATTGAAATATAATCCTAGTTATTATAATTTATAATTAATTAATTTACTAATACTAACTAATTAACTAATTATTTTTTTTTAATTTTAGGATTTTATGGAATTCGAACAAAACAGAAGAAGGAACGTTTGACAAGTGCACGCACTTTTTGCATGGTTTTTCGTTTAATTCTTTTTGTTGATTGTTTCCTTATTGTTGGATATCCACTACGCTTCGTTCACGAAGTGTAATATTTGTTTTTTTCATCGACATAATTACGTATTTCATCTCTCAGTGCATTTTTCAGTACTTTTTTAATAATCGTTTTAACCAAAAATCAAAAATGCTGGAATTAGGTCCTTTTCTCGGAAAATATGCTCTTTCACTATACGCGTATATGTTCCAAATTTCTTCTTTTTCATCAACTTGTATAATTTTCTCTCTCTTGCTCTTATTGTTCCACTATTTCCTGCAAAAAAAGTAAATACTGGCGAAGTACTCCCGACTGTCTTCAAATCAGTCCTGAAGTCACGGTAATTTTTGGTGCGTAGGCGGTTACGTGCACGAGACGAGACGGTTCCGCTCGCAGACGATTGCGAAGGCGTATAGATACGAGAGTGTCGGACGAGACGCTGCAAAGGATCACGGATTTTTGACCGGATTGCAAATATTCGTTATTTATCGATTAATGCTGACAAACAGAAATATAAGTGCACATTTTACATATTTTTTTTTAGTAAATGTATAAATTTCATCCATAAGTCCAAATTTCCAAAGAAATTCTGAACATTTAATTCAAATCCAAAACAGAGATTTAAAACAGAGTTGGGAAAAACGGTGAAGAAATTAGAAAAAAAAATCGGAGCGAACAAAATGAATCACCAAATGTATAGGGCCAATGCACGGATTTTTGCGTTGAAAAACTTTCTTTACGACTTTTTAAGTAAACAACTGATAACCGTTGCGGCCACAGATGTTCCTTTTACGTATAGTTCGCGTGTTCCGGCACAAAAGACACACTGTGGTTATCTTCGAAATATTTCTGCAATTGGAAGTGGTAAAAAAAAATCGAGAATCCCTTTAAAGTAGTTTGTCGTAGAAATTTTATGAAATTAAAAAGTGAGCGCAAAACGTAGAGACTTCACGTGCCCATCCGGCTGCTATGATATTGTGCTGGGGCTTGAAAACTTGTTACCTATTAAAAGTGTGCGTACTGTTGTGATGATGACTGCACAAGACTCCCATAGGCCACAAATTACTACAACTGCTATTTTTTTCACAGAAATATTAAAGGCATCAATCAACGAATTTGGAGTGGTACGGATTTCCGGTGGAGTATTCGTATACGGGATCGTAGATTATGGAGAGGGGGTGATTCCGTGCATTTCTTCCCAACTGCCGTAGAAAACGGCCAGGAAGATACGGCTTCGAGCGGTCCGGCGCACTATTTTCCACAAGGAATTCGACTGGAGCGCGCCAGCCTTGCACCGCATCTTCCGGCATCTTCCGCATCTTTAAGCTGTATTTAATTGGTACTGTACTAGTATTCTATTTTTTTGTAACTTCATACATTCCACCGAAACAGATGCCTATGAAGTGTCTGAGTTCATCGGCGGTAGTCCCTGCCCAGTCCTTGTTCTTCTTCGTCATCTTCTGACGCCCATACCTGTTCTTCTCTATCATGATGTCTTTAGCAACTGCTCATTCAGGAAGAAGCAAAAATAGTCGGTAGCGTTCTCACAGCTTTGGACATCAATACAGGAGCTGCATTCCATGACGAAAGCAGATCTGCGTAGGCGGCGACGACATCTTCAGCTCATGTTTCTTTTTCATCATCGTCGCTCTCATCAAAATTAACACTCGTGATCATTCATCATCTTTTCGGGAGCCTGATTCACCAGGCACAATCAAATTTTGATACAGTAGCTTCGTTATCAGCGAAAGGTTCTTCTTCATCACTTTCAAACAGTAAATCATCGAAACTCGGTTCGGCAAATTCCTCGTTAGAGCCATTCATGGAAAGCGTGGAAAATTGAGTGCTGATCTTGAGATCCTCTTGCTATTTATAATTATCAGACCCTGGGGTCTTGAATAGCGTCGAACATTTCATAGAAATCAACAACTTTCAAGAAGTTTCATGAAATCCTAGGATTTCATCATTACCAGGTTGGACCAAAAACTGAACGGTGCTTTGAGCCTTGTTAAACTTTCATATTTCTATTTTGCGACTTCTCGCATATTTTCTGTCGATTTTCCCACAACACTTAGTTTTCAGCGATGGATCCACCATTATTCTGTGATATTTTTGTTCCGTAATAGACCTAAAGTGATCTCAGAAATAAGTTAGAACTAATTTGCTATGAATAAAGTTTGATATTGATTATTCGCTCAAGAGCGTTATCTTCTACTAGGATGCGGTTCGAATGTTTTCCCATCTATGCCTTTTTTGTAAGGAGGATAATTTTTAATTTTTCAAATATACCTACATTTTTGATTGTACAACATGTCATACTAGTGCATCGAGGTGGTGGGAGGGGCATTTTCAAAAAATAAAGGAATTCTCCACCGCGCTTGTTTTGTTAGATAAACATCGGTACAAAACACATCGAGACCATGTAGCTATGGTTATTTCTATGCAAACTTCTGCGAAACCTTTTTCATTTGCAGATTTCTTACAAATAAACTCCAAAGAATACTTCGCCACTTCAAATATTTCCCAATTTTTACTAGGAATTTCCGGTTTCATAAGTTAATTATCAGAAATAGTACGTCTTCATATTTGGTCTGCTACGGAAAATGATCGGGCAAGGGGTTGGCGTTCAGTGTGAACGGCTATCCGAAAATTGGCTTTTTTTTTGTATATGGAACCTATAGTCGGGTCAAAATGACATGAAGCATGGTGCATTTGCGTACGCGCTCAAAACGGCCCGCTGGAGGCAGCAGTTGGAACCGACGTGGGACCATCGCAAACTGCTGCGATGGGTGGTGCCAGCAAGGGTCCCAGTACGCTACGCTCCACCGCACCGCCTCGAGAGAAGCCGTGTACGGAATTGCACCGTGCTTCATGTCATTTTGAAGAGAAGCTGGCTTAGAAGCATTGAACTCTGGGAATGAGATCGCAGGCACTGAAGGTTTTGTTAAGGGGCGTGGCCGCTTTACATCAGTAGGACGGACGAGTTAGTACATTGATTCTATTTTTGAATAGTTGAATTTTATTTAAGATAAGTTCTTGGATTTTAACGAACTTTGTAGTACAGTTTTTTTTTAATCGTATTATAAACAGATTTCTTACATCCGCTTTTTGGATTCTAACATCAAGTTATCTAAACTAATGTTTTAATTTTAATTAATTAATTTTGGTTTTAAATAACTTAATTTTGGTAGTCTTTTTCATTCTTGTTGTTTTTAAACAAAACAAGTAGCTGCGCAGGTCAATTGTGGTTATTCCACATTCGAACACAAAAAAGAGAATTATCAATATCTCACGGGTAATGTCCATGACATCGAAAAACCTGTTATGTTAGGTCACAGATAAGAAACGGATACAACATCGGTTAGTCCACAATTTTTGGGATACAAAACATGGTCGAGAGAGCGAGAAGTGCTGTTATATTCATCTTAATCTAGTGATCACTTGTTGCTGACGTCATCAACCGATACAGGTCCCTTACGAGGACAGCAGGAGGTGGGCACTAAGCTCCGGAAGAGACTGCATAGGTGAAGTAATACGATTAAAACATTCATTTGAGATTTATCCTGAAAGAAGTTCGAGTTAATGAGCAGTGAGGACTTGAGAGAATACGCGTACATAGTTTAAAAAACAGGTTAAGGAAGAAAATGATGAAAACGCTTATCTTAAAATCAAAACACGAGCTTAGAAAGACAGCGGAACAACAAACATACAAGTCTGATTGCCACCTGCTGAGTGGTGGCCCTGCTTTAACTAAATGCAGTAAGGCGTTCGAGTGTACGCATTAGGAACGTACGAGCTATATAACCTGCACTATTATATGGCAAAAGATTCCCATACATTGTAAAAAGCTGCTGTCGTCCAGCACATCCCAATAACCTGAAAAGTCAACTGCCTGAAGGGAGCATGGAATCTTTGGCAACAACCCAACAAAATTCGTTTCGTCACGCTGAACTGTCGAACACTATCGATTGAACTCCAACAAAGCGCCTAGCCCCACGATGCTGATGAAAGAAAAGTAAATGGCTGGTGGATAGCGAGAGACAATTACAGCAAACTGGTGGAGGAATTTGCTGCGGAATCTTTGTACGACTGCAGAAGACGTAAACTCTGGATCGTTAGTGCCAATGCACCTACGGAAACCGCTGAGGACAACAGTAAGGATGCCTTCTATGGTGAACTCAATGCGTTGATGTCTAAAATACCAATCTAATAATAAAATATAATACAGCAGGCGGTCATTGTTGGAATCGAGGTAAATGCGAACATGGGACTCGAACAACAATTCGAAAAGCTAGGAAAATGGTATTATCCAGCAGAGCGCACGTCATATAACAGTGACTACCTGGTCGACTTGTAAAAACAGATGGGTCTCATCATCGCTGCCACGTTTGAAGAGGAATCATCGACTTCAACAGCTCAGGTAGCAGGGGCCAACCCATTTAACGTCTGAAGAGCAGCGCAAGCGGAAGATGAGAATTCTCAAACTCCAGCTCCACAACGTTCTGACGAGGAACATTCCTCAGTCAGGTATCTAAAAATCTAGAGCTGTTTGGGACGTTGGATTCGACTCTGACCACCACAGTTCTTCTCAGTGCCAAGTCACGGTTCAGCAAGAGAAACCAAGGAGTTCCTCTTCAACCGAAAATCGACATGGCAGGCCTAAAATACGAAGAATGCAGACCGAAATTCCGCTGTGTGTCCATACATGTTGGAGTACGGACCAGAAAAACGTCCAGTGGTGCCGATTGCGGAAGAAGTTTGCCTTTGCATCTGCAGAAACGAAATCTGCAGCCGTATGCGCCACCCGAAGCCTTAGCAATTTAAGCCACGAAAAGCGTCTGAGGAGGAAGCTGCGTCCCCGGCTGCAAAAAAAAGACTGCAAAAACGAATGGACGTCAGGTGCCAAGGAGTTAGAAGAGGCGTGGGAGGACAAGAACCCGCGGAAAGCCTCTGCTTTACTAAGACAGTATAGCGGCAAAATGAAAAGATGTGCTCCTGTCCTTAACACTGCCAATGGAGTAGCTGTCGGTGAAGCAACCCTTCCAATTTGGAGGGAACACTTCAAGACCTTGCTGAACCGGCGAGCACCGTCAGCTCCTGAACTCGAGCACGTTCATAGGCCGAAATATGCGGTTAACGAGAAGCCACAGACCGAGTCGAAGGTTCTAGCCTGTATCCAAAAAATGAAGAATGAAAAAATCAGGTGTAGACGCAATTAGCGCAGAAATGCTGAAAAATCTTCCTCCTTCCGTGATTCGTGAGATGACGAGGATCATCCGCTCGACATGGATAGACGAAAGGATATCTGACTCGAGGAGACACGCTATCATAATTCTCCTCCACAAAAAGTTATGCGTCACGGACCCTAGGAAGCATCAGAAAATCTCTTTGCTGCGTGTTATGCATAAGTTTTTGGAGCGGACTATCCTGGACCGAATTATTAAACATCGCCAAGAAACAACGCGCGACGATCAAGCTGGCTTTCGTCTTGGCCCATCTACGATTGACCAGGTGTTCATCGTTAGGAGAGTGATTGAAATCTGGCAGCGGTATTACAGTGGAAAGGCTTGCTTGCACGAAAAGGAGGCCGCTTAAACGGGTGAAATTGATGTGGTATACCATGACATCGGATGACACAAGAAAGATATCAACATCTTGGACCGCCATCGAAAGTGGCTACAGAAAATCGTCTTCGCTTCTTTGGTCATGTATTAAGGAGAAAAGCAGATTGCCTCGTTCAATTCAGTTCTGATGAATTTGTCGGCTTCTAGCTGGAAGAGGCCAACAGGGCGAAAACGGAAGTTCTGGACTGAGGTGATTAAAGGAGACCTGAGGACACTCGACGTAGAAGGGCATTTCAGCTAAGACTTAAGGTTTCGCAGAATATGGAATAGCGACGAAAGGATTGATTCTCTCGCAGAAGATCGAGAATGATGGGCAGAGCTATGTTCAAGGACGACACACCTCGGCGAAGATCCGGGTAATCGCGTCAGGCGATGACATCACATCACCCTTCCCCCGCTACAGCGAGGCGCTGTAGATATGCCCAGTATTAAAGATTTGAAATATTCCCAAGATTTCTATACAACTAATTGGAAGTAGCATCATCCTCATGTTTTTTTTTGCGAAAATAACGTTTCCGAAAAAAAAAAGAATAGTGGAGAAGATTTGCACTAATGCAACAACTGCTGCCCCTATCATTTTGGGAGTTGGACGTAATGGGTTTACACAGCCAAATCCTCCGAACGTGTGAGCAACGCACAACTAAGCAGAGTAATTATACATAATACATTCTAGTGTTTTCTCATACTCCAACTTATTGAGGAGAAAAAACGCTTTTCAACTAAAATAGGACATTCTAGAAGTTATCCAACCAATACATCTTCTAGGTTGAGGGGTCAATTTCATTCTAGCAGCATGACCTGCTGTCGTACTGTTTAAAATTAATTAGATATAAATATAGGAAAATTCCTAACACAATATAGAATAGGCCCAGTGATAGGTTTCATAATGGGACAATGAGATGTATCCTAGCTACAGAAAGACAGTCGACCATGATGCTGTGGAGTCTTCGACTTCCTCATGATGACGTTATATCTTTTTCTTTCTTTCACACTTACTAGCGACCACATCTTACGTCAACGTGGGACAAAAGAAAAGCAATGAGGCATGTTGACAAGCTGATTTCGTTCAGGGAGATGCTGTTCGCGTCCTAGTCCTTATGCTGCATCATTCTTGTAGTAGTTTTTGTAGGAAAACTTAAGAGAACAGAACAAGGTCATCTAGAAACCATCCGAGTTGAATGGAACTGGATCAAATCGTTTAAACAAGTGGCGACAACAGTTTTTTCTCCTTTTATTGATTAATTCGCGTCGATCTACTAATTTATTATCCTACGCTGGGCTGAACATATTCTGGGTAATTTCGCATCTCTGAATATCTACGATGACGAGAAAATATTCGAGCCTTACTGCTGGATATTTTTCACTAATTTCTTGAATGACATGAAGTTTTCAACCTACAAAAAAACTTGGATTTGATAGTTGGTTCTCCTAGCACGTCGAAGACGTAAGCTTTCGATATGAACGTAAAGACCCAAGATTTATTAGGTGCATTGAAAACCAGAACAAGAGACAAGAACAAGAAAAATACAGAAAGGGAACCAATGCTCAAAAATTGCTCGGTGGACTCTACCGTCGCGGAGTCGGTGTGTAAGCCATTTTCTGCTTCGTAAGATCACCGCCAATACCGTAACGCTCTTTAACTTCTTCCAAACGTTCTTTCGCCTGAGAAAAGACATATACTCAATACGAAATTGACAACTAGAAAAAACTTAACTAAAAATCCAACACAAGAAAAACACACCTTTTCTGTGTCCATTCTTTTGTATGCCTTCGTAGCTTGATAGTAAAGAACAACCAAGTATCTGAATGAAGAGATGTAAAACAATAAATTGTGTGAATAACCTGATTTCTAGAACAAACCTATTCGAAACATTGAAACCACTCATGTGCTCGCAAGCATTCTTTGCATCATAGATGTCTTCGTAAACAACAAAGGCTGTTCCTCGAGTTTCATTGGTGGAACCACTGAAATGCCACTTCTGTTCTTAGAAGGAATTAGAAAGAGAGCAATTACTCAGCCATAATTGAACACAACACGATATTTTATACTACGAAGTTTAAAGCGTCGCAAGAAATAAATCTGCATTAAGACAGATGTACAAAATGTAATAACACCTACACTCGAATCTGCCGAATCGCTCCGAATTTTCCAAAAATTTCATACATTTCACTGGAGGTGATTTTGTACGGCAAGTTTTTGATGTAAAGTATCCGGTTCACCTGCAACAAAAAAATAGACTAGATAGTCGACTAAGCCAAAAATGATTCTATCTGATTAAAGAACACTTACATTACATTCGACATTTATAGAGAAAATCCAGGAAGGAGTACAAATCAAACATAGTCATGATCAAAAGTTTGCGTATGAAACTAACCTCCGGTGGCAGTTTAGAACTGCGTCCTCTTGCTGCCATAGCCATCTTGAATTTTCAGTGTGAAACAGAGATTCCGCACAAAAAAAAAAACACTGGAAAACAAAGATTACGTAGCTACTCTGTGAAAGAAAAGGGTTGAAATTTTCGAAGTATCCAGCAGAGATATAGACAAGATGGAGGAGGAGAAGAATACGAAAATAGAGCCATGGAAGGAAACCCAAAACAATTCTAGGTGTCGCCGCCGCCTTAAATGTATCCCCGGGAGCCGCAGAACATACATCCCAACTAACGTCTGCAAGAAGTTGCTCGCTTTGTTTTCTGCCCAAGATTTTTTCGTTTCGTAGGTTTTTGTCTGTGTTTATAGTCGACTAAAAAGGACACGAATCACAGAGCAGTTGCGTAAGCGGCTGCTCTCGAGGCGGCGCGGTGAAGATGGGGGTTGGAGTCGACGTGGGATCATCGCGAACTGCACCGATGGACGATGCTATATGTGTTCCTCACTCGATCCCAACCGTTACGATCGACCGCACCACTTCGAACGCAGTCGCGTACGCAACCGCACCAAGCTTCATGTCGTTACAAGCCTACTATGCAAGATCTCGCAGCCTAGTGCTTTGAGAAGTTGTTTTTTTATATTCTGCTCATTTTCTTCGATTTTGGTCTCTTTTTGATGTTGTACGGCTGTTCCAAAATAGCATTCATAAAACGAAGAATATTTCAGGAAGATGCGCGTTGAGAAGGTGAAGACTAGGAAAGGGAAGCGCGTCTTGGAAGATCGTGCTCCAAAAACAGTGGAAAATGACAAAACCGCTCTCATCATCAAGGGCTCGAAGACGAGCCAAACAGTTACAGATGCACTAATGGATATTTATATGCTCAAAAAGCCATTAGTTCAACAACTGAAAAAGTAATTGCCACTGAGTTTCGCTGCGCCATTTCTTCTATATTCTAGTATTTATCTCGGCAATTCCAGGCATAATTCTTTCCGTCCATTCGATGACGAAACTCCTATTGAAAAATTCGGGGAGAAGTACGACGCCTCTCTGTTCTTATTCGGTTCTTCATCAAAGAAACGACCAAGTAGTTTGGTGTTTGGTCGAACCCACGATGGCCAAATACTGGACATGGTGGAATTGAACATAGTGAACTTTACACCAGCCAGAGATTTTGAGGTTAATCTTTATGGAGTTTTTGTTAAATTCAATGTTTGCTACAGTTAAAATCTGGGCCAGTAATTTTGCTCCGATCCTCTATTATATTTTGTCAAAAAGTGCGACTTATGAGTAGATTGTTCTCTATAATCCTGAAGATGAAGTTGGAATTGAAAGACGACAGATTTTTTTCTTCGTATGGTCATAAGTATGGACCACAAGTTCAAAGCAGCAATATCTATCCATTTCAATGGACCTGGAACTTGTACCCTTTTCGAGCGGAAATCGCTAGCAACTTGAGTGTTCTTCCTTCTTTTATGATTCTCTGATTCGGAAGACAATGAAGAAACTACGTACTAAAGTTTATTTGTTCGCGTGAATTTACACTTTATTTTAACTTTTTTTTAAATAATTTTTTTAATGGCGAAAATATTGAAAAAAATGGTATTGGTGGTCGTATTGATGTTGTATTCATAGATGCAATAGACGGAGGCAGTGCTCTGATCCCCTTCACTTTGGAACGCTTTGGGAGGGGATCTCCTTCACTTTTAAACAGTTGGCGAAATCACCCCATTCACCTGTGGAGGGTCAGGCTTCTCCCTATCGTACCTATGGTTGTATTGATCCGGGTAATCGTGTCAAATTCATTACAAATCAACATTTTCGCTGCCTGGCATGCGCCAGACTTAATCTGGTCGAACGTATACTGGCCCGTGCAAGCCAACACAAATATAGTTGGGTCAAAACGACATGAATCACAACTAGCTGCGAACTAGATAAGTAGCTGCGCTCGAAGCGGATCCAATTTGGATTGATACGCCAGTGGCTTTTGACTTCATATCAATTTAAAAAAATCTAATCAGAGCGTCGTTGTTATAACTATCGACGGTATTTCAGCACGTTTTAGGACTTTGGTAGTGTTCAAAACATACGAACAACGAGACAAAAATAACTTATTATTCTTCATTTTCAGACACCAAAAGTGATGCTGGGGACGAAACCATGCATTAGTCTGGAGGGCCCCGATTTCGAATCTGAATCAACCATGAAAAGAATAGGAAATCTCTTGGTGGACTTCTTCAAAGGACCAACTATTGATATGGTATCATTCACTCAATTTTTTCTATATTTCTCGTACTCTTTCACCATTCTGCCCTCACCTATTTATTCTTGTATCTACTATTGTATAATGTCTCTGTATGGCATTCTATTTTCAAAATGAGTTTGTGAATTGCTGTAAATGGGATGTAGGGTTATTCTTTTAGGGATCTTGATGTTATTCAACCATTGCCGACCTAGTTTCATCCATGTTTGTCTACCTGTTATTCGTTTATATTCAATCAATATCTTTTACAGGTGCGATTACAAGGCCTCGAAATGCTTATATCCTTTACAGCTAAGGAAAATATAATTTATATGCGAGTTTATAGGTGAATAATTCCTCATTCATGTCGGGATTTACTACTTCTTCTGGTTATTCTTCTTTTGTGAGTGGCCCGAGTAGAGCTTCAGATATCTTTTTCATACTAAAATATATATAAATAGAGGTGCAAGAAGACTTGCTTGTGGATCTTTCAAGAACGAATGATCTACGTTGACGAAAATGAGAGAAGCTGTTGCTTTTGTTTGTTTGTTTTTTCTAAAAGGTTTCGTGTAGTTCCCATGCAAATAGCTTCATGTGGTTCTCTATTCTATAAGAAATTCTAGAAATTAAGATAAAGTGACATCTGAGTTGTTATTATCAATGTGTTCAGAGTGTTGCTGCTCAAAAGTGCTACAAATGTGCCACGAATAGAACTTTTGGAGATGGGACCGTCGATTGATTTCAAAGTAGACCGAACAAAACTAGCTAGTGACAGTCTGTTCAAGGCAGCATGCAAGAAACCTAAAGCTTTGATGGTGAGTAATCATTTTTGTTTCTAGAATGTATTGCGTAGAAGCACTCTTCACCGATTTATTTCTACTTTTAGACTAAATGTAGCTTATAAGTGTTCTGAATAAGGAATACTTTCCAGGCAAAACGGCGCAAGAATATGTCTGAAGATGTCTTCGGTAATCAGTTAGCTCGAATCCACGTGGGCAAACAAAACACAGACTCCATCCAAACAAGGTATGCTGTCTTGAACTGTGTTATTGGTTCCTTATGTTTCTGCATTCACTATCATTACCACTGAGCAGTTGTCATGAAGTTGGAACTGTTTGTCCTTCATTCCCACTCTTTTTTCTAAAGAACACACCACTTGCACATCTTCACTGCTCAGACCACGTCCGTAATGAGGTCCTCTGAAGCAGAAGGTAGCCGTTGTGGAAGGAGTTTATTTATGGTCGTGCTGTTAATCTCTTGTAAAGCGAGAGAATTACGAAGAAGAAAGTTGAGCAACCCCCCGTCCCATCTTCTGGAAAATTAGAGCACACCTGTTAAAGATGCCCTTTGTTCCTTTCTATTACACTTTCAGTTTCAATTAACAGTTACTGCATGTAGTTTTCAAAGTCCGATCTCCTCCATCCGTAGTAAAAAAAAATGGATATAGATGTATGTAGCATATAGCTGAGTACTATTTTCAGGAAACTTAAAGCTCTCAAGAAATCGAAAAGTGACGCTTCTACCTCTCGAACGAATGAAATAGAAGACGGCTCTGACGCTAGTGATTATGAGGATGCTAGCGATAATGAGGAAGCTATGGAGGACTAACCCTCCATTTGTTTGTTATTTGTTGTTGATTTTCTCGTTGTTTGAACTTAAAATGTTTATTATGGATAAATATACACATACGTCAGAAATGACCAATAAAACAACCCATAGTTATGCTTGCGCCTTTGACTTCTGTAGATAGTGATAAGATGGCAGTAGCCGTCGCAGAACCTCTAGTTGACCTTGGGGAACCTGAAATGCTGAGAATTTACTTATTAGACGTTTTAATATGGTAGATAGTTTACCCATACCGGTGGATTATCGTTAGCAACCCGTCGTTCGTTAAATTTCCCATAAATCACTGTCCGTTCTGGCAATGTTTCCTTTGCGAATAATTTGCATCTGACTCCAATCGAACATCCATTACTGATGCAGCTGTTTGGGCTGACTTCACATTGAACATGAAGCACGTTGTTGTTGCCTACTGTAGGAGCATGGACAACTGCAAGAAAATAATGGTTAACTGGATTGACCTATGAGAGAGTTCACAACTACACTAGTTTTTTTTAATAATGTATGAATACATTCAAAAAAAAAGAATTCATTGAGAAGTCTGACTTCGTTCACTGCCTTTGAAAACTCAAGAAATAAAACAGAAAGATTCTACGGAGACACGTTCCCCACAAACTTGGCGAACACTTCACTGCATACAATACTACATGTAATAAAAACATTAGCAAATCTCTTGCGAGTAGCATGTACAGAAAATATTTGCAAACTATACCTGCTCCAACCTCAATGACGTTCTGATTCCCAATCTCCATGAGTTTATCGTCATTTTCTAGTCTGAAACATGTCGTTGCTTTGAATATGCAACTCTAAATGCTTAATTTATGTCCATACATGAAATATCCAATTACATTTCTTTACAATTGTTCAGAACAATAAAAAGGTCATAAAGTAAATGCGAATGTTTCCGTGAAACGATCATTCGCGTTTACAAAGAGTATTCTCACAGAACTGCTGCTATGCGAAATCGGCTGTTTCGAAGTATTATGGAAAAGAGCTAACAATAAAGTACAAACGATGATTTTAAAAAATGTAGTCCAAAGTGTAAAGTTTCTGTCTTTGGAGAACTGCTCCATCCTGGTATTTCCAAGCCAGAATAACCAGGTCCGTGCAGTTGTATACGCGGCTGCGCTCGAAGCAGCGTATTTGAGAACGAGGTGGGACCATTGCTAACTCCATTCGGACTAGCTAGTCATGGTCCCACTTAAATTAAAATCGTCAGTTAACCGTGTGACTACAAGCGCAATCGCAACAGCACCGAACTCCAGATTGTTTTGACGCGACTATACCAAAATCAGTATTCACAAAGTTCTTTTCCTGTCATACACGTAACTGCTATTCTAAGGAACATTTAATTGTGTTAACAAATAAAACATCGTTATAATAAGTAAATAAATAAGAGAAAAATAGGTCTTCTAGAAAATATTTGAGAACGAGGTGGGACCATTGCTAACTCCATTCGAACAATAAAGATCAGTTACGAATAAGTCAAAAGTCTGCGACTGTTGGCAATCACTTGGATGTCCTTTCCTTCCAAATCCTTCCTACCCTCAAAATCGATAGGCATCCATCGTGAAGGGGATTTCGAAAACATGTTTTAGAAAACAAAACCGCTCTAACCTCCGTCCCAGAGCCCGCGTCCGACAGATCAATCCGTCGCAGGCGAACGTAATCCTTGGTAGTGGGAAATTGAATTTTAAAAATACCATTCGAAAGCAAATGGATCGGTGACTTCAAATATTACCTTACCAATACCCGACGCATCTCTAGGGCAGAGAAAAAACTTCTTTAGGTCCCGGAGAAATAGACTTCATTCTACTGTTAAGATAAGTTAGACTTTCCTGGATTTTCCAAAGTGGTCACCAGTAAAATCAATCAACAACTTCGTGTACAATCCATCAATGCAACTTCCCTTATAATCTTTGGAACGACAAAAAAAGTCTGAAAATAACCCACATATTTTCAATGAGAGAACGGTCTTCGATAATATTATTCTCCCCGATGATAATCGGCCCATTGGTAGCTTTTATGATCGCGAATGGATGTACAACGGTCCCAGCGCCGATGCTAACACATCCTTCCAACGTCGCTTCGCGACAGACAATTGCTGTTGGATGAATTTCCACCCTACAATCACTTTCTTACTTGAGACTGTAAGAGGAAATATATAAGACGAGCTGAAGGATAATGGAACCGTAACGTGGACAGCTAGAAACAGTTCGGTCACAAGTTAGGTTACAAATCTTAATGTGAAGTTAATGAACTAACCCTTGTGGAAGCTTCTTCTCCACCATTCAGGATCCTAGACAGACCTGTTGATGAACTGGTTAATTGTAAAGTATAAATCGTTCACTTATACTACTACTACAAGAGAACTAAAGACTTTACTAACGGGTGAGTGAGTACAAACTTAAAGGAGCTATAAAACTGTAAGACTGGCCGCAGAGTTCACTGCCGCGCGAGCGCCGCGATTCAACTGCTACCGCCGCGCGGCAAGAATCGACGGTGGTTTCGATGCTTGTGGGAAAAAATCCACCTTAAATATCCTTCAATAGGCAATTATGATTCGACCACCTTCTCTGCAATACCTGGTCGATATCAGTTGACGAAGGCGGGCCTGTGCTCTCCCTATGGGGCAGCGGCTGTGCGGTTGCTTTTGGCGTTTCGGGGTGTCAACGAAAAACATTTGCGTACAAAAGAAATCGATCCCTGACTATTCCACTGGCGTTGCACGACCAACCCAGTACACCAACTACCACATCGCCCATTTCGGCGCGTTCACTGCTCCTATAGTCGGCTCAAAACTACATGAGGGGTGTAGCTGTGGTGCATTTGCGCACACGCTCAAACCGGCGCGGTGGAAGCAGCAGTTGCGGCCGAGTTGGGACCGTCGCAAACTGCAGCGATGGGTGGTGCCAACAAGGATTTCACCACGTTCCTATCCGCTACGCTTCACCGAAGCGCCTCGAGAGAAGCCGCGTACGCAATTGCGTACGTGCTTCATGTGGTTTTGACCCTACTATATAATGGGTTTTCCGCGGCTATTTCGGTGCGGTTTTTGAATTGAATAAAAAGGGAAAGAAGTGAAAGGTTATGGTTGATGGTAGAAGTTGTTTGAAGCTGAGGATAAAGCAGAATAGTTTGGAGAGTTCATATTAGGGAAATTCCGTTTAAAAATATGAGTGAAAGTGTTGTTTGTTTCCTTCTTCTGAATTGATAAATGAAGCTCCCCTCACATCTCTGGAAGTACAAGAGATGGTTTAGCGATGCTCCATTGGTCGGTGTTATGCCAATTTTTTTCTTCACTTTTTTCGCTTTCTGGGTGTTTCTTTTTGCATATCCAACTACGTAAAATTGGCATCCAACGCCTGACGATCAGCGACTAATGCCTCGCAGACATACACTGTACCTAAACGCGTATCTCGAAGATACAGAGGTCTGCTCGCCACTCATACACTTAACTAGTCAAATTGATTTTATGCAGAGACTAGGTTGAAACAAAGTGATAAAACGCTGTAGAAACAAAGTTTTATTGGATCGGACGTGAAACATTGGTAAAAGCAAATGCTAGTGTATTTGACATGCGCTTTACAAAAGCATTTTGTCCACATTAAAAAAAAAAACTGACAAAGCATTGGTCTGAATGGTTTTTTCCGGCTTCGGAACCTTCGGCGGCAAAATCTATTTGTCGTTAGCGCCGTTACGTATTAAGCGCTAATCAACACAAATTTTATTCTTTAATTTTATCCATTTAATCTTTGTGAAGTTGTAGACAAACCTTGGGGACCTGGCATATTTATGACATAAAGCTACTGGGCGTAGAGTTCCTGTATTTGGAAGTTGAACATGAAATAGTTGATCGCGTTGTGACGAATAAATATTTATGGGCTGCGAGTTTATGTAATACAGATAGGGCGAAAAAGTGTTAAATTATCCGATCTGTTAAAATCCAGATGTGTCAGTCTTTCCCCTGCAGCATGTTTTTTTTCTTTTGTTGCTAAAATCTTTATGTGTGTGGAATTCCTCGAATAAGCTCAATGTAGGTCACGAGGACAGCATAATACTTTTTCATATGCTTCCAATAAAATATCTTTCAATAGGATAGGAGGATCTAATTCTTCCTATTCTCCGATAATACAATCTACCATATTCGCATATCAGAACTTGCGGCGTCAATACGCTTTTCACTACTTTCCCTTTTAAATTCGCATTTTCCATCGCTCCGTCGCGACGCAGATGTCGCGCGCGGCAGTGATTCGCCTGCACCTGTCTTTTAGTCAGGCAAAAGGAACCGTGGTCTGGGTGATTCCAAGCGTGGTCATGGATGCTGCCCAACCGATGGAGCGACAGCTCAACTACGCTTAAGCACGCGGCACTGAAGGCAGGTCAGGACCGGTCACCCGATTTTCGCGAGTACCTCTTGTCCTGCACCCTTCAATAACCATCGAAGCACAGAGCCGCCCGCCAGCTGTGAACTCTGCGGGCAGCCAGAGATTATGAGACCCAGGATGCTAAAAGTTAGACGTATCGCCATAACGACAACTACTTGCACCTGTCTTTTAGTCGTACTTTGAGGCGTCGCAGGATTAATTTGAATTAAGAACAGCATTTTCAGTACGTAGGGTTTCGCTTTATTTATCCTCTTTGCATTCTTCTTTTTTCTCTTCCAAAACCTACTGATGCATGCTAACGTCGGCGTTTTATACGCGGTCAGGTTGCTGCGTAATAGTGCGTAGTCGTAGACGGCACACTTGTTGTAGTCAGTATTTGTTCACTTTTTAAGAAATACTTTTTGAGTGGCTATGGGTAGTTTTTACAGCATGAAAATTGTCCTCAATGGCAACGGATCTGCTCAATATTCTATATCCCTGTCTTAGCTGGAAAGGTAGGTGTTTTTGGTTTTCTAGTTTGTTGGGGTATCCTCCTTGGTCAAATGTAGTGGTTGAGGGGGGGAAGGGGGAACACTCAGGACTGCTCTAATCAAACTGTACTAGAGTTGCACTTAGAGCGCAAAATACGTTCTTAGTGCACAAAGAGCGTTTTTAACTGTAAAGTGCGGACTGCGGAGAAACCATCTCTCAGACTATTTTCAGTTTCCTTGAAAGTTGTACATGACATGACTTAGCTATTCATTTCCACTAATCTTGTTTGGAGTCTCTGGTGAAGTTAAATCATTAATGGTTCCAGCTTTTCCTGCTTTTCTCTCCTTGTAGATTTAGCCTAAATGCCATAGATCCTCTATGGCATGTAGGCTCCTCTATGACTGATGCTTCGTCCTTAGGGTCTTAGGGGAATTTGATTATTTAATTCGAAAAATAAGGACACCACTGAGTGTCCCCCCCCCCCCTTTCAACCAACTACGTTTTATCCACCATTAATCCTAGAGGATCTATGACCTGTAAGCCAGAGTTAAAAAAAAGTAAGCTACAGCGTCGAGAAATAAAGGCGTCACAGAGTCCCCCTCCCCTCCCCAACTACATTTTCCTCGAGTAGTCCCGAGTGGCCTCCTCCCTTTCTACTACACCTTAGTCTCTGATACGTCAAGATTTTGACATACATATGTCTTATGTATTTCAGTTACCACTCTGAACGAATGTGAAATGTACCTCGTGCTTTTTTGGTTTTATTTAAAGTGCTTTGAAACTAGTAATGCTTCAAGTTTTAAGGAAATGAAGTGTTGATTTTGAAGCGAATATTTTGTTCTCACATGTTTTTCCCATGCATTTGCAGTTTTTTTAGCTTTTTTCTTTCTTTCTTTCTTCTTCAATTTCTTCAAAACCTAACTACTGAGATTATCTCATGTCCTCACCACAAATGTTTTATCTCTTTCACGTACTATAATAATAATAGTTCTGCTTCGAAGCACTACCTATTTTGCTTGTGGAGCTATATAAAGATTTAGTGTGGTAGAATGTATCAGTAATCAGCATCCAGTGAATCCTCTTTTCCTTGTTTGTAACAAATTCTATTTCTGCTAGGATGTTTTTCTTTGCCGTGATAGATGACGTCAGCAACTATGTAATACCATTCCAGCTTCTTATTAGCTATTCTGAATTTTATAATGAAAATTGAAGTTTCCATGTACGATTTCCTATAAACCTCACCATTTTGATGTTCAATAATTGATTTCTTTAATTGAGCTGGACATGAGGTTGTTACTATCCTTTATCTGTGGCTAACGTTTCGGCTTATAACTTCTTTTGTTTTCCGGATGAGATAGTCACGTTCGATTCCACCCTTCAGGCTCTGAAGAAGGCGATATTGCCGAAACGTTAGCGAAGAAAAAGGGTAGTAACAACCTCGTGCCCGGCTCAATTAAAAAAAAAAAAAACCAATTATCGAAAATCGAAGATTCGAAATTTCATGTCAATCTTTTTTTCTCCAACTCCGACTATTCTGTACTATATTAACGGTTTGGAGGTACATCTCCCAGAAGTGCAAAAGTTCGACCTTCCTTGAATCTTGGCATAGATATTGCAACTTGTCGATAAATTGAAGCAACAGCCAAGATTGTTAAGGAACATTATTACGGCTATAGTTTCGGCGTCGTCGCCTTCGTCAGAGCCTGGAATGGCTATGCCAAGATTCAAGGAACTTTTGGAGGTAGTAGTACGATTCAGTGAAAATAAGAAAAGAGAAGGAGAAAGAGTAAGTGTCCCAGAAAAAAGCTTATCTCAGTGTACTGATGCTTCTTTTTATTCATCAACATCGTTGTCTTTGAGGAACGAAAATCGAGGGAGAAATTTACGAGAATATCGTTTGCTCGTGTTTAAAATATAGTTAGCGTTCAAACCCAAGCCTTCATTGTTTTGATTAGGATTCCGGTATGTGGTAGAATTCTGAAATACTATCACTAGAAATCAAGTTTGAATTTCTTTTGATCCATTTCCGAAATGCATTATTACTATCGATTGCTGTATTTCATTTTACATGCGGGTTACTGTCTATCGGAATTAAAATAGCACAATAGCAATTGCCTTTGATACTGCATTTTTACTGCGTGTTTGACCGTGTACCACATATACGCGTTATTTTGTTCGGACGTTTTGGAAATCGGGAAGGTGGGGCTGTGGTTTTATTATTTCAGAGCTACGTTAATTTGTGTTTCTTTGTATTCTCTTTTTTAAGGAATCTTGGTTAGTCTCCCCTTTTTGTAATTATTCATGCGCTCTCTCAATATTTAGAGATCCATAACCACTCTTAAAATGTGCAGTAAGATGGAAAGTGCTATACACGTTATATTTTTTCTTCAGATTTTTTCATCAGAAGGAGTTTTCAAAGTTTTTAACTCATCGTTTGATTACATCTTTTGATGTACATTACGATTATGGGTTTACCTTCATTTTTCATTTCCTTATTTGGTGTCATATTGGTTATTTCTCGCGTATCATCGATATTTGAACAGTCTGCGTTGCAGAATCGTATCTGAACCGTTCACATCCTTTAATACGAATATCTGCTGCAGTGTGTCTTTAATTGAATCCATTTCCTAGTACTACAATAAAAACTAGCTATGCCAGATTGAATGTTAGGCTTAAAATGCTCGAAGCATTCTTACTATAATCTCTGAAAATCAATGCAGTTATTATTCTTTCTTGGGCGAGTGTAGCGAAATGTTAGGAAGTTCCACTGTTACTGCATGTTTGATGATTCGAAACCTTCCTACGCTAAACAAGCTTTTCGTTCCTACGTAGCTGACGAATTGATATCGGAATTGTCTGAGAGAATAAAAACACTGACTTCTTGTATCGGCTGGCTTCCGCGAATTACCGTATAGGCTGCCTATGCGTTTATAAAAGTATCAAACGATAAAACGGGTATAAATGGGTATTTCTGGGTACAAATTGTTTCTCCCATCTTATGATTGTGGGACGACTGCAGGTGGCCGTTAAGGATTTTTTGATGGCCGGAAACACCTTCAATCTGACCAATCCGATAAAGCATTTTGATAAGACAAAGAAAAAATTTTCTTAATTCCCTTACGTTCTCCCCTAAAATCTCTTCTTTCGATTTTCCTACGACCTCCCTTCTAATTTGCGCCCCACATAGAATAATAGATGGACTTCGCAAATTCATCAACATCAGTAAGGACGATTGCTAGGCGATGGCTGCGGCGGGTTCGAAGCAGAGTGCGCCCACTCGATCGTCGTCGTCGACGGCAGCGGCAGCAGTATTGCCGGCGCCTTCATGCACTCCTCTTCTTCCAAGCACATCGATCTCGGGGCGCCTTTCCTCCTCCCGTGTGGCTCTCTGCACCATATATGTCTATGTTCAGCATTCAGCGGCAGCCAACATTGTTGTTAACGTTTGGGCGGCCGGCTATGTATGGATTTTTGCCGATATACGCACTTGGTGCAATCATTTTCCCGTTTTATTTGCGAACGGTGCGATGTTATTGTGAATGTGTGCTCCCGTACCTTTCACTGCGGAAAAAATTCACCAACCAAAAATTTTACATTTTTTCTCTGCTTTCTCTGGTTTGTCTTCTATTCTGTTTCATTCATTGATCATTCATGCAACTCTCAGTGGGTGTTCTGTCCTGTTTCTGTGTTGCTAGCACTTAAATCGGTCGTGTGAAAGATGCATGATGCACTATCAAATGCACTATCTTGGCAGCATCAAAATGCATACAAAAAATGGGTTTTCTTCTATGTAATTTTATAGTTGAGCAAAGATGGTGAGCTTTTGCATAGTTACTATTTGAAACTTCTTAAATCGTTGTCCTTTTTCTTAGTTTTTATCTTTATTGCCAACAAGTGCAGCTAGTCAGAAAATTGAACATAACTTACCTAAGGTATTTCTCACTGTCTTTCGGAACTAATCCAATGCTTGAGTGAGTACAACGGATTTTTCCTCTATTTAAAATTTTGTTTCTACATTGAAACTCACTTGTTGACGTGGATAAGTTCGTTAAATTAGTCATACTATTTTTCTTCGATTTTTTTCCACCTTTTTAGTTGTTCAAAAAGTGTTTTTTTTTTTTGGAAAATTTTAGGATGTTATTTCAGAATCTATAAAGTTTTTTTTTCCTCGATTCCGGTTACCTAAAAGGTTAGTTGCAGCAGTAGTCTTTACATGTTTTTGCTCTGTTTTTCGTTTTCAGATTATCGGTGATACAAATCCTTTCGCGCTCCCATTGTCGTTATTTCCCACGGCATTGTTAATTCTTTTGTTCTCCTTTGCAAAAACGTATCCATTGTGAATTCTTTTTCCTTTTCACGCGAATTTTCATGCGGTCGAGATTGGTTATGAAAACGGATTTTGTTTTAGAATGGAATTTTTGAAGTTGTTCAAGCAAAAAAAAAATAGAGCCAATTCAATTTCCAAGATTTATAGCTCTTGTCACGGGATGTATGACGCTGAAAATTGACTGAGATAAGAAACGTTAAGCAGAAACGATCTTTCGAACGAGACTTCGGTGATAAGCCAGTTTTTATTGTGCAATATAGTTTTAACTCGTGTCTCGTTGGTCTTTTTCAGTATTTTCCCATGTTCGCATATATAGAAACATAGTTTTGGATGGAGGTTACATTCTTTGTATTGATGTACGACTCCTTCGGGTAGTTTCATCCTCTTGTTTCGTTTCTTCCCTCTTTCCAATCAATTTGTTTCAGTAAGGAAGATAAATCATTTTGAAGTTTTTCTATTTCATCAAAGAATTTTCTCCTAATATTTATGAATTCAGTTGTTTTTTGCTTCTCGTGGCCTATTTGATTTAGTTTCAGATCACTTTTCTATTTCCTGAGTACTCAAAATGGCTGGATTCTTAATGAAACAAATGGTGGGCAATCAGCTGAACGAAGTGACAGGAGGCCTCGGTATCGGTGGAGACCAGAATGCCGATAAAACTGCTGAAGGCGAAGATCCAGAGGTAATTTCGAGAGATCTACGCACCTATGACGTCATTTTCACCGCAAATTTACCTTATATTAGTATAGAATATCGGAACGATAGATAGAGCCGTTTTTGTACCTCTTTTTACTTCCTTTCAATTTTCGCATGTTTGTTTTTTGTGTTAAAAGTTTAGTATTTGCTATGTGAAATCACCCTGGTTCGGTGAGTGGTCCTCCTTTTTTTTGCTATCGGTGGTTTTTTCAACGAGTTTTTTACAGTTCCATACTTTTTAACGAAGTTCTTTTCCGTTTCTCATACAATTTGCCCTTTTGCAATCCTATGAAGTGGAGTGGTCGCTTTTTTTTCGATAAACTGAACTATGCTAGTAGTCATAATATGTTTCCTTTAATTTAGCATACATGTTTCTTTCTAATCTTATTTAGCCAACAATTTTCACTATCTGCCATAAAACGAGTGTTTAGTCAGAGTATCGACTTTCGGCTTAAGAAGCATGTTTTGCTTTCGGCTTCGAAGGATTGCATTCTTTTAATGCGCAGAGTGTTCCGTGGGAAGAACCGGGTCTGTAGAAGATCCTCGACGTTTTTGGTTTAGCTATAATTGGAACGTATGGGACGTCTGATAGTATAAATCTGATAAGTGGGAATAATTGTTAGCAAACATTGCGCGGAAAGTATCCAATACAAGTATGTTTGAAGAGGGTGTCACGTAGAATAGGAGGGACTGGTGTTTTTGAATCAGGGCGATCAGAACTTACAAAAAGTAACAATCGATGATGTACATGTATTAGTTGCTATCTAGTGCCTTAGAACGTTTTCGTCTGACTTATTTTCAGTTATCGATTACACTACTACGATATATTGGTCTTTATTTATTTCCTCTTTCTTACTCATGGAGATTGAAATACTTTCCAATATCCTAACGTTATTACTTCGGTGTCTGAATGAAGTAGTAAGAAATATGACGTTTGAAAGCAGCGTATCACGTTATTGTCTTAGCCTAGAAAACAGGATAATGGGAAACGTTGAGTTCAGTATGCAAATTACAAATATGAACGTGGACCCGCTCAATTTTGCGTAACTCTCCTTTAAAAAAGAGTGTCATGGAAAACGGCGCAAGCGCACCTACGAGGTAAGTTGGAACGTGCTACCTTTTTGCATCTACTACGTCTACAAGCAAGGAGCCGAAAATTAATGAGGGCTCCTCACCAGCCTCTTCAATGAAGACCAATGATTAGACCTGCTGAGTGATCCGGAACGTGTACAAGTGGGTGCGTTCTAATATGCTTAATTGATCATAGGGATAAACGTCCTTTCAACGCTGTTTTTTTTTAATGATTAGGGGAAATCGAGCTAGGGAAAGCTTACATTCATAATTATGCCACGAACTCTAACTCACGATATCCACACTACGTCAATCTCGTGTTACGCTATCTTTAATCGATTTTTGATTTTTTTCGGACAAAAAAGAACCATGGAATATCCAAATAATCGGACTTTCCAGCGTTTGAGGCATGCTATTTGAAGTATGCTGCTTTCTGCTTTCCTCATTCCGTCAAATTTGAGAGTGTCAGAAAGTTGTTGCGTTCCGAAGTTGCCAATTTCATCACACGCTATGAAGTGTTGAGAACACGACCAAGTGGTCTAATGGTATGATTCTCGCTTTGGTTGCGAGAGGCGCCGGTTTCGATCACCGGATTGGCCCACCTTTTGCGTCCGCTGCGAAAATTTTGACTAGGAAATTGTTGTATGTATCTGGTCGTAAGAACACAGTGTGTGTGTGTGTGTGTAGAACTGATTAATTTATTTTTTACAGGTTGTGGCAGCGCGCTTAGAGGAACAGGAACGTCGTAAGGAGAAACATCGCAAGATGGAAGCTGAAAGAGAGAAAATGCGTCAGGGAATCCGTGATAAGTACAAAATCCATAAAAAAGAAGAAGGCTGTGCAGCAATGGATTTCACCGAAGGACGTATAGGAGCAGCTAGAAAGACTCCTGAAGTGAGGTTTTTGTCTTATATTCAGTAATTGGAACAACTTAGCAACAGCATAAGTAACTGTTGCTATTTATTGTATTGCATTATCGGAGCAAATTTGATTAAAGTCGTTGGGAACGTTGAACACAGAAGCAGTCAGCCTCTATCCATATCACAACGATTATCTTTCAGCCCTTTAAAAAGACTTATTTTGTTGTTGCTAAGGATCTTTTCTCACTTATATGACTGTCGAATAAATATCAGATCAAAGTCAGATAGAAACCACAAACTATTGGTGACTTCTATCTGCTATCAAAATAATCATATAGCAAGATCTTCCTAATTATCCGCATATTTGGATCTTAGAGTGGCTTACATTTCTCAGCAAAATGTTGATAAGTTGCACCCATGAAAGAGAAAACAATTATAATTAGTATAATTGCGTTGAAACGACTTGAAGGACGGACATTCGGGTAAGCGGCTGCGCTCGAAGCGGCGCGGTGAAGCATAGCGGTTGGGATCGTGTAAAGATCCTCGCTATTGATATTTATCTCTACAATTCGCCATGGTCCCACCTTGATCCCAACCGCAGTCTGTCTGCACCGCACCACTTCGAGCACAGCCGCTTACGCAACATTCCGTGCTTAATGTCGTTTTGTCTGCCTATGGATAAAACAGTTTACGAATTTAATAATGCTTGTTTCGATCATGTAAACTGCCATACTTCGTTAATTTTTTTCTCTTTTTAAACTATTAAGATTAGTTACTTGTTAAACTGAATGCTCAATTTTGAGTGCTTTTTTTTGTTATGTCAATGAGGGAGGTTTAGTAAAACTTTATTATTGGCCTAATGTTTCGACAACTTCGTCTTTATCAAAGGCCTGAAAGTAGTTCGAGGTCTTTGATAAAGACGAAGTTGTCGAAACGTCAAGTCAACAATAAAGTTTCACCAAAATACAATTCACAATGCCGAGATTTCAAGAGGAGAGGGCTTGGAGATTCTTTGAGTGTTTTACCTGGTCGGTGCAAAATACTTTTGGCAAACACTCGTAGCATTTTTAAATGGTGGACAGAACAAACTGATAGATACTTTCCATAGTCTTTCTTTTCATTTAGGAGCTAGCTGCTGCGATGAACGCAGAAGATGACAGCATTATTGGGCAACTAGGCCTAACTGAACAAGTTGAACGTGCAAAGACTCTTGCTACAGGAGCATTCGAAACTGTCAAAGGATTCCTACCATTTGGAAAATAATTTTTTCTCTTCATTCTAGCTGGTTCAGCTTTATTTTGGATGTGTGTACTCATATTCTATACATTTTCACCGATTTACTCCCAGAAGAAGAGTTCTAGTAATAATCCTTGGATTTTGATACTTTTGCTTGCTTTCTTGCTGATAATACCGTGCACCCATCCTGTCTATTTTTATAAAAAGAAATGTGTTGCAAGTTAATCCTAACAAACCCTTGCGAACGAGAGTCCAGCCTAACATTGACTGTTCCAAGTGTGTAGTCGGTTGATTTTAACGATACTAGGTATGTTATGACGTATATAAACAGTAATTATTGTAGGTGACTCACGTTTAAAATCTATTTACGTGCCAAATCATAAAAGAAAAACCTTCTTTTCTCTCGTTCGTTTCTCTTCCTTTCATGGTTCTATCTGATCATGTTTATCTTCGATCTCTCCATATTTTTCTATCCCGCTGAAATATTTTTGTCAACATCTATTGCTCTATTTTAAATGAAATAGATTGTCCGTTTGATTTGTGAACATTAGCCCCGTGATGTGCTCGAAAGTGTAGTGAGTTCAAAGTTTAATTCGGCAAATAAATTAGTTATAGGTGACGGTCTGTAATGACCGGAGAGACCGCCAAGACGGCACCAGTAAAAGCAGACGCGACAGCAACTCAAATAGATGAGAAGGCGAAGTTCGCTGTCCCGGATTGGGCCAGCAGGCCCCCTCCAGGTTCTCATTTGGATGTGTGCAAAGGAGAGCAGTTGATTCAGGTTGGCTTTTTAGGAGAATAACATCAATTTTTCGTTTTTCATAGAGATGACATATTTTAGAAACTGATGATTGACGAGAAACCTGCGTATTACTTTGGGAGAAATCCGAAACAAGTCGATTTTGCCGTTGAACATGCGTCGTGTTCTCGTGTACATGCGCTGCTGTTGTACCATGGCATCTTGAAACGATTTGCGCTGGTTGACATGGAAAGTAGTAAGTTATAGTTATAGTTGTGCGTTTCTGAATACAAGATTTCTTCTCGAAAAGAAAATATACAGGTCATGGTACATTCTTGGGTCAAGTACGATTGGAGCCATTAAAAGTCGTATTTGTAGACATCGGAGTACCGTTTCATTTTGGAGCTTCTACGAGAAGGTTAGTCATATAGTAGATTAGTTATCGTGTACAAGTTCTTTTTTTCGAAGTAATAACCAAACTCTTTTCTCTTCTGGAATGTAGAATTCTGCGAGCCAAACTTTGTTTCTTTTCTGGAATCTACAATTGTGCAATCCATATTTTCTGGTATTTATCTTGGTATCGAAAGAATTAAAATGTAATTACATCTGTAATCGTGGTAACACTTTCCCCTCTCTCACTTGCAAATGGAGATGTAGCTTCAATAATTGTAACTGTATGTGCATATGCAAATTGGTGATACTGCAGTCCTTACAATTTAACCTTCTCGCTTTAATGATATTGAAGAATTCTGTGCATTACACGCTGTTTAAAGGCACCGTATCACGATTTTGATGTGGTGCGGAGATCACAGCGAAACTTCAGACTCCGGTTGTTGATTACTGAAACCAGCGTGTTTCTGCTCATCCTTCAGTAATCGTCGTAAAAACATAGCGTGGGAACCGGTTTTTTTGGTTTCTGTAATCTACAACCCAAACTCTAGGCTTTTCGCTGTGGTTTTTGCACCACATCAAAGTCGTGAAAAGCTGCCTTTAAATGCATTTTTTTTTATCAGCATGCTAAGACATGGAATTACTGAATTCAATGGAATTACTTTTAATCGCAACTGTTAATCCTTATTTTGTTGATTTTCTTGGCATAACAAGTGAGCAAGATATGGTTCAGATTGATAACATTCGGTAAAATGTTATCAAACTGAACCACCACTTGCTGGTGTTTATTATTACAGCAGCTCATTTTCATTTAGTGGGTCAGTTTTATTTTCTTTCGACGTAAATTGGTGCAGAGAAGTTTCTGCGAACAAAAATAAAGTAGAAAAACTCACATTTTGAGGGTTTTAAAGGTATTTTTGGGAAGTTTTCCGGGAATGTTCTTGCTAGTCATGAAAGCTTCAATTGTGTTTTTTTTTTCATTTTGAACGTGTTGAAAGATGTCAGCTGTTCAGCTGAAGGGATGTTTCAGTTTCAGATTTTCGTTTTGGTAGGCATTTCTATTTAGATGAATACATAAGCTAATTTCCACCTTTTTACCACTTTAAGCTGTTGGAAGATGTTATACAGTGACCTTCTTTCCCTTCGATATCATGATTTTACCTTATTGCGGAATTTGTTCGCTTTTTTTATTTTTTCTTTAGGTAATTCAGAAAATTAGAACTTTACACATAATATACTTGGAGAATTTGTGCGTGGCAAAGTTGTTTGAACATCCCATAGAAATTGCATTAGTGTTCATCTAAAAACGCTTGGGTGAAGAGAGCAGTTTACGACTTACATGCTTTAAAGGCATTGTGGAGCAGTTAACATGTTTGTTTGCTCTAGGTTGGAGATTTGATGGGGACGATGATCGTAGATGAGATGTGCATTGTTTCAGGTACACATTACGGTTAAAACTCATCCAGTCTAAAGAAAACGAAGACGAAGAGAAAGAAAAGATGCCAAGCGAACAGGAATTAGAGGTTTAGTTGTTTGTCGATGAAACTACATACTTTTAACAGTTTTTCCCTTGGAAGTTCTAAGATGGAACTCCTGATAATTTCTGTTGTTGGGAGAGATTATGATGATGTTATTTATCTGAGACTGAAAGGATTCAATTATAATTTGATTTGTTAGCTCTATTATTAACGATCCACCTTCTCAACTTTAGCTTCTATCTTTTTTCTTTGTATGTTTTAGTTAAGGGCAGGTGTAGTGTAACGGTTAGAGGCTCCGTTTCCTGCATTCGAAGGTTCGAATCGTGCAGGAAACGGAACCTTCGAGGTTCGAATTCCTAGTGCTCACAAAGCCTTTCATCCCTCCGGGGTCGATAAATTGGTACCAGACTTGTCTAAAAAACACTGACGACACATCGGCTAGCCACCGCAAGTCACTGTTTAGGCCAGTTTGAAAACGATTGAATTGAAGTTAACGTGGGGACGCATCCAAAACTTTATCCTTTTATCCTTTATGTTTTAGTTAATGCAGCGTATACGAGCCTGATTGCTACGTGTTCGCGATGGTCCTGCTCCAATTGAGCGGATTCGGGCATTCGAGTGCACGCTTTGGGAGCGTACGAGTTATAATTCGCACAACTATATTGCGCAAGAGTTCCATATGTTGCGAAAACTTGTTGTTGTTCAACACATCGCCAAAGCCCACAACCTAAAAGGTTAATTAGGTTCGCCCTCTATACTTCTGGGATATCTCTGTGTGTTGTTTGCTGCACTCCAGGCAACACGCATTAGAAATCAGAGACTGTATCATCAGTGCCGGAGACTTCACTTTCTACTGCGGCTATATCGATAAGAAGAAGGTAGGAGACTGCACAATAACTAAGAGAAACGTCTGCAAAAACCTGCTAGCGGAATTTGGCTCTTCACGCACCTTTGTACGAATGCGAGATCACGACTCACGCATCTACGAAACCGCTGAGAACAACAATAAAGACGCCTTTTATGATGAACTCAATGCGTTGATGTCTAAAATATTAAGCCTGCAGGTGGTCATTGTCGGAATCGGCACAAATGCGAAGATAGAACTGAACAATACTACGAGGTGCTAAAAAAATGGTACTACCCTGTGAAGCACTCGTCGGATAACGACTACTGTCTGGTTGACTTATGTGAGAAGACGTTTCTCGTCATCGCTTGCACGTTCAGGAGGAATCATCAACGCCGTCAGTTTAAGTACCAAGGACTAATCCTTTTAACGCCTGAAGAGCAGTGCGAGCGGAAGATGGGAACCCTCAAGCTCCAGTTCTACTGCGTTCTGAAAGGAACCATTCCTCAGTCGGATATCCGAAAATTTAGATATGTTTGTTACGTCGCATTCGACTCTGCCCACCATCCAGTTCTTCTAACCTTCAATGTCGGTTCCACAGATGAAGCCTAGATGTTCGTCCCCGACCGAAAATCGACATGGCGGGTTTCAAAAACGAAATAACAATATGAGATAAGACAAAAAACGGTACAAAATTCCGCCAGCGCTCATCTGTTCATGTTGGAGTACGGACCAAGAAGAAGCTTTACGTTGCAGATCCTTTCACAGGTGCATCCAGGATGCGGAAAGAGAAGCGCTTTCGGTTCCCCGCTTCTAAAGCCAAGCAAGAAGTTTGCTTTTGCACCTGTGAAGACAAGATCGCACAACAATTCTGCATGTGTCGCCCGCAGCACTGATGATTTTAACCAGGAGAAGCATCTGGTGGATATTACGTTGAGAGAGCATCGTACGTATAGTAGGGTAAAACGGCATGAAGCACGGTGCTGTTGCGTAAGCGGCACGGTTGAGAAAACGGTTGGAATCGAGGTTGAACCATCGCCCAACGAATGGTCCTACCTTGATGCTAACCGCTACGATCCACAGCACCGCTAGAAGCGCAGTTGCTTACTCAACTGCCCTATGCTTCATGTCGTGTTGACTCCATAGTAAGGTCAAAACATCATGAAGCACGTACGCAGTTGCTTACGCGGCTTCTCTCGAGGCGCTTCGGTGGGGCGTAGCGGCCAGGAGCGTGGTGAAACCCTTGCTCTCACCACCCATCGCTGCAGTTTGAAACGGTCCCACATCGGCTCCAACTTCTACATCCACCGCGCTATTTCCAGCGCGTACGCAAATGCACCGCAATTGCACTCGTGATTCATGTTGTTTTGACCCGACTGTACTATAGTTATATTTTTTTCGATGCGACTATTTTGTTCTCTTCTACTTTCAGCATTTTAAAATACTTTCGGAATTTTTTCTATTATCAGAATGTGACCGAATATAATACGGCATTGAATCGACGGATTCCTCAACTCCCAATATCAGTTGAAGAAGCACGACGCAAAAAGCGACCACGCGGCAACGTTGCGTTCATCGAGCAGGAGGAGATCATTAATCCAGGTTATCATTATACTTCATTTAAAACTTCAACACTCAAATTCATTTAAAACAGACAACTTATTTAGTTACGGAGCCACTGAGTATCTTTCTGAATTAAATTTTCAGGAGTGCTGAAATACCGTCTTTTAATCCGTAAGGTTGGAAAAATAGGAGGAAACTTGTTTCCTCAATCCCCTTCATAAAATATTCGGTGACTACCGACATATTATGCGATTTTGTGTCCAGTCACTTGAATATTTACTATTTTGTAGGATCAAACTACTGTTTGTATCGTTTAGAAGATGTCGATCCAAGTATTGGACGGTTCCGCAACCTCGTTGCGACGGCAATCATCTCTAACAATCCAAACAAAAGGACAGCACCGGCCACGAAAGGTCAGGAACCACCGCGAAAGGTTAGTTATTGTACTTCCTTTTTTGTAGAACTTATGATTCGTACATTATGTATTTGGCCTAACGAAGCACATCACTTTCAACTATTTGCTGACATCAACTCAAAAGATCACATTCTTTAATGTCATGTTTCGCTTTGCAGCTTTTCTTTATCGTTCTTCAGAGCTCTTTTCGAGGTGTCTATTTATATTATTTATATCAAACATATAAGCGTTGAAGGATGTGTTCAGCATTAAACTTTTGTTAGGTTTATGAATGTTTGTACGAGTTCTGCTTTCGCTACTTCAGCTTTTGAGTTTTATGCTGTTTGCTTATTTCCTTCAAAGCTGAACTATTTATCCATTTGAAATCTGCTCCATATGTGATTGTTGCAGATTGTTCGACCTTTTCGGGATGTGTCATTGTCATCACCTATGTGTTCTACGCTAGGCGGCATGGCTCTTAATGCCGCTCCTGATCTGGAATTGTACAGTAAGACGTTGCCTGAACCAGGACAACATAATTGTGAGTTAGAAGTTCTTCATTCAACAGTGTGTATTTTTTTTTAGGAAAGTTTCATGATTCTCCTTTTATCAAGATGAGATATCTATAAGATATAAACTAATAAGATATAAAAGATATAAACCAATTATTATATAGCATGATCACAATAACCTTTCGTATTGCTCATGATTTTTTCTGTACAAAGAAGTTGTGTAAGTAGCTACAATCCAAAATAACCAAAAATAACTTAGCTTATATGGGATTTCTCTTGCTTGTCATCATGTTTGGTTTTGATCTACAATATTAATTCATGCACTTAATACTTATCAAATAATTCAGTGCATCCTCATATTGTTTCGATGGATAGCGATGAACCGCATAAGAAGAAATATGCGAAAGAGTCGTGGCCGGGCAGAAAGCCAACGTCTGGAGTCTTGTAGGGATTACAATGTTACTGGTCACGGTTGTAAGTGGTGTGCAACAGTTGTTTGTTTTAAATCTCTTCTGATATAATCTCATACTGCATTCAAGAATCTTGCAGCCCATTAATTATGTTTATTGCCCATTTATTGAGTTTGTGTCCATCAATCGTGTAGGTGTAGAAAATTGGTGACGACGGTAGATGTCTAACATTCGAAGTGTTAACTCCGGAAATATCGATTCATGTGAACTGCATACTTGTTGGTTGTTACTGTTCATTGTTCATCAGTTTTTTTTAATGCACAGCGGCCTTCTCATGATGTTGCTCTTTCATGTTTATTACCTGATGTCATGATATCTTTGTTCAGGTGACGTCATCCAAAAATCCTGATTTATCGATCAATAAAATTTCACTAATACGTCTGTTCAACTGTTAATGTTGTAGCGATATCGCGTAGTTCTGTGCATGCTGTGATGGTTACGAAGCTTCGAGTCCTATCGGTTTGGCTTATTGACTCATTTTGTTAAATACCAGTTGGACAGAGATGGACGACGACGAGGAATCTAGCGAAATGACACCTGATGAAGCACTTGATTTTTTAAGAGGTGATGTGTTGATTTGTTCTTGGAGTGGAGTTATTTAGAGAGCTTTTTATGCATACGCGAAACCTCTGCTAGTCTTTTTTTCGGCTATATTTCTTCTACCTTTGTTTGATATCTCTGTAATCTGCTTATCTTTCCTATTTTTTGGAAATTTACTCCATTTTTTACACAGTGTTCTGGGTTTGAGGTAACAACTAATGCCTACGAGTAAAATAAGTTTTAATAGCTCACGGGTATTCGACTTATTAACAGTAATAGATGGATTTTGTTTTTCACGCTTGTTATCAATCTAACAGTAAGGAGTAGTATGATGTGAAAGAGGGAATAAATGCTTCTGGATCCGCTTGCGAATTTCGCCCTCAAAATGTACATGTCATAATTTTCTAGGAAGGTAGGTGGCCTTATGGGCTACCTTTTTTTTACTTCATTTGTAACGAAGATTTGAAACATCAAGGAGAGCTTGTGCTTTGAACGATGCCAATGTTTGCCACAAAATTGTCGATTATACTTTGAAGACTCCAAACGCATGCTAAACATACGAGCCACATGGCTGCTTTGTCTATTTCATTGAATTCTTGGCAGGATGTAGTTATTTCAGCTCCGGAAGCAATCATGGAACCAAACATTGTGGAGGTGTTACGCATTTATCTAGAGGAAGGGTGCGGTTGCACAGAAACTGCAATTGAAGCAGTAGTGATGGGATACAGGGCTTATGCTCAGGTTTCGATGAATTGTGCGTGATTTCTAATACAGCAATGAAAGCAAAGCGAATTCTTTTTAGTCTGTAAACATGATGTCGGACTGGCTGTTCGCATTAGGTGATGTGCCGCCGGAGGAGCCGGAACCAGTGATCCAACCGAAAAAGACAAAAAGAGGTCGGCGTGGAGCGAAACAGGCTGCAGCGAAGAAAGCCGAAGAAGAGAAGAAGGTAGAAGAAGAAGAGAAAGCAAAAGAGGCGGAAACACCGAAAAGTCCAACGAAAAAACACGAGACAGAAAAGAAATTGGAGCCGTTCTATGGACGACTAGGTGAATTATTTCTTCTCTTCAATCAAATCAAAACGAATGAAAGTATAGTGGTAATTGCGACTCTTTTCTTTTTGGCTTTAAACCTCTTCGGTCCTGTTGAAGATTAAATCCCACTTTATAATATTTTCATTTCATTTGCCACAAAATAATCTTCCCTTTAATCTTTTGATCAAAGTTATAACAAATTCTTGCTTTCCAAGATCCCTGTGCTTGCCGTTCGCTCCTCAAGAACAAGTGAAAAAATGCTAAATTTATGCCAATTTTTGCTAATTTCTCTTGTGAAACAAATGATACTACGTCTGAGATCATTTTGTTGGGGTCAAGGCTATCACTTTATGCTAAAGATTAAATTTAAGCCAAATGGAATCTTATAAATTACCCAGGGAAATTTTAATGTTTCACTTCTCTTTTGTTAGTCTTGTTAAGATCTTTTTTTTCCTTCAATTCAAAAGCTATTGTATGCACAACTTTTAGGAAACCTTTTCAGTTTGCAACTGGAAACTGTGTACTTGTGTAGTTTCTTTCTTTTTGTAAAATACGCTTCCTATGGTTCCTCAACAATTTGTAATTGATCGCTTTCATTTTGAATACTTGAAATGATTCCAGAAGCTGTGAAGAGCGTAGAAAATACACTAGCAACACTCATTGCGAAACATTTCTCACCAGACATCGCTGATACGATCTTTGAGGATGGAGGAGTTATCGAATGGCTACCAGAGCTGATTAGTCACAGGTGGGTGGTATTGGTTTGCTATGGTTGGGACAACCAGCTTGAAGGGTGGATGCGCTCGAAGTGGTGTGTTGGAACTAACGGGGGAACATTTGCTTGATGCAGTCTGACTGCAGAGATGAATAAGGATATTCCATTGGGATTTGGTCCGTTTTTCCGTGAGCATGGGATTTTTAAGTTACTCTTAGTGTTTGAAAGTTGTGGTAGCTATGCAAGAATTTTATCCATAATTACCATCATTACTTTTTCTCCATCATTACTTCATTTAAGACGATGGCGAACCCTTCTATATGAACTAATGGATCAATTTCCTAATTGCCTCATGCTTAACTTCGCTGTCAAACTCATTTCCGATGCTGGCTTCCAGACTGAGATTAGTACAGTTAGTTCTGCAGCACAACAGGTGAATTCTTATTTGGTCAGGAGAGAATCTAACCAATATATTTGTTTTTATTACTATGTTCCTTTAGCTGGATATATTCTCGAGAGTACTTTTGACGTCTATCGATACTGTATTGGTAGAACATCGTAAAGGATGCTTAACTGCCGCATACGAGAAGGCTTTCGGAGAGCTGGTGAGTGCGATGTGGGAGCAGAACTTTTTGATTAATACAGAATGTTAGAGTTTTTAGGGATTTTGGGCGGATCTTTTATTTCTCTCACCCAACAGTAAGTAACTTAAGTTTTTGAAAAATACTTTCTTTGGAGTTTGTAGTCCTAATCGATAGGAATCACCTTGATCACCTTGGCTCTCTTGTTCTACGAACTCGTCGAGCGGGCGCCTGTAATTTTTCCATTTCCCCCAATCGCGTGCCAGAGTCCAATGGTTACTCCTTCCCCGTGAAAAAGGAAGATGGTCGAATTTTTCTTCGAAGTACTTTCTGAAGAAGTCTAACCATCGTTTAATATCAGTCGCTCAAGGCTCTGGTCCAACTGTTGTCGTTCGAACGCATCACACGTTCGGCCCACCTTCTTTTGATTTCTTTGGCAATTTATTTATTACTTATTTGGCTTTCTTAGCCGTCTCCAATCTTCGATAGCTGACCTCGGTTGAACTTCGGATCCGTCCCTTACTTTTGTGAAGCGGGATTGAAGATGTGAGCACGGAGCCGGGTATCCTCGGTCTTGTTCACTACATCCTCGACGCTCTTATACACTCCTCAAGTTTCCTACTGCTCAGCTCGAAAGTCAGGTCGTTCATCATGTTGATTTCCCGACCTAGATATACATAGCTGAGGTATTCGGACATATTCGTTCCGTTGAGCGTAAATGGGGTATCGGAGACCCATCCGTTTCTGATGAACATCGTCTATTTCAGATTCAACTGGAGTCCGATGCATCCACATGTTTCATCAAATTCGACCTGCATACGTTCCGCCTGATTGATACATGTTATCAAAACGATGTCATCAGGAAAGTGCAGATGGTGTAACTGTCAACTTTCTCTCCCATCTCATCACCCTGTCGATTTCCTTTATTCACCTCGATATTCTTGTAGAATAGCAATATTCCGGTAGTGAAATTGCTGCAGAAGTATTGACGCGTCGTTTGTTCCAAGTTTCTATGACCGCTTCGTCTTAACTGATTCGAAGGATTTCTTTGGAAGGAGCGTACAATGAACCTGACGTGGTGAGATAATCCTTCGGAAAAAGTTAAAGATGGAATTGTAGATGTTCTTTTTCGGAGTGGCTCCAGTCATCTGAGCAGCCTTTTCCATTGGTTTGACGCCTTTTCATTAGTTTCTTTTGAATAGGCTAGTGAAAAGACATCACTGATCTTCGACCGCTCGCACTTGGATGCAGCGCCTACACAAGGGTGGCGCGTTAGACCTAAAATCATCGTGAAAGACAGCGTCTTCCACGCAGCTTTCTTCGACGATTTCAGTTGTAACGCGTTGGTTAAGGAGTGATGAGCGGAACCACCCCGGATCCTGCAATCTAGAACACAATCTCTAGCATTTTCCGCGGATTTCCTCGCCACGTCAGATTCGTGGTATGCTCCCTTTAAGTCGATGAAGGTGAAACATGGTGCACTTTGTAATCTTGCAACCCTTCGATGATCTTCGGATCAATGTGAGTTTGTTGAATTGTGCTGAATTCTTCTCGAAACCCTGCTTGCTCATAATCCTATCCTTCGCAGAGCACTTTTCAATCTTGTTGAATCATTTTTATAACGAGATTGAGTATGACGGATAGTAAGTAGATACAGATTGAGCGGTAGTTGTTGATTTCATTTGAATCTTCCTTCTTACGCAAGAAGGTAGTCCTCCCTACTTCAGCTATTTAAAAACCTTGCACTACGAAGGACCTGCAATAGGGATTACCCGCCTGAAACCTTTACCACCCCAGATTCGTGGGGCGATGCCTTTAAAGATTATAACAAATTAAGCGTTTATTCTCATCTATGTTCTTCCTTAGAAATATGAATAGTTGGAGATTTACTGGGTTTCTCTTGTTTTTTTTTTCAACTTTCTCCCCTCATAAAAAAATAGTGCATAGGAACAGAGCAGCTAGAATAATCCTACACAAAGTTCATACGCAAATCCTACACAAAATGGAGATTGATTTTTACTTTGAAATGATGATATTTTTAGGCTCGAGTTGTATGCCAAGCCGAACATACGTACGTCTATACTATGGCCTTATTGAAAGTATGTATTTTGTGTAAAAAAAAACTATGTTTATTACTATAGTTATTGATTTTTTGAAGGTTCTGTTAGTTTCTAGGCGGTGGGCTCTAGCCAAGGTGGTCGGATTTCAGCCGCGTGCGAACAAATGGCTGAAGCTCTTAGAGCCGAAATGGAAGGACGTGAACATGAAACGACTGCGCTGCGGACAGCACTTGCACAGACAACTGATGATCAGGTGCAGTGATAAATGGACTGAGATTGCAGCTGTACTAACTACCTTATGTTCTAGGTGGCGTCACATTTTACGCATGCATTGCTAAATATGGTCAGTCGAGGTGAACTGAATCCAGCAGACGTGACGATCATATATGATGTAAGTGTTCCTTGAATATTTTTGTAACTTCTTCTAACTCTTTTTTTCTATATAGATATTTCCTGGTCATTCTAGTACATTTGTTTGACGCTGATTACCTGAATAACGAGAATAATAGTGTAAAATTAGGTGCCGCTTGTAAGATAGTTATTTTAAATCGCAACAATTCAGTTGATTTTATTGCTAATGTGCCGTATTACTGCTAGCTGCAGTTTTTTGTGTCGTGTTTTAAATTAAAAAGAAGCCGGAGAATCAATCACTAACAACTCGTGAAGTACTCGTGAAGTACTCGTGATGTGGCTTAGAAGGATTTATGATGTTTCGAATTAAAAGATTATTGCCAGAAATTTCTACTTTCCTTCTCTGAATTTACTGAGATAGCTTCTTTTTCCCTGATGAATTTTCTGAACTGTGCGCAGCTTGCAATGCCTGATGTGGAGTTTTACGCCTACTTCTCATTTCCATTATTTCCAGCAATACATACTTCCGTTGCCTCCACCTATCTCAATCATTCGTGATCCGATATTTATTGAATTACTGCTGGACTCATTGTTTCACTATCAAGGACCAAAGGTTTGTGAAAAGTAAATTGTTTTAGTCTGGTCTTAGAGCCAAAAGTTGTTTATCGTCGGATTTTGGTTACAACTGTGTCTTCAGACTATACCAGAACATCGTTTCAAGTATATTTTCCTACTAGCATGTGCTGCATCGGTTTCGGAGACAAGAAGTAGTAGTGGAAGAAGAACGGTAGGCGAAAGTGCAGTTATTTAAGCGCAGCACATCGCGATTTTGACGTAGTGCGGAACCCACAGTGACAGCGTAGGGTTCGGATAGTAGATTGCGGAACTCAGCGTGGTTCCGCTCATCCTTCCCTAATTGTCGTAAAAAAATGGCATGGGAAGCGCTTTAGTTCCTACGAGGTAAGCTAGAACGCGCTAATGTGTTCACGTTCCGATCCTCTCAGCAGCCTATTCATGTGTCTCACTAGAATAGGGTGGTAGACAACATAATTGATGTAAGGCAGCACTTAGGTGCGGAGCGTGAACAAGGGTGGTGTGTTGCAACTGAAATCATCGTTAAAAAAGGCAAAGATCCCGTTACTAGGGAAAAATGAGAGGATCCACGGTGGGTTCCGGTCATCTATCCCTAGTAACGGCATCTTCTGCGCCGTTTTTAGCTACATGAACTCTACTCTCTGTGGGTTCTGCAGCATGTCGAGTCGCGATATGCTGACTTTAAAGATGTGGTAGAGACGCAGTGGTCAAATGATTCCTGTATGCTTCTAGGATCGTTCACTAGCACCACAGAAAGTATTTTTAATGTTATATTCTATGAATCATCTATTTGTTTATTATTACATTTAAATATAATATTATATTTATTTATTACACATTATATTCCATTAAATGCTATGAAAAAGATTTCCACAAAAGTTTACAATATTACAGCAGTCAAGATTGGAGCTAGACAACTGTCGCCAATGTCTGGATGATACAGTGAGTTTGCTGGAAGGTATGGATGATCTTCTAGCCGAACTCAACGACTTACTTCATGCGATAAAGATGCCTGTTGTGGCTGCTGGTGTTCTGTACTATGTCCAGACATTGTTATTGTCGGAAGAAAAAACGGGTGAATACTTGTTTTCTCCTTTTTTTTTCGTTTTTTTTTTGCCGAACAATATGAAGTCTATCTTATCATATATCTTATCTTTTAAATTCTTGAATATTTTAATTAATGATTGACCGATGGTAATAATAGTGTCCATTGCAGGATTAAAGGCATCACCCCACGAATCTGAGGTGGTACGGATTTCAGGTGGAGTATTCGTATACGGGACCGTAGATTATGGAGAGAGGGGTGTACGAATACTACACCTGAAATCCGTACCACCTCAGATTCGTGGGGTGATGCCTTTAAAGTAGTTTTTCGTAGCTGCTAACGTTACACTAACGGTTAGATTATAGGAAGAACAAAGAAAAAAGAGCATTAACTTCATTAAAGTTTTGAATTCGCCTTTTAAATAAGTGATTTCTGAATGGTCTTTTCAAAAAGTCTGTCTTTGGTGTTTCGAATTCAGTTTTTATTCAAAGTTATAGTGCTTATACAGTTTTTGAACTTTACTTTAGGGTTTGTTGCGAATCAGGTAGCGCAAATAGGATTTAACAGGTCTAGCAATTGCAAGCGTCTGATAATAGAATTTTCCGTAATTCCTGGCAGTTGTTATCGGTTGCTATTGGATTTAAGAACGGAAGTAATAAATCGCTATTTGGTTAATCCGCTCTCGATAAAGAAACATAGTGATGCCGTGCCGAAGATACAGTGATGCCTTTAAACCTACTTACTTTCTATCTTATAAATTGAATTTTAGGTGATCCACCAGGAGCAGCTCTATGTCTTCTGGATCATATCTCGACGTTACATCCAAACCTACATGCCAAAGCTTTTGATGTCTGCTGTCAACTCTATGAAAAGATCGCCGGTGAAAATGAGGCGGCAGAGGTTAGAATTTGCTCATCCACCTCAATCCATTCGTTCACTCGCCTCTTTATTCACCAATTCGGTAATTCATTCACTCATTCGATAGGTCACTCACTGGCATCCATTCGTTTCTAGGTGATTATGGAGCGACAACGATTAGTTGTGGATCGATTAGTACATCTTTTGTCGGTTGGCGGAGCGATCCCAGTATTGGAAAAAGTTTGGGAAATGTTCCGTGATGGTCAGATTGACGCCTCATTAGTTCGGTATTTTGCCATGGAGGTGAGTGTACTAGGATCTGCCAGGATTCTTCTAGGATTCTTCTCCTCTTCTATCTCGTAGGAATATTGTATGCTTAGTAACGACCGGTTTTTAGGTGCTGGAAATCATAGCGCCACCGTTTTCCGATGATCTCATAACATTATTTCTGCCACTTGTTAGTGATGAAGAAATTTTTGATAAGGTTGCTCAGGTAACGAAGCATTTTTGGCCCTGGTTCAGTGTTTTTGGTTTTCTCCTCTCCCAATTTCTGGAAACAAGTTTCGGTACTTTTTTTCGTTAATGTTTCAGGAAAGGTTTCCTGCCGCTGGCGAATTTATCCGACACTGCCGGGAACTGATGCCATCCTCGTCCGCTGTAGCATAGCTTCATGCACACTGTAAGCTTACTGTAAGCAAGATTTTTCCATGGGTTAATTGTTTTGTTTTGGAGTATAACTCGGATTTGTTTATGTTTTTAATAATGAATATGTGCCTAGCGCAATACTAGATGTTTCTTTCTTATTTTATGGATAGACTCTTGTGATTTAATTTTTTCCTCATTTTCAACCATTCTAAGGACATGAGCTTTGATTTATGTTATGAATACATTGTTATTTCTATTTTGAGGCCTGTGACGTCATTAGTTTTCTTTCACGTGGTAATGTTGACCAGAAAGCATAAATAAATTCATACAACATTTTCTCATGAATGAACATGTATCACAGAATCAACAAATTTGCTCTTCCTTAATTTCCTATGAAGACGGGACGTGTGACCGTCGTCGAATAGGAGCCAAATTTTGTTCTCAAATGATCACATGGCTTTGTTGTTTTTTTTTTTCGAAAAACGACAGCAACCAACAAGGTTCCACGGTAGTTCCCCGTTCTAAAGGTAGGTATTTAAAGCGTTAAGTCCATTATTTGCTCAAGCGGGGAGTTTATTTGAATTTTATTGGATTTGATCATGAATTAGAGCAACTTAGGCGGAGTTTATTAAGTAGAACCAGGGTCATGCATGGTGATGGGACAGGACCCTCTCAAATACGACCTCGAACCGAGAATACAATCTCGAATCTCCAAGTGGTAGAAGAATCAAATTTTGTGAAATGCTATTGAAATATTAGCATTATAA
Organism: Necator americanus; assembly: GCF_031761385.1. Classification (NCBI taxonomy): domain Eukaryota; kingdom Metazoa; phylum Nematoda; class Chromadorea; order Rhabditida; family Ancylostomatidae; genus Necator; species Necator americanus. The sequence continues at coordinate 31,834,003 of NC_087371.1, read as the reverse complement.
TATTTCCATTTTTATTCTATTCCATTTTTTTTTGAATTTATGAAATATTTTGAAATACTTATTGAAGCACAAGGATAAAAAAGGAGAGGAGTAAGGTGTATAGATCGAATTAGAGAAAAACGAAAAAAAAAAACTCAAAAAAAACCAATCAACAATCTGTTCCTACAATATGAGTGTGAGATGACGCAGGTCCGACATCCCCTGAATTAAATTCTTGCAAAAGAAATGGAAACTTCAAATAAATTCTAAAAAATGGAAAATTTGATTTTACGCAGTTCACAGTAGTCTAAATGTGAATTTAACAAAATTTAACGATCGAAAAAGCTCAGATTCTGCGCACATTGCTAGGTTTGGGAGATCGCGAATCACTTTGTTATAAAAGGGCCAAATGAAAAAGGCCAGGTAGTTTTTAAGAGAAGAAGGTTTGCCTCAAAAAACAGTCACATCACTGTTTTTTCCCAACTCCTAGTGTTTGTGGATTTTTGATAGGACGAAGATACTCAGTAATTGAGGAAAAATGGCATTCTTCTCATCTTTGTCCCATCAATAAATTTGGAAAAACGGAGAAAATCGAGTGGTGCAGCATCTGATAGAGAAAAATCTCTGCTACGACATACTGGAAGATGGTTTGCTCCGCTCTGAGTTACTCTGAGTAATTGAATTTTATTCGAGATCAGACTCTTTTCGGCACGCGAGCAAAAATTGGGATTTTGGAATGCTTACCCGTTCTGGAAAAAGGGGACGGCGCCTTAGAAATCACCTATATATTCGGATAGAGGGAATAACGAAACCCTCATGTGGGGAATTTCTCTTTTCGGATCATTTGGTTTTCTCAAAATTTAGATGGGACAAATCCAAAAAAAAATTTAATATCCTGTATTTATTATTATTAATTTATTTTTTACTATTTATTTATTTTATATCAAAATTCCAAAAAGATGAAGAGATGAAAAAAAACAGGGAAACGACGTCTGTTTTTTCTTAAGAGGAAATCTCCTCCACTGAAAAACTATTTAAAATTTTTCTTGTGGTCCTCTTATGATGAAGTTATTCGCGATCTCCCAGGCTTAACAATGTGCACATAATCTGAGCTTTTTTGGTCATTAAACTGAATAAACTGAATTAAATCCACTTTTAAACTGCTGAAACTACCTACAATTAAATTCTTCATCTTTTAGAAATTGTTTCATGTTTCTATGTGTTTTGCAAAAATTTGACTCGTCGGGGTGTCGAACCTGGGTCGTTCTATGCCTTGTCAACTCTTTGTACATTTTTAAAACAAAATTCTGGGGCTTCCATACTGTCCTTCTCCTGAAAACAAATATAAAATTTTGTTTTTATGTGATCATTTAGTGTTATTTATTGTTTTGCTTAGTTAGTATTTATTGTTTATTGTATTGTTTATTTTATAATGTATGTAATTATCTAATACTATGTACTATTTTGTCCTGGTTATCACTCCATTTTACTCTCCATTCACTGGTGTCCACCGCACACTTCCTTACCACCCTCTTCCCTTACAACCTCCTGCCTCTACAATCCCCTGGGGAAATCCCATCACACATTTGATCCTGGGTACAACACATCAAATTAAGAAGAAAAAAAAATCAAAATTTGGACGAAAACGTTTCTCGGGAACCAGTTTTCGCTTTCTCCGTCAACCGGGTGGCTGGTCAGACCGCCTGCTTGACCACGTAGTCGAAATTCGTACCGGTTCGTTCGCGTTTTCTCTCTCAACTGAAAAATTCGGCGTTGATTAAAAGAGATTGCGCAACAGAGCGCGGCGAGATTATGACAGAATGAGTGATGAGACGATGAGACGTTGGTTTCGTTTGTGTTCTGGCTGGTTTACAGTGTCGCTAGAATTTCCCTGCATGACCAATTCGTTGATTCATTAACATTTTTTTAGCAGGATCGGTCCATATTTAGCGAGATTTTTTTCCTGGTTCTTGTGAACCTTGTATGTAACAGCAACTGGAATAACTTAATGTAATGGCTATTTGGTACAGGTAGGTAGCTTAGTCGCTAAGAGATCCGGCTATGACTTTGCGATCGATCGATGGTTCGGGTCCTCCCCCTAGCTAACCAAGCCTTTTTTCATACTGTGGTCGATAAATTAGTTCCAGACTTGTCTGAAAGGAGAAAAACACTGACTTTACAGAGCAACTGGCTCCCACAAGTCGTTGTACAGGCCAGCAACTGTAAAACCTCAACGTTTCCGAACTGCTGTCAAACGCGTTGGGCCATTTTCTGTAGATTGATAAACTTTACTTAACGCCAGAGACTTTAGGCTTTTTAAGGGCAACTTTTTTGAAGGAATTGGAATTGAAATTACTAATCTTTAGTCTTCGTCATGGTATCAAATCCCACAGTTGATTGTGAGTCTAGAAGTCGACCAGTCTGAACGTGCGGCTATAGCCGGACTTCGGACTTATTTTGGTGACAGTTTCGATTCCTTTCAGTGAAAATTTAATTTAATGAAGTTAATGAAAATTTATAAAATTTAATTTAAATTAAATTTGCATTCCCAAAAGCGCTTTGGATTAAAAAAAGAAGAAATTTAAGCACAGCTGGATTGTTTCACCATTTTCTTTCGTAATTCGTAATATAAATAATAATAAATTAAAATCCTAATAAATAAATAAATAATTTGGAGAATATTAAAGTGGATAAATTGTCTGGCATTAATGAATCCGCGTGTGATGCGCCACCACGTTCACTTCAATTCAGAATCGTTTGAGGTTTACGAACATGAAAACCATAAGTTAGTGTTTTTATCCTTACAGACAGGTCTGGTAACAATTTATCAACCCCGAGAAGATACCATACCCTTTATCCCACTAAAAATTATCCCTTCATCCCACTAAAAGCAGAGCACATATGGTGAGGGGTGGATTCGAAACTCCGATCGATCGTGCAGGAAGCGGAGCGTCTAACCACCACAGTACACCCGACCTGATCATTCACACTTCTATAAAATAAAGTTTATCTCTTTTTCATCCCGAAAACTAGACTATTCAGCCAATATTGTTCCAGTTTGTTAATTTTTTTCTTTAATATTCACAACATGCTTCATGCTATTGCATCTATAATCGAGTTCTCAGTGGAACATATCCTTTGTTAAAGCACCAGAACAAAATTTCGCCATTACCATGGATTGGTCGTGCTGAAAGTTGCAGCCTATTTATATGTTAATGAATCAACGAATTAGACACGGAAGACAGTGTAGGTCGGCGCTACAAACTAGATAGAGCACATACGAAAACAGGCTAGCTGGCTAGCTCGTCACCCACCCCGACATAACCTCGTCGTCGTGCGTATTGCGTGATCACATCGGCGTAACCACTGGAATCAAAATTTTTCAGCTGACAGAGAAAGCGCGGGTGAATCGTTAGGAATTCCGATTATTTGGCATCAAACAATGGATTTGGCCAGCGTCCCAAGTAACACCTAAGATTGCGAATGGCTAAGACGAAAATTGATCCTTTAGGAAAATTTGTGTTTAGGTGAGTAATGGCTGACTTTGATGTGTTCCACTCCAAATCCTTCGAACTTCTTCTAATCCATCAGAAAAAGATGAAATTTGATGAAATTCTCTTCGAATTGGTGGATGTTAAGCCGGTTCCTGGGCATGGAACTTTTCTTGTCTTTGCAAATCCAAAAACGAATTCCTTTACCTCATTAGGATAGGTAACGGATGAGGTGGGAAGGAGGTGCTTTTTCCTCTGCACTAAATTCAGATTTAAGTTTTTTTTTTTAAATAGAATGCAACATGTCCTTTTTCCCAAACGTCTGGGAACGCAGAGTAGTAGATCGATGGCGCAGTGATGTCCGTTCGTCAGTGTTAGATCAATAGATCAATAGAAATGTGCACCTTGCGATATTTTCACCTGACCACCACTGGCTCAACTTCTTCCACGATGATTGCGCAAAATTTTCAAAGTAGCCAAAAAAATTCCACAATCCATATAAAGAATCTCGGCCATTTTGCTCTCTCGGTCCAGGCTCATCACCCACTTTGCTTCTTGTTCTCTTGTTTTTTTTTCACGCTCCTGGCCACTTCTCTCGTTCAGGATTTTCTTCCTCCACGACCAATCTCTTCCTCACCTTTCTTTGGCGTCACCGCCTTCACGTTTACCTTCTCAACCACCATTTTTAGGTCTTCTTTTCGCTTCCTTTTTCCATTTCAAGAACTTTTCACTTCAACCATTGATCGGTTAACCGCCAAGCTGCCCCTTTGACCATTGTGTCATAAACAACAAACAACAACAACAAACAAGCTAATTCTTTGAGTTCAGCATGCAAATGTTGGAAGATTTCTCAAGAACTCACATATTCACTAATGAATTTGAATGTGTGGTTATTGTCTAAAACTTTAATCTTCATTGATTTCTGAAGGCTGATTATCTGATTTGTGATCAACGGCCAAATAAGGCTCTGCATAAGACATTGTAAGTTTTTTTTTCAATATCCTGGCTTGAAATTAGTCTTTAGGTCGTGTTATTTTATTAGAATTTCACAACTTTCTCTCGAAAAACTGACCACTTAATCAGTCCGTGTTCTCATTTATAACACTTTGTTTTTTTTTTTTTTTTTGTTTTTTTTTGTGGTTGGGGGGGGGGGGGGTTTGTTTTTTTTTTTTTTTTTTTTTTTTTAAAAAAATTTGGGGGGGGTTTTTTTTTTTTGTTTGGGTTGGGGGGGGGGGGCGTTTTTGGGGCGCGCCCTTTTTTTGGGGGGTTTTTTTTGGGAAAAAAAAAAAAAAGGAGAAATCACAATCTACACCCATATGGAACAGAACTAATTGTGGGGTGACTAACACATAATAAAGTTTGATGTAATTTTTATTCTTTTAAATAACTATTGCAATTTCCCTATGTATTACAGTGAAGAAATGAAAAGAAAAGAACAAAAAGAATTATTGTTTAAGATCCTTAACATACACCCTGAGATTCTTCTGAAAAACTTTTTAAATACATAAATTATAAGATACGAGTAGCTTGCAGATCGGTAAGCTGTGAAAGATAACCTGGAAGTTACTCGAAAATAAAGGCATAATCTTGGATGAACACGGGGAACTGTGATCCTACAGATGTAAAACATCTGTAAACACAACGTCGCACGTGATTAAAGGTGATTACAAATAATTAGATCGCTACTTTTGTGGATACGGTCTTCGTAAAAGTACAAATATGACTCCAAGCAGTGCGATAATCAGTGAGATGGTTGCCGCTGCCGGTACAATCAATTGCTGTTTTTGTACGCAATCACGTCCTCGTAAACGTCGAAGCACGGCGGCGACGTGTGCTTCGTCGGCGTCCAAGCCGAAGTCTGAACGAGGGAGAATAGGTAGGAATTAATTACTAGAAGTATTAGGTAAGTTACCAATTTGTGGATCTAACACATCGATTTGTTGTGCGTTCACGTCCACTTCAACTGATCCGTTTGTGAGCAATGGAGTCTGAAACTGGGATGGAATATTTTTGATGAACGAAACAAATGATTAAGGTGATTATCGATTACTTCGCGAATATATCCAGCTGATCGTGGACGAAGTCGTCTTTCAAAGTTGATCGGATCCTCACAGGTGGGGATCTGAAATTTTCGAATTAAAGGAAATGAATGCACGTCCTGTAACGGTTCTTAGGACACCGGAAGAGACGCTGAGTAAATTGTTCACCGGGCATTCTCCGTCTCTGATATCGATTCGTACACTACATTGGAAATTCACAACAACCTGAAATTCGAGATGGATCGATAATATGGACTAAACAAATCTTGTGATTATGCGAAAATGAGGCAGAAATTATGGGGACCAATCCAGGATTCCAACCGCTTACCTTATCGGCGAATTTGAAAGCATGCGCTTCTTTCTGCGCTTGCAATGGTCCAGGTCCATACTCGAGGTTATCCAGAAGATATCGATCAATGGAGCATCTAGAACGATCGATACTGACTATCTGTTGACGTCTATCTGCCCGCCCATCTCTTACCCTTTCTCATCCAAAATCGAAAACGTTGTTCCGGTCCCGTCTTCAACATGGCACGAATGAACTGTCATGCACCACAGGTCTATAATTGATAGATCCCGGAGGGAAAACCAATAAATCCTGTTCAAGGTTCATTTAGTTCAAGAACGTGAGATATAACTGATGCTAAACTGCGGTAAAACCGCAGCAACTTAGCGGAATTATTGCATTATTTTTGCAGTGTTTTCGCCCTAAAAAGAGCATAACACGATATTGACGGTGTTAGGAAATTTTCATTTAAAAAAAAAAATAGTGGTTAGGATGAAGATCACGTGTATGGCCGCGTAACCACCTGCAACCTCTCTTGATTGTCCCGTAAAACGGCATGGGAAACCATGTCGATCAAATTTTCCCACAAGGCGCCTAACAACGGGTCAAGTGTAGGTGTGCAGACGTATGCGTCGCATCTACGAACAATCCGACAATCAATGGATTCTTGATGTTCTCTCTCCTGCTTGCTGGCAGATGCGGTGAATCTCCCTGTGCTCGCATTCTAGTTAGCTGCCTGGGAAAATTCCATCGTGGAGACCGTTTCCCATGCCGTTTCCTTTTCTTTTCGTGAAGAAACACTAACATTGTCAACATCCTGGTATACTGTCTTTTTAAGGAGTCTTTGCTCATAAAAAGTATCAAATAAGCCCAGTTACACACATGTTCCCCAGATCTTACCTGGTGCTGTACTTTCACATGTCCATCTATGCAGCAGCTTACTTCCTACCGTAACCACATCAGCAGTATCTTTCGTCTCCGGATCGATAACCTCATAACGGCAACGTGGCATTTCAGCGATTTCGGTGAGTCCAGCAATTTCCTAGACATATCGAGACTTTTTCTGTTTCAGTACTAGTAACGTACGCCTCTCGTACCTGTGTGGCTACCGTAATCGGATACGTGACCGTTTTATCCGCTTGCATGTAGAAGCAGCTGATTTCGTACCCCTGTATGAGTGAAAAATCGTGTTATAGCGCGGTCTTGATGGGAGTTTCACCTTTTTCGAGGGCTTACTTTGTTAGATGGACTGCAACCGTCTCATCAGTTAAAGCCATCACCCCACGAATCTGAGGTGGTACGATTTTCAGGTGGAGTATTCGTATGGAGTGAAGCGTGATTTCGTCCATTTCTTGGCGTAAAAAATGGATGCGGCGCGTGCACATGGCTGGTGCGCCCCAATCGAACTCGTAGAAAATAGCGCGACGGATCGCTCGAAGCCGTATCGTTCGGGCCGTTTTTTACGGTATTTATGAAGAAATGGACGGAATCACCCTCATCTCCATAATCTTAGATCCCGTATACGAATACTCCACCTGAAATCCGTACCACCTCAGATTCGTGGGGTGACGCCTTTAATCAAAATATACGATTGTGTTGTTGTCTTTCCGACAATTTCCCTTACTGGAAGTACTTATATATATTGTTCTGTTTCTCCAAGGCAAAATGCGAATATAATGTTTCAACGAAAATGTGAAGGAACGAATGTACAGTACTGTTATGGAGGTAAAATCTCTTACCTTGGGCGCGATAAGGATACGGCGAAAGATTGCGATACACTTCATAGGATAAATGAGTGAAAACAACCGAAGAAGTGTTCATGAGCGTGGATTTAATGGAAACACACGCGGATTTATCAGAACATCGATTATTATTCATTGATTAGCAGCACCTACCACTGCTATTTGGTCTTTTGGGATTTTTTTAGAACAAGCAACAAAATTTTGAAATGTGATAATGAAGCATAACATATGGAAGAGAAACTCCATTAAGTCGATAAATCGCACATACATGTGCCTCAGCTACCAATAAAATGGATGTTTTTTTTTAGAAATTATCTAAATAATCTCAATATTTTCGCTTTTTATTTGTGTTAATCATTTCAATCATTCTCATCATCATTACCATTTTCTAATCATTTCTGGCTAATTTCTTTCTGGCCCGACTTCAAACTTCTGGTGCTTACTTCGTTTTTCTTCAATTATGAATACAAGGTTAAAATAGTTTTACAGGTGCATTACCTGCAAATTTCTGCCAAAGAATTAGAAAAAAAAGATTTTTTTTTTCAGACGAGGCCTGTTTCGCTGTTCCTTAAGTTCATGCACTTTCCACGGTTATAAAACAGCTCATGATGTCTCATTTACCTTACATCAGAACGAAAGAAAAACAAAGAAGAAGAGAAAAAAAAAAGAAATAAAAGAATTATCGAGAGGTGCTGGTGCACAATAATTTCCGCTGATTTTGATTTCTGGCGTGGTCGCACCAACTCCATGCTGTGGAATCCCTCTCAGCGCCTTATGGTGTCGGACCAATTGCTACCACAGTCCATTGCTGCAGTTCGCGATGGTCCCATCCCGATCCCAACCGCTCTCTCCACCGCGCCGCTTCGAGCGCAGTCGCTTGCGCAACTACACCGTGCTTCATGTCGTCTTCACCCGACTATATCTAACGCCGTTGGACCCGTCCCATCCCGTTTTATCGCTTTCTGGGGCCGGCACATCAAATCAACACCGTTAGACTCGTCTTACTGTTTTCTGGAATTTCGTTACATACATTCACACACGCAAACACACATGACAGAGTAAGCCCGTTAGTATATAGCCTTCTTCAGGGAATGAGCTAAAAGCCGATAAGGAAATATTGTTGGTGTTGTGCAGTTGTGCGTGTACAATCCCGCAAAAAACCCGAAAATTTCACCAGCATCGTGTCATAAACATAAGCGTATGCTTGCAAGTTTCAGTCACCGCTGATAAAATTCCTGTTCTAGTAACTAACGTCCTATTGTCTCATCTTGTCCATATATCGACAAATCAGAGAACTAGTTAGGGTTTGTTAGCGAATCAGCGGAGGAGTTAGTAGTGTTCACAGTCCGGCTAAGCTAACAGAACTAATCAGAGATTCGATTAGCCTTTTTCCATAGAGGATCACCAAGCCGATCGTTAATACCAACAATCTAATACAGATTCCATAAGAACACGCATCCTCCTAATCAATATTTGGAGGCTTTGCAAAAAAAAATGAGTTTGCAGGTGTTTAAAGGCATCACCCCACGAATCTGAGGTGGTACGGGTTTCAAGTTATGGGTTATGCCTATACGGGGTCGTAGATTGTGGCAAAGAGGGTGATTCCGTCCATTTCTTTGTAATTGCCTTAAAAAAAACGGCCCGGAAGATGCGACGCGTGAACACGGCTGGCGCGCTCCAGTCGAACTCGATGTAGAAAATAGCGCCCCGGAGAGCTCGAAGCCGCATCTTCCGGGCGGTTTTTTTTTACGGCGATTAGAAAGAAATGAGCGGGATTCCATCCGTTTCTGCAATCTACGATCCCGTGAAGTCTTTGACCATCGGAAATCCATATCACGTCAGATTCGTGGGGTAATGCCTTTAGGTTTATGCAATTAGCAGATCTATAAATTCTTACCCGATCCACTTTTGTAATGAAGTCATTGTGGAAAGAGATCATAATTTTCACATTTGAGAAAAGTCCTGGAGGATTTGTCTAAAAATGTTGATTCTTAGTGATCAACTATTGATCATAAGAGATCAAAGAATCAATGGATTACCGATCGTGTAGTAACAACACCACATTCGTCTTTATTTATGAGAATAGAAGTGGTCCGTCGTCCTACGTTACGTGAAAAACATTTCGTATCATTAGCATGTCCTATCACGAATATTCTGCCTGAAATTCAATGAAATGATTCAGATTAGGTGAGAATAAGATTTTTTCCACGATTGCTAAATTCACCTTCAAAAACACTTTCTGTTAAAAAGACGACTTCGATAGTTTTATCACCGCATTCCACTTCGGCTTTACCTAAAACAGCAGAATTTTAGCAAACGTTGATATTGAACTGAGGACTTATTGATCGCTGAAATATTTCTTTAATAGGTTATCTTTTATTGCTTTAATTATATCTAGTCACTATTTCATTAATTATTCTGCCAAATTGTTTCTAATTCCTTTCAAAAGTTTTATTTATTTTTGCAAAGAAAAATGTAACTGTTAGAAAAAAAAATAGGTTGAAAAAAACATTGCAGCACAAAAGGAGAGGGAATCATTAAAATTCTCGCAACATTTTATCAATTTTATCAAAATCTGATCCAAAAAACGAAGAATATAATAATAATAAAGATATAATAATATATTATATAAAGAATATGTCTTGAGTATCTGAACATGAAATTTATTACAATAAATCCATTAGTGCAAAAGATAATGACATTGAGATTGTACTGAAAATTTTAGCTAATTTTTCTTTTAATAAGCGCAGCGCAGTTGGTAAGAGGTCTACTGTGGTCGCAAGGTCGATGGTTCGAAACCGCCCTAACCCCAACTAAACCTTTCATCGCTCCGGTTCGATTAATTGTTACCAGACGTGTCTGAGAAGATAAAAATACTGACTTGATACATCAGTTAGCCCCGCAATTCATTGTGAAGACACCCGTTCCAAAAAAAAAACGATCGCGAATTGCAATAAAGCGCTTTTGTGCAATCCGATTGATACACCAGAGACTTTTATATTTTTTCCCTTAGTTTTTTTTTTCCACAGCGTTACTCTAATAACTGCATATTCCGAAAAAATCTGCAGCGTTCTGGAAAATATCTAGTCGTGGATGTGGTGAATGTACTTTGGCTACAAGGAGCATGATCTTGATGAAAAATTCTGCGGTTTTTCCCCAACCCAGTTGTTAATTTTCCTATGTTTTCTGAAATCCATTTTAGAGAAGAGAAAAATTATTTGTGAAAGCAGTGAGTTAAATAATCAGTCTGCAAAAGAAAGAAAAAAAAAGACGCCATCTTGTAATGAATAAGAGAGAACTGGTAATCAGCTTCCAAATTTGTCCCTTTATAATTCGGACTTACAAAAATAAACAAGAAAATGGTGATTTCTACAAGGAGAAAAGCCTAAGATGATAAAATGTGGCGCTAGGGAAAGACTTCGAACTCCGAATAATTCTGGAGTCGAAGCTGAGCGACCAGAACTCGTATGTTGAACGCTTACCGAGCTGTCCATTTGGTACTGGTATGGTTGTAACTAATTGAATGACAGCTAGAAGTATATAAATTCTCATTTGCGTAAATGGACCGGATACACGCGATAAGTCGCGACAAATTTAAACTGGGCCCACATCCTAACAACAAATGGGCGGGACCTCTTACGGTCATTCCTTTCGCAGCTCCGCCCACGACGATGAAGATGCGAACGAACAAGGCGCTGGAGATGGCGCAAGAGCGAGTTTCAACAAACAAGCTGCGATTGTTGCCGTGAATCTAATAGGCCTGGTTGAGATATGACGCGCTATCATTTGTCATCGAACGTTTGTTGACAGTTGACAACTCATCCGTTTAAGGAATTGATCACTTGTCTTGAAAAATTGCACACTGTTATACTGAAAGTTGTTCCACGCAGCACCTGTCTCATAGAAAGCTACTCAATAGTCAGGTTAAGAAAAAAAAAAGAAAATTTTATTTCTACTACTGAATGGTATTGTAAAAGAGATCACTTTCCAACCTTTTGAACTACTATTTTCCTCATTTTATGCTCTGAGAGATTTTTGTCTCTCTGCACTCCCTCTTCGGCGATGCGATCCTACAGTTCTATCAGAATGGAGTAGTTAGTTAAGCAGTAGTTTTGTACAATCGCCTTCTACGAATCGCGTCGCGGTGCAGAAATCCCTGCAGCAGTCAGGAGTCTTGAGTGGGCTTTGAGGAAGACCACCACTAAAACTCCCATCTGCCTACTACTACGTACTGCCGGTTCATTCGCAACAAAGCACCTCTAAGATAAACCTCAATTAGGGCACCTTCTAGAATTTAAGGAAAACTGCTCTAGTTGCATCCACAAGGACACACAGTCAGTGTTGCTCTAAAAAATCGCGGAAGCTGCTCGAAGAGAGCAGCTAGGACGAACTTCGTCGTAGCTTCATCACGACAACGGTCGTTCCTATGTCGTAAAGGAAACATATCAAAAAATCAAAGAGCTAGGCTTGAACACGGTACCTCGTCCAACATTTTCTCATGACGTTTCCTCTAGTATTTGTTCCGCCAGCTGAATGCTTCTCTGAAAAGAAAAACCTTCAGCCATGTTCGAAAATATTGATGGAACTGTCGTCGTTTACCTCCACTCCTAGTACCACCAATTTTGGGAGAAGAGGCTACTGGCGTGCTCCTCAAAGACATCACCCCATGAATCTGGGATGGTAGCGCTTTCAGATGGTTTATGCCCATACGGGGTCGTCGATGGTGCGAAAGAAGGTGATTCCGTCCACTTCTTCCTAGTTGCCGTAAAAAAATGTCCCGGAAGATGCAGCTTCGAGCGTTCCGGGGCGCTGTTGTCTCTGAAGAGTTGAACAGCGGTATCTGCACCATCCTCCGACGATATGTCGCGGTGGCGACGAGGCACACCTGGTTGGACCAAGCGACAGTAGTGTTAGAGCGCGTAACTGCCACATACCACAACTGCCACACACACACATTATCCATTAACTATTCACAGGCGATGTTAACCAATGTTATAAGCATTTGGGAACGTTAATACGTAAGAACCATTAATAATAACTAGCATCAATATATGCTGTGACTAAATAGCGTGAGTGTTCACGAAACAAACACAAATAATGATCAGTATCAACATAACAAGAAACTCGATGTGCGAGTGACAATCAAAGGTGGATTATAACAAATTAATTACGCTGGCAAGTTGCCAAATGACTCTACAGTATATGTTACACTATAACAATGTGAGGAAAAGCGATTGACATTTTCACTGGGTGCAATATATATATATATATGCAATAGATGTCTATACAAATTATTATATTTAACAACAAACAGAAAGTCAAAGCAAGAGCCTAGAATTATATTAAACATTAATAACACACAATAAAAACAATTAGATCTACAGAAGAAATACATCAGACACTACACTTCCTCCTGCCACGAGACTTCTTCCAGCCGCCAGTAACCATTTTTGCAGATGGGACACTAGCTACTTAATGATGCGCGATCGTCCTCGCAGATCCTGATATCTACTAATCCATGTCGGGTGACAATATTGCTATAAAATATCAGATAACAAGGATGATTTGACTCGTGATTGTCTTACGCGACATCTCTCACCGTGATGTAGCAAATACGGGGCTGTTTTTGTGGATTTTCTCCGATTATCCATTTGGTCGATCGCGGCTTTGCCACTGTCCGAACTGTTTCCAATGGCTTGAAATTGATACTACGAATGCATTGCGATAATTATACCGTTTGCGATGGAACTCCAGTTTCTATCATTCCTTGATTGTTGCCTCATCTTCATTCGAAAAAGAGAAAGAAGCGGAAGTGATGGTGTGTCTGTCCCAAGTGCCCAAAACAGGCAACGGCCTGAACCACGTCGTCACCGCGGAAGAGGACCTAAAGAAGAAGTTCGAAATTTTGGCGCTATCTCTACATCTGGAAAGGATTACCTTGGCGAAGTAATGGGAATGTTTCTGAACACGTTTGCTGTTCTTATACCGCTGCTTTAGTTCCCGCGAGTAAGTCCCATTCCCTTCAGCATGCTGACAGATAAAGGTAAGAAGATTCTCCTTACTGCTCTTGCTACCATGCCCTCGCCTTATAAGTTTTGAGCAAGTTCCACACTCTTTCGAAGCCAACCATTGCTGAAATAGAAAGAAGACAAGTTGACGCAGAAAGAACAACTAACAATGTCGTGTACCATGAAGAGATGCTGGAGAAAAACATTAATATACATATATTCTCAGACATTCCATAATTTCACACGTTTCACGCCCTTTCTGTTTCATATAAACTCGTAGCGCAAAAGCGTGTGTTTGTAACAATGTCTTTCAACGAGTTTAATGTTTACCTTTCGACTGCAACAACTGTATGCAGAACGACTTTATCTCCTCATTACTTTGTATACATTATTTAAACTTCTTTCTACATTTTACGTTTTCATCCCTTCAATACTATCTATTTTCTGCATAGAACCAATACGACAGGTTGGGTGTATTAGTCGCGAACAGAGACCTCTGCATCTGCGAGCTACGCCTTAATTCAACATGAATGCCTACGAGGAATTAGTTGCGCCTCCTCATGGGTAGGATGTCAGTTTCACTTAGGTAGATATGCAAAAAGAAATGCCTAGAAAGAGAAAAGTAAAAAATTACAGTATGACAACGAACAGTCAGACATTTTTTCAAAGCATTCCTTGTATTTTTAGAGATGAATTGGTGATTTGCATCTCACAATTCAGAACAAATAATCACCTTGACTCCAATTGGTCTTCGAACTGGTCGAGCGGGCACCAGTAATTCTTCCATTTGTCCCGATCGCGTGCTGGAGCCCAGTTGTTGCTCATTCTGCGTGGAAAACGAAGAGTATCGAATTTTTCTTCGAAGGACTTTGTGAAGAAGTCCAACCATCACTTAACATCAGTCGCTCAAGGCTCTGGTCCGCCAGTAGTGTCGCCCAGTAGTTCCTCCTTTCGCATGGGATAGAAGGAGCATCATAATTTTCTTTGAAGGACTTCATGAAGAAATCTGAGCATAGAGTAGGCGGTCTTCCTGTAGTGCGCTTAATATCGCGGGGAACCCAGTCGCTCACGGCTCTGGTCCAACGGTTGTCGCATTTCTAAACTCTATTCCTCTACAACAAACTTTCGTTTTTACTTTTTTTTCTGGGGTTTAAGTTGAGATAATCACATCTTATTGATTGTCTTTGATGCTGAGGTGGTGCGCCAGCGTCAGAATATAAAAATATATGGTGGCGCGAATGCCACAACGTTAGATTGTGTGTCGACGCAGGAAAGTACTGAAGTTAGTGTGATGGGCTCTTCAGCGATGATGAAGTTCCCGCCATTTCATGTTCGCACATCATCCTATATTAATTATTGGGGAAAAGAACGAGAAAATCTGATACTTCGAATATTGTTTCCAAGTTGTAGCTGTTCAAAAGGAATATAGGTGTAAAATTAAGTTTAATTTCACCAAGTGAAGTACCGACCCCATTAGGATGAAAGCTATTAAATTTTTTATCATTGCTTACATCTCTTCAAAAAATGAAGAAAAAATTGTTGTTAAGAAAAGAAAATTCAATTCTGCAGCAAAAATTTGCAGAAGATCCCTCTACTTTTAATTTTCAATGATCAGTGTAGGCAAGCAAGGCGAGAACCATGAGAAGTCTGAAGTCAGGCGTTAGTTGCACGTTCAGAATTCTATAACTGCCGTGCAAAAACAATAGTTTGTGGGTTTTCACTTCCCATAAATGCTTCAAATTCTACATTAGGAGCAATTATGCTCTGAAATTACGGTACTGTCACAAAACTTCGTTCATTTTGTAGCTTCGGTTCAAGTATTTGCTCTGGCACTTCATTTCCATTAGGTAACATTTGATGTGATTTCGATCGATATACAGTAGCAGTTAGTATCTTTACGATTACCATTATGGATCGTGGAGAAGAGAAGCCCGTCTCCGCCGAGGACGTAACGTTTCAGTCCGTTACAGCATGTGGTGACTGTAGCACCTACTGTATTAGTACTGTGACAATAAAAAACAAGAAAGGAGAGAAAGGTATGATATCATAGTCGGGTCAAAACGACATCAAGCACGGTGCATTTGCGTACGCGCTCAAAACGGCGCGATAGTGGCAGCAGTTGGGACCAAGGTGGGACCATCGGAAACTGCAGTGTCCGTCGATGTGTGGTGCTAGCGAGGGTTCCTAATCGCTACGCTCCACAGCACCGCCTCGAGAAAAGCCGCGTACGCAAATGCACTGTGCTTCATATCGTTTTGACCTTACCGTATACTAATGATTAACTCATTCACTCACCTACGCATGTGCATATCTTCAAGGATTTCTATTGCTTCAAATTCGCATCAATTGAAATCACTGACATGCAATAAGCCTTGAGGTATGCACATTAAAAAAATAAAACAATCGAGAAAATTGGAAAAACTAGACGGTAAGCCGATCACAAACAGTTCCTAATAAAGTCATAACACTGGAAGAATGGTATTTATTCGACTCTTTATATCACAATCTTGAGAAAACTTTTGGAATTATTACGTCGTCACTTCGTACGAAAAAAAAATACTGTAAATGACTAGGAATGTATGAAATGGCACCGAGTATTCAAAGCACAGGGAACGGGATACTGGGCAAAGGTAAAACAAACAATACAAAAAAACAAGTGAATCAACATGCTTATTCTACAATAAAATCATAAAATAACAAAGAGGAAATGTTGAGCATCCATTTTAATGAAGAATATAAGACTCTGCAAAAATTAGAGCTCATTAAAGAATTTGTGCTTCCATTTTTTACAAGAAAAAAATATCCCGGACGAAGTGACAGTAGGGAAACGTTAAAGGCATCACCCCACGAAACTGAGGTGGTGCAGATTTCAGGTGGAGTATTCTATACGGGATGGGAGACTATGGAGAGGGGGTGATTCCGTCCACTTTTTCCTAATTGCCGTAAAAACGGCCCGGAAGATACGGCTTCAGGCGTTTTGGCGCACTGTTTTCTACAGGGAGTTCGACTGGAGCGCGCCAGCCTTGTGCCGCATCTTCTGGGCCGTTTTTTACGGTAATTACGAAGAAATGGACGGAATCAACCCCCTCTCTCCATTCTCCCATCCCGTATACGAATACTCCACCTGAAATCTGCACCACCTCAGATTCGTGGGGTGATGCCTTAAAATAGGTTCAAGAAGCATTTAGAGAATTCTTTGTCGAACGGGAGCAGTTTTTCGTTCATTAGTCCGCTTCTTTATGGGACCTGTACGTCAGTGGTAATCTCATCCATGAGAATTCTTCCGTGCATTTGCTATGTCGTCATTCTCATTTCAAACAGCAGCAACAGCTTGCGATCCTCGAATAGAACTGACAAATCTTCCTGGTGTACAAGCTGAAAGCTATTTTTAAAGTTGCTACCGTAGCTTGAGGTGGGATTGAGACGAACAGTGTGATTAGCCGATCTGGTCAAAAACTCCCTATCCAATGTTCTTTTTCCAATTGAATAAATGTGCTATGGATGGAAAAGTGGAAAAAAGTGTCAGAAGGCGATATTGCCGAAACGTTAGCCACGAATAAAGGACTATAACAACCTCGTGTACGGCTCTACTAAAGAAAACAATTATTGAAGCACTAACATGCCGAGGTTTATCGAAAGTCGCACATGGGGAAAAGTGTCAGAGTTGGATATATTACTATCCAGTAGAAATCTATTACTCGCGGGAAAATGCTTTAAACTTTAAAAGTGTAGAAATATACTCGCCCTAGTACTTGTATTCTTTATCCTAAATACAGATAGCTCCGATAATAGCGAGATACCATTGCACAAAGTCTGCGTCAAGAAAACAACCAAATATTAGGACGGTTAGAGGAAGGAGTCATTACTGTCATATACAGCCTATTATCTTTATCCTTTGTAGTCGAAAGTGTGGACTAGAAGATTCTTTTCGCAGATATCTTCGTTGCGGAACCTTTGGCGCTGCAACACAGCAACACATTAAGATACGGGCACGCAAGGGATCGGCCAGTCGCTCTTTGTTATTTTATGATTTTATTGTAGAACTCTGGATGGAGAAGTTGAAAAAAAAAGGTTTTTGCTGAAGCAGGTATAGTCGGGTCAAAACGATTTACGTACGCGCTCCTAACCGCTACGCTCCACCTCGAGAGAAGCCGCATACACAATTGCGTACGTGCTACATTTCGTTTTGACTCCACTATACGTGAAAACATGCAACGAAGACATTTGCGTAAAAGATGCGCTCAGAGCGAATGCTCGCAGCAAGGGTAAGGTCCTGGCTCCAGATCAGCATAACCTCTTGCGCAACTGCAACCAGCTCTCACGTTGTTTTGACTCGAACGTAGTTTTCATCCCAGTAACATTACGGAAATTTCAGTAACGATCTAGTAACAGATCTTAAAAGTGATGGTCACTTCGAGATAGACCAAAAATTTTAAATTCAAATTTCAACTCTTAAAACACACCTGCACATAACATCAAAGTGGTGTAGCTTGGCTGAATTGGAGTGGTTGAACGCCACGACTTCTCAGTAACTAGAACAGTGATAACTTAGAAAACATGAGGAGTTCAACGCAATGAGCGACTGAAGGAGGTCACACCTCCTTCAGTCGCTCTTTACGCGAACGGGAAAGCACGGACGGATGGCAAAAAAAAAGCAGCTGAAAGGATAAATGATGCACATGAACACACAGCAAACACACACGCTTTAGAACTGATGCTTGCTTTGTGGACAGGGGACCAACTTCTGAGGGACAAATCCATTTATGTGTAGCTTAACTAAAAGATCATATCATACTATGAGCTGTGGAGGAGTTTTGTAGTGGATTTGTCGTCTCAATTGTGGCGAACAGAGCAGAGGAAGAAAAAAAGAAGCAAACAAAGGGAAGCGTTAGGAACAGATTAGCGAAAACACGCGGAAATTACTTTACAACCAGGTGCTCGGATCTGCATCAAACTAATCATATTTCTGTTCTATCTATCGAGAATTGCAGCTTTTTTGTTTTTTTGTTTTTGTTTTGGTTGCTATGCTTGATACCCACTATCTTGTCCTTGGTCCTTTTCCGATACGTTTAATTCCAATTTATTTAATAATCTCGTGTACAGCTTTTCAAAATCGATACGACATTCAACTATGCCGAGGTTCATTGAAAGTCGAACTTTTCAACTCCTTTTCCCATAGATGATAGTGCAGACAAACATAAACAGCAAGATCCTTACACACACTGTCGATCACTATCATCAGTTACTGAATGTAAAGCGAATTTATTCTACAGTAATGTACAGTACGGTGGTTTTATAATCTAAAACCAAAACCCAACACACATAGATGAGAACGACTTGAAGCCCGGTTATTGCCACGACAACTTTTCCTTAGGAAAAGTGACTAGCAACGGCGAACGTTCATTGCGCTGCGCAGCAGTTAAGAGGTTAGCAATGGATTGCGCTGCATTCAACTTACGCTCCGCCCATCTCACGATCCTGCCGCTAACGTAGTATTAGCGAAGAGGTTTAGAAATGCACTAGTGATTAATTTAAAAAGGATAAAGTCACTGGCGTATCAATCCACTCGGAATGCGCCAACGCGTTCTACTGGAATTCGTAATCGTTGAGGTTTTGTAACGCGTGTTGGCCTATACAATGACTTGCGGGTGGCAGCCGATAATCAGGTCAGTGTTTTTATCCACCCAGACAAGTCTGGTAGCAACTTATCGACTCCGGAGGGATGAAAGGCTTGGTTTGCACTGGGGCGGTTTCGAACCATCCACGGTGTTGCCACATCGGACCTCTAACCGCCTGTGCCACACCCTTCACAACTTCCATTTCTCTACATTTGCTGCCTAGCCAGTTTTATATTTTCCTTATTTTCTTAGGAGCAAAGTTACTGCAACAACGAGCACCATAAATAACTTCGCCGTCATGGGCGAAGGTTAAAGGCATCACCCCATGAATCTGGGGGTACTCGAAAACCCGTTTCAGCAGGGTAATGCCTATATAGGGTCGTAGATTGTGATTAAGAGAATGATTCCGTTCATCTCTCTCTGGACGACTCTGGAATGCTGTTTCTTACGACGCCCTCTATTGTAGCGCGCCACCCTTGCGCCCCGCCCCTCCTGCGATTCGTCGAAAACCCATTCGGACGAATCCCAGGCGGGGTGCAATGTTTAACCTGTTTAACCTTTGTTTTGTTTTGTTTGTTTCTTTTTTGTAATTGTTTTGTTCAACCTAACGATAGTCTTTGTGGACTCGAGAGTTTGTGTCCTCACAAACATCAGCCTTGAGTTACCCGTTATTCAGTTAGTTAGGACCTATTCGTGGTGTCTACTGAAAACTAGACGAAATAAGTATGTGTTGTGAAAATATGTTTTTTCTTTGAGCATATCCGAGCACTGTACAACTGCATCTGAGGCGTGCTACTATTGTTATTTGTTTTTTTTTTGTCAAATATTGACGAAAAGTATTGGGAAAAAGTGAAGCAACACGCAAGAGAGGCAGAAATCTGCAGTAAAGTCATTCAAACGTATCAAAAAAACACAATGATACTCCCTTTGAGGATACTGGTCACGAAGAATTCGACACTGCAATGTAGTAAAGTATTCATTTTAAAATATGTAAGTATAAACTAAATCTAAAAACACTGTTCGAGAAAGTTCACAATGTCCGGCTTTTACTCTAGTCCACAGTAATTTCAAGAACAATTACGGAACACAGGAGAAAATTTAGGAATCGGAAACTTCAAAACTTCAGGAGCATCAGAAGTCTGAACTTTCCCAGAAAGAGACGCACAAGACTGACGAAATGAAATTTTGTAAAGTAGACGATCAGTGGTGGAACTACTCGACAAAATGGCTTCTTACACTTTTTATGAGTAATACAATTTACTTCACACGGATTCATTTTGTCAGTACTATGGGTATAAACAACTATTTTGTCAGATAAACAAAGCTGATCGGTTTTTTTTCTGAGGTCTCTAAATTCTCTGAGTTTAGAAGGAGCTAACTCTGCTAACTCCTTCTAAACTTCTAAACTTTGTTGAAGAAGAAAAGCCAACACTGAAAATTTTCTCCAACACTGCCTTTGAACAAGGAAGGGAACAATACGGTGCAAAATGTTATGAAGAACTAAAAACAGGAACTATTTCTAAAAGAAGCGTAGAGAGAAAAATTTTCGGGCGGGAAATATTTCAAAGTATTTGAAACGAGACTTACTTCTTCGAAACCATCCTCTTCTATGGTGGGAGGTTTCTTTTGTCTTGGACGTGATCGTGGTGGTTTCGGGACTGGCGCATGTGACGCCGGTGCCGACGATTTAGTTACCGATTCGATAAAAGTTGGTGTAAGCGACATTCGCTGCGGTGTTGAAGCTTTGGTAACCGTTGGACGTGGACCACCGGCTACCGTTGATAACACTGTTCGTACCGAGTTCTCAATGGAATCCGCCAGCAGCGCACCAACTTCATCTTCTTGCTCTTCTAGTAGCAGATTTGCCGCTGTTGCGCACAGTTTCTCATCCTAAAACAAACACCTGCACTTCTCCAGACTTTCCTGAACGAGACAGAGAAAGGTTAAAGGCAGCATACCACGAATATGAGGTGGTGCGGATTTCAGGTGGAATATCCGTATACGGGGTCGTGGATTATGGACACGGGGGTGGTTCCGCTCATCTCTCCTTGCATCATTGCAAACAGCCGGCCCCTGAATGCTGTTTTGTACGACGCAATCTATTGCAACGCTCCACCCCTTGCGCCGCCTCCGCCCTGCGATTCGTCGAAAATCAATTCGGACTGCTCCGATAGGCAGTAAGGGACGCTACGCGTGCAAGGGTGGCGCGCTGCAATGGAAGGCATCGTACAAAACAGCGTTCAGGTGCCGGCTGCTTGCGGCGATTCAGGGAGAGATGAGCGGTACCACCCCAGTCTCCATAATCTACGACTCTGTATACGGATACTTCACCTGGGGTCCGTACCACCCCAGATTTGTGGTATGCTGCCTTTAATTTGAGAATGAACTTGTCGCATGGTAGTTCACCAACACTACGCATCCGAAACACATATGTCTCAAGATTTCCGGAACTACGCCTACCTGATACCTTCGACACGCCTCCACCAATTGTGCAACATCTTCATCCAACGGTATTGGTTTCTTTTTACCCACAATCGAAAAGGATCGCACGAATTTACCGCCGATAAATGGAAAGAACGGGTTTTCGAGAAGTCGATACTTCTGGATTGCGTATCGAATAATTTAATGAAAACATACTGTCGGTTTGTGTTGAGTTGTCCACTTGAATTACTCCCTTACCAGTGGTTACTGGAACATGCACAGATGCGGTTCTGGTCACACCGGCGCCGGCAAGGCTTGACGACTTTGTGGAGCTCCTGGAACTGTCGCAGATCTATTTTTCTCATCGTCTGGATGGATCCAGTTAAGAAAATGAGAAAAGAAAGCAAGAGTATCCCAAAACAGGTAAGGTAAGTAATGGTGGTTCCAAGCAACACCAATGGTACATTTTCTCCAGGAAGGTCAAATACTTTTTTTGACAACTTTGTAAACTGAACAGCTGTAACTTGAGCTCGACTTATTTTTGTTCCCACCTTTTTATTTTAAGTTTCTTTTTATTTATCTACTTTAATTTATTTCAATTTCTGTTTTATTCTTTATTTTATTTTATTTTTATTTCGTGCAACTAAAGTGCAATGACAATTTCATCAATAAATTTTTGGATGCTACGTTTCTTTCGTCGCGGCTCCTCTGTTTTCGGCTCATGTTACCTCCGAAAAAATTTCGACCAAAAATCTAGATCTTTGTTTCTAGCTCTCAAACAAACATTCGAAAAGTTTAACTGTTCTCATATTCGAGTAATCGAATCGAATAGTCAAGAACGCCTGTTCATTCGAATTAGTTCGAGATTGAACAGTCGACGCGATTCGAATTTTCTAGTCCGAATGCTTCCAAATGGAGCAAGAAATCGAATGCTATTCATTTGTTGCGGCATCTTTCAGAGTATCGAAAATAAAATATTCGAATATTCGAAGCTACTCGCCGAATACCTCACATCACAGTAACCAACCTTACTGAACCTGACTGCATCGATGTCCTGGTGGTTTTATTGGACAAATGTTTACTATCGTAGGTTCCCTGGGAATTGCCAAAATGACATCTGGAATAGGAGGATTTTTTTGAGAAAGTAGAGTGTTTATTCAGCTTCAAAATTTAAAATGATCTACCGTATCAACTTCGTAGTAGTATATGAAGCACGAACATTCTTTTCAGGATGCAGTATAATGATGTAGAGTTTAGGGAAAAACAGCAATATAAGAGGTATAGAGGCGGATAGCGAGAACGAGAAACTCATCGTTAACGCTTTATTCACCGTACCCATATGTAGTACTATAAATGCAATCCACACAACCAGAGTACAGTACCTAAAAGAAGAGTGAATCCGTAGTAGATCCGGAGAGATTAGCTGGAATAGAAAAAAAAGTAGTAGAATAGAATGAACTTACATTGTAAATCCTATAAATTTGGCCTCGTTGAAATTTTCAGGTAGATTTCGAGTTTTTACCGCATATAGCGTACATAAGGAGATCAAAAAGAGATTCCACATGAAAGGAGTAAGAAATGAGCCGGATGATGTAGAACAAACGAGTACGAGACTAAAATTTAAGAATAAGTAATGTAGAAACATAAAAACTGTATGTTAGAGAATAATTGCTGAAAGGTGAGCGATACCCTCAGCCTGGATCTTGCTTATGAATGCTAATGTATGTTTCTAATAGAAGAAAACAATAAAAAAGATAACGTCTGTGGAGTTTTAATCCACTTGGGATAGGCGAACGGTCTGAGATTACAACTGGGAATTCATTAAGGTTTTTACGAACACATATATGTCTATACAATGAACTGCAGGAGTTAACCGATGTGTTAAGTCAGTTTTTATCTTCCTATACATGTCTTGTATTAATTTATCGATCCCCGAGAGAATGAAAGGTTTGGTTGGCATGAGGGCGATTTCGAACTATCAATCGTTCGTGCGATCAGCCCTTACTAATTCCCCTACACTCGTGGTTCTAATAGGAACAGAAACTCGCGACAGCATATCTCCCTCCTGATATTCTTGGAATGTCCAGGAAAATTTTAGAATTATCTTATAGCCGGCTACTACACAGTACGTCGAAATGAAATGTTAAGCACATTCCTCGCAGAGTGGAGTAAGCAACATAACTACGTCAGATTTAACTATGTGTTACTAATCTCATTACTCAGAGATGCTGGTTTAAGGGCATTACCCCAGGAATCTGGGGTGGTGCGGGTTTCAGGTGGATTATGCCTATACGGGGTCGTAGATTGTGCGGAGGAGGGTGATTCCGTCCATTTGTTCCTAAAAAAACGGCCCGGAAGATGCGGCTTCGAGCGTTCTGAGGCGCTATTTTCTACAACGAGTTCGATTGGAGCGCGCCAGTCGTGTGCACTCGTCGCATCTTCCAGGCCGTCTTTTACGGCAATTAGGAAGAAATGGACGGAATCACCTTCTTCCGCACAATCTACGACCCCGTATAGGCATTACCCATTTGAAACCCGCACCATCCCAGATTTCTGAGGTGATGCTTTTAATTAAATAGATATAAATGATACTAGTCTAGATTCCAGATCCTGTGGTTAGCTTCGCTAATTATTTTTGTTCCAGCGACCGCGATACTCGTAAGATAGAGCGGGGAGGATAAGGACAGAGCGCAGGGAACGTGTGATACTGAGAAGAATCTGAAGTTGTTGTGGAAGTATCGCGGCAGCCTGGACAAACACATATGCACCGGTGACTCTACTCATATGTACAGGAAAATTTTGTCTCCGTTCACTTGGAGTACCTTGATGGGAAGGAATTCTCCACACTGATATGTTCTACAGTTACGAGCTACACAAAAAACAATAATTCAAAGAAAAAAATCGTACCGATGTGGCAGGTAATGAGATGAAAATCCGGCGGATGGCCATTCCTGTAACACACCAACCGCAACGATAACAGACTGGATCCCAACGAGGATCCATGTGATAACCACCTGCAAAAAAAAAAACGGATGGTAGCAGAAAGAAAAAAAACGGAAAAGACAGTAAAGGTAGAACTATTCGCACAGAATGCAAATGGTCATCGAAACTGTACAATTAATAAACGGAGGGCGTACCTGAGAAAAAGTGCTAAGAAAACGTGGCTTCTTAGTAAGTATACGTTTTTTACTGCCGGCTAAAATCCTGGCAATACGATTAGTTTTCGTGAGTAGAGCAGAATACACAATGGAAAAGGCAATGGGCGGTATTATCCTGAAAGAAAAAGTGAGAAGAAAAGCCTCATACGTAAGATACTGAATGAAGAGAATCTTCGTTTCTCTGTGAACTTACCTGGTCAAAAAACAGGAAATTGAGGATGGCTTGGCCAAAATCGAAAACGTTACAGCATAACACGCCATAATTCCTTAAAAAACTGCTAATTAATTCGATTAAATAAGTTCTTCAGTTGTTTCTGTGAAACCAACCTGAGAGTATAATATAGCTAAGCTCCCTAGTTGTACTTTTTACCACCGGCGTACTATTATGTTTCATAAATATGATTGTAGTCAACGTGGTGGTAATCATTCCTACAGTAGCGAGAATAAGCGCCAGTATCGAACCAAACGAGTACCATGAGAGCGTTTCGTGTGGAAGTGGAAGGCAAGCTGAAAATTTTGTAGTTTGGTGCCAATATTTACCCGTTAAGCGCTATGGATTTGTCTCTTTATTCTTCTTCCCATCTTTATTGTTCCGCACGGATCGCCGCATCGCATGATTTGCGGGCTGCGGAGCGTAGCGGTTAAAATCTAACTGAGACCCTTGCTCACAATATTTTTCGTGTTTTCTATTTTTTTAGTATTTTCCAAACGGGGCAGAAAAGCTTAGGCCTAATAAGCCTAAGCTGGCTGGCAGTCCTTCCAGATCGCTGTGAATGAGGGGTTTGAGGGTTTTCTGAAGGAAAAGCGCACAATATACACAATTTTACCCAAACCGGGCAGAAAATCCTAATCCACGATGGTCCCCCACCTGGACTCCAATCTCTATCTTCACCGCATTGCTTCTTTTGCAACCGCTTACGCAACTACACCGTGCTTTTTGTTGTTTTGATCTTACTACATATATACTTATACTCAGAGCGATTCCCACCATCGCCGCAAGCGCCGCCAATGGTAAGAATTATATGTGATTATTGACAACAAACTTAGCACAGTAAACAAAAATTAAAATTTGTAAATAATAGTAAGAAGCAGAGGACGCACATCTTCTCAATTCATCCGGCCAAAATCCTATCGTACAATTCTGGCACTGATTTGTGGTGTAATTCACTATCTGATGGTCCATACAATTCTCACAAATCCAACAACATGCAATCGTTTCGCGTTGCTGAAAAAAAACCCCAGATAATTTCAATATAATCACATCCATAGTCAACGCTGAATAAACAGCTAAACAACCGCTAAACAAACCCGTTGTCCGACGCCACATGGTTTACTACATACACTTTCCGGTAGTATATTAGAACGGTCGAAAAAAATAATATTATGCGAGTCCGTCATGTTTAACTCCTCTACACCATTGATGTTGTTTGATTGAAAGCTGCCCACTTCTGCGTATGGTTCTTCTGGTGAACGTTTCCCTACATAGTTCAAAATATCGTACCTAAACAATAAACAATTTCATTAGGTCATAGAAGTATGTATGTTGAACGTTCTACTAAGTTACCATGCTGGTGGATCTCCGTTGCTGTCAAAGTATATCGATTGTTTGAATTGATCTTCGTAGGTAACATTCAGTAAGTACTGGTAAAGAAGGGTACCATTTCTCGACAACATTTCGGTGCATAACGTTGAGTTGTCACTAAAAAAGAACTGTCAGGGAAAGAGAAGCCTGCTCAACACAAGCAGAATTAGACACGTGCTTCAATCTTGTCAACCAGCAGTGTCCGCACATTAATTTCACAAGGGAAAGACCGATAGACAACTGGTTGGCTTTCTTGAATGTGCACATTTACTTGCGGTATTTGATATGGAAGACTACTAGGTGGTACGGGAAACCCAATAGCAAAAACAAAACACAAATCTTAACCCACTATCTTCTGACGAAGGCGATAACGCCGAAACGTTAGCTGTTGTTTAATAAAGGAAGATCAGTACCAATCTTGGCTACAGCTCAAGAAAATCAATTAAAAACTACGTTTCAACATGCCAAGATTCAAAGACAGTCAAAAATAGGCAAGAGAAGCTCTCGCTCATCTCTGAGTGAAATTCTAATTGATTTTTTCTGGATTAAAGGTATCACCCCACAAACCTGGTGTGGTAGGGGTTTCCGCCGGGTAGTGCCTATACGTTGAAAACCAATTCGGACGAATCGCAAGCGGGAGCGGGGCGCAACGGTTGCGCATTGCAACCGAGGTCGTCGTGAGAAACAGCGTTCTGAGATCATCCGTTTACACCGAAACAGGAAGAGATGAACGGAATCACCCTTTCCCCACAATCTACGACCCCGTATAGGCTTTACCCGGCTGAAACCCGTACCCACTCCACATTCGTGGGGTGATGCCTTCAAGAAAAGACTTTAACAATCTTACATGATTTTCACATTTCCAGTCGCAGCTAGAAATAACAAAACACAAACAAAAAACAACAATAACAAAAAAAAACAAGTAATGAAACTACTGGAGATGTTATGTTATCACATCAAAGCAACAAACTCTAGGTACACATGAAGGTTCCTCTTATTTGGAAAAAAATCTGGATTTCTGAATATGCTCTACATCTTATTTCTAAATATCTTTAAATACTGACCGACATCGATCCTGATACATAGCTTTCAAACCGAACGCAACCACCCGGATGGAGTTAATCACTTGTGACAATTTGGGATCCTTAAAGTCTAGTTTTTCGAATAACAACACTGGTCTAACGCTAACTGCCACCCACCTCCTTGTACTCCTTATCGAGGTCTTCGTTACCGGTGCAAATCCGGATATTCTCGTTGTTTTTGTCCTCTTTCGATACAGCAAATTGACAACCGAATTTTTGTTGCCAAAATTCACGAAACCATGGGTTCACCGTGTTGTTTTCCGGATTCAGCTGTGAGTAATACGCTCGAAAACCGGGTACCTAAATATATACTCTTTAAATTCATGGATTCATGCTATATTTATTCACTTTATTTCATTCATACAAGTCATATGTCATTTTTTTTCGCGCAGGTGTTACGTAAGAAGGTGCTTAGGAAATATTTCTTTTGAAATAGTACTTTTGACCTCGGACGTCCACGGATAACTACGGATTCTAGTTGTATGTGCTGGAAATTGATCGGAGATGTAGAGAGGCTGTCAGCGGTGGGTTTTTGCGACAATCCTAGCACCGCGCAATGATAGAATTTTTTGTGATGACTGTACGATTCCATTCAATGCAGGATTACTTATTTGTACAGACATATTTATAATTTATTCATGATGCTATATAATAATGCGCTTTGTCCGTGTATGCCTGTGTCAAGAAATTCCACAAAGCAGACAGATGGGTACATCTGAAAGAAAGATCGTCAGAAAGTTGCATCGGTGCCAGAAAGCTGTAAATTGGGGTAAGACGGGTCCCACTGCGTCGAATTAGTCCGTTGGCACTAGAAAACGCCAAGAAAGATTCTGTGGGACGATGCGACAACGCAGGAAATTGGCATCAGCAGAATTGTTGTGCAACAGCATCGCTTGATAATTCCAAGCGGGTTTCGTTGTTAAATAAATGACATATTGTGAAACGTTTCATGTCCGTGACAAGTCCATACACCATAATTTACGTCTCCGTGTCCTACTGTAGTTGCCTCCACCATGTTTGCCAGATTTTTTTTCCAAAGCCTGGATACATGCATGCAGACAGCTGCTTAAACAGTACTTGGCAGTTTACGTGATTTGACGTAGCACACTTATCTTCATGAGAATGATGATGTCATTTCCAAGTCATTTTACGTTTGCATTCTTTCATTTTCAATTTATTTCTTTAATTTTTCATTTTCATTCGTTAAGTTAGTTGCTGAGTAGGAGGATGATAAATTTCTCTGATAAAGTGTGGATAAAGTGGATAAAGTGTGTGGCGCTAATCAATCCGCTTGGGAAGCGCCACCACTTTCACTTCAATTCAGAATCGTTTGAGGTTTACGAACGTAACTGGCCTATACAATGACTTGATGTGGCTAGCCGACGGTCAAGTCGGTGTTTTTATCCTCCCAGACAAGTCTGGTACCAATTTATCGACCCCGGGGGGATGAAAGGCTTGGCGAGCGCTAGTGCGGATTCGAACCTCCGTCGATCGTGCAGGAATCGGAACCTCTAACCGCTGTCCACGGCCATCCCTTGTAGGCAAATGATTGCAAGAACACTATTTATAGGCGCGTTTGTTTCTTAAAAGTAGTGAAATATGCTTCATTTGACGAAAAAAAAACATTTTTAACTCTCTGACAGAAATTTACGTGGAGTGCTCCTACTTAAAATTTGTATTCATAACTGAATGGGAGCGATGTTGAGCAAAAAAATAAGAGGAAGAAAATATCACCTTCGGAGCGTGGATACGAATGCTGAAACTGCCTTCAGCCTCATTTTCCAATCCTTCCACAACATCATTTCGATCCGCCCAACCATCCGAACCAATCCATTGGAAACGCTGTGAATAATTTCGTTTTGTTTTAGCTTTATAAGCTTCATGTGATGAATGTCCTTGAATGATTCGTTACCTTAAAACTCTTGTTCTTTTTGATGAGTTCTTTTTGTGCTTGAAAGAAGTTCCTAATAGTAAGTCCTTCGCAAAAGCAAACCACAACTTGTGGTCGTAATTTTTGGCTGGCGAGAGATTTCAGCACCTAAAAATTGCTAACATTTAATCACCTTAATTTAATTTAACTTAGTCTAATAGAGAAGATCTTTTTAATTCAATTCAATTGAGAGGATCTCTTTAAGAAAATATTTCAAAAGCGAGGGTATACCGTGATTTTTCTGCAATTCTTTGAATCGTTTTCTTTAGAACTACGCTTTTAATTTTACGACTAAGTACAGTTTCCGACAAACTCTTATTCCGCTCTCCTCACGTGACCATACAAGCCGATCGGTAGCGTGAAGAAGCAACACAACCAATAAATCGCGGAACGACCGTGGTCGATGAGGAACAGAGATTTTGACAAAAACTATATATTTGTGAGAAATAAAAACGAGATACACAGTAAAACACGGATGATTCAATGGAATTCTTCCAATAAAATCCTCACCATTGATATCTGTAGCTTTGTAATTCTTACGTTTTTCCAATCAATTCAATTAGTTCTTATTGTTACGCTTAAAGAGCACAAATTGCTTACGTTCTTATATTCTGCTTCACTGGCCAAACTTTTGATCTTCTCCGAGTATGCCACACACACCACAGAGTTCTTCTGATTCACAAGCCGTTCCAATGCCTCGAATCCTTTTTCACCGTAGTTGCCTTAATGAAAAAAGAACAAATGAATGAGAATTTCGCAGATATCCGAGAAGCTAAGGGAATATCGTCAAAGAGCTGCGGTTAAACAGCAGTATCTCAGGAGAAAAAGTCGCGTTTTCAGAACTGCTATACTTCAGAATCATCTTTCCTTTACATAGAAAATAGTTGAGATGATGCAGAAAAGAAATAGATTTTAAAAAATTATTTAAAAAAAAACAGACCAGCTGAGTAAAGCACTGCGATATAGGTCCAGTTGTAATGATGAAGTAAACGATTTATTGCTTGTGCCTGCCAAACATCGGATGGTACAACGCTGTAAATTGAAATATTTAGATATTTAAATAATGCAAAATAGACGTCAAAAATATGAAATACCGCATGAAATAGCCAAATTGTTCCTTGTCGGAGAGATCCGGTGTGGTGGCTGAGTATCCAATTTGAGGGATTCGAAATACCTAGAGGATTGGTTAGAGTGATTTCTGTTTCTCGTTTGCGAAAGAAAAACTTAAAGCGGGATGAAACAGTGGCTAAACATGGCTCTGCATTAACAAAATTAGGCAAATTCTACTCCAAATTTTCCCTATATGGTCGGGTCAAAACGACATGAATCACGAGTGTAGTTGCGGTGCATTTGCGTACGCGCTCGAAACGGCGCGGTGGAGGCAGCAGTTGGGACCGAGGTGGGACCATCGCAAACTGCAGCGATGGTTGGTGCCAACAAGGGTTCCAGTATGCTCCTAACCGCTACGCTTCACCGCAGCGCCTCTAGAGAAGCCGGGTACGCAGTTGCACCGTGCTTCACGTCGTTTTAACCTGACTATAATTTGATAATTTCTATCGGTGGCCAGGTGAGTTTCTCGTTGATTCTGTTACTCTTCGGAAAAATTCTAGCAATTTATGAGAAAATCTCCTTTTTACGTAGCAGAGGGCTTAAAAGATTTCTGAGTACACTGCGAGGGAACATTTGATGGCTGAACTTTTATCAGACGTGGAGACGTATAGTCGGGTCAAAACGACATGAAGCACAGTACAGTTGCACGAGCGGTCGCGCTAGTGGGACGCGGTTGACCGCTCACAGACGGCCTGTGAGCGGTCTGCTTGGCAACTTACCAAATGTTCCCAAGTAACGTCGATCGAGGATCGGTATTCACTGTAATTTTCTATTTCTTCTCTTTTTTTTTGCTTTTCTTTTTGACTTTTTGGCCTTTTATGTTTCCCTTTTCGTATTTGTGTTATGTTTGCTGTATTTGCTTTTTTTTTATAAAGATCTATATACCACCTGTATTGTTCTTAGGTTACTGCATTGTTTTATTTTCATGTTAATGTTCTTTTTTGTTTGCTGGGAAAGGAAGGTATGTGAAGAAACAAAATAAGAGAACAAAAACATAAAAATAAATAACAAAAAAGATTTGAACCAAATTTCAAATGCAAAATATGAACAAAAGTAATACGATAATTTAAGAACAAATACGACATAGATCTCTATAACAAAAGCAAATACAGGAAACATAACAAAACACGAAAAAAGAAACATAAGAGGCGAAAAGTCAGAAAGAAAAGAGAAAGAGTGAAAAGAAACAAAAATTGAAACCAATACTGATCCAGGTGACATTACTTGGCAAAATTTGGCAAATTGCCAAGCAAACCGTTCCTTGGCGGTCTGCGAGGGGTCAAAAACCGCGTTGCTCCAGCACGACCGCTCGTGCAACCACACCGTAGTTCATGTCGTTTCGACCCGACTATGTGAGCAAATGGCACAAAAATGATGGGGCAAACCGACATGAAACACTGACAGTTGCTAAAGCGGCTGCGCTCGAAGCGGCGCGGTGGAGCGTAGCGGTTGGGATCGTGCAAGAATCCTTGCTACCGCCACCCATCTCTGCAGTTCGCCATAGTCCCACCTCGATTCCAACCGCCGCGCTCAACCGCACCGCTTCGAGCGCAGCCGCTTACGCAACTGTCCGCGCTTCATGTCGTTTTGACCCGACTAGAACACACTAACATTTGAGAAATTGCCCGATGATCACATCACTAACGATTTACGTTACGGCCCTAATGAAAGAAAAGTCGACGTCCTGCATACTTGTAGAAGGAAAAAAACCGTTTGAAGCGTGACCCGCTGAGTAATCCTGGTACGGATTCTTTCTAAGGTGAGATTTCCTTTCTGGTTTCTCCGACATAAAATTGTTAAAAATGCACAGAGAATATATTTCTATTCTATTAATAGTTTTGCTACAGTAACCCGATTCGTGACACTTTTTAAACAGTCACCTGCAATAGATTTTGTACAGCAATTGTCGCCGAACTCTTGCCAGGTCCTACAATGGCGACTACTGGCACACTTTTCTTGTTGCAACCGGGCGTCTGACAACAACTGCATTGAGCGACACCTTCGCGAAGAAATGCAATTGTCTGCTCCATTGCTATTCGTTCGGTCCAACATGAATCTCTGGAAAACACACAGGACAATCTCAGAAAATGTACAGTTCAACAACAACATTTCTCCTTTGATAACATCCTGGATTCGATGCAATCTAGACTCAAAAAATACCCAACACGTCACTGCTACCAAGACACCTCTTCGCGAAAAAGATCTTTCCAAAAAAAAAAAAGAAAAAAGAACGAGTACAACTTCATAGCAACTGGTTTAAAGGCATCACGCCACGAATCTGGGCGGTGCGGATTTCAGATGGGTTGTGCCTATATCTATTCCGTCCATTTCTTCCTAATTACCGTAAAAAACGGCCTGGAAGATATGGCTCCAACCGTTCCGGCGCGCTATTTCCTACAACGAGTTCGATTGGAGCGCGCCAGCCTTGTGCACGGGCCGCATCTTCCGGGCCGTTTTTACGGTAGTTAGGAAGAAATGGACAGAATCACCCTCCTCTCTGTAATCTACGACCCCGTATAGGCATAACCGACCTGAAACCCGCACCAGCACAGATTCGTGGGGTGATGCCTTTAACTGGGTGGCGGATTTTGAGGGCAGCAATGTCTTAGTTTGTTTCCACACATAGAAATCAAATTTTATTCTACACTTCAGCTAATTCAAAAGAAGAGAGTAGTACGATTGTGGGAGAAATTTCACGTTGTGTACGTGAATTGCACAAATCCTCATGATCTTGGTCACCAGCCCAGATTCTTAAAACTCGTGGACAGCCGTATGTAATGATAAACATTTCAACAATGAATCCTCAATACTTTCATTTCATAGTTCCACCGTGTAGTTTAGAGGTAAAGGATAAAGTGTACGGTGTCGAACAATCCATATGGGGATGCGCCTATGCGTTTGACTTCAAAGGTAGCGTATCAGGAAATTGACGTGCTGCGGAAACTTCGGGAAAAACACAGGGTTTGGATTGTATATTACGAAAACGAGCGTATTCCTCCTAGTCGTCCAAAGAACGGAGTGGGACGCGCTCCTTTGTACACGCTCCGATTCGAAAGCGACCTATTCGTTGGTTTTACTCGAATAGGCTGAGGAGGCGACCTCATCAATCTTCGACCGCTCTCTTGTGGACGCGGCGCGTGCGCAACAATGACAACACAATTGCAAGTGATTTCGCAGAAAAGAACGTCGCTTTTGACGCCGTTTTTACAACAATTAGAGGAAGATGAGCAGGCTCATCTTCATTTCCGTAATCTACGTCCTGAACTCTACGTTTTCCCTGTTTTCTCCATTCAACGTAAACTTTGTGATACGTTGCCTTTAACTGAGAACGTGCAGCCTTACGATAACTTGTGAGTGCTGTGCCAAGTCAGTGTTTTTATCCTCAGAGACAAGTCTATTGTCTTATCGTCCCCATAGGGATCAATGACCTGGTTGGCACTATGACCGTTTCGAACCGATCGATCAAGCATTCACAGCAGAATCTTTTAATGACAGCTTCGCACCAACATTTAAGAAGGTCACGGATCTCCTTCAGTGGGGTGGGGGGTCACAGTCGTTTAGTTGCAAGGCTACGTGATGCCTCCAAAGTTGACGGATAGGGTGCTAACCGCGGACCAAAAGCGAGCTTGTGCCTGTTTAGAGACGCAAGTGGATTCAGTATGCATATTACAGTAATAAGCAGTACGCACATTTGCATTGGAAGAGGATATTAAAGATTTTATGAACCCAGGAAGATTAAGTACGTCATCAGAGTGACGTACTTAATCTTCCTGGCTGAATGAAGTGAGACGACAGCATCCACTAAATGCCGCACATGAGAGCGTCGCATTTTTCCTTCAAGGATTTCGTGGAGAGGTCTGATCATCGGATCGGAGGTCTTTTTGCAGTGCGTTTGATGTCGCGTGTTATACCACACACGTATCGTTTTAGAACTCATAGAGGTATCGCGAGACAGTCACTCCGTTGGCAGTGTTGAGGACTGAAGAACGTTTTTTAATCTTACCGCTATTCTGTTCAAGAAAGCATAGGTTTTCTTCGGCTTCTTGTCCTCCATACCTTTTCAAACTGTTTCGCTCTTGGTGTCATTTGTTTTCGCGATCTTGTTTCAGGTAACGACGCTGCTTCCTTTTCAGACGCTTCCGGTGGTTCAAATCAACAGTACTGCTGACAACACATACAAAATTATACGTGGATTCTGTCTCCGCAGATGGGAAAGCTAATTTCTTTCTCAGGTCTAGAACCGAAACTTTCTTTTGCCTCATCCTAGATGCACTTTGTGAGTGGATTTGCATGGTAAAGTTTCTTCCTGGTTTGTACTTCATTATAAGCGGTCGTCCTGCGGAATTTCATTCTGAAATCTTCGTCTTTCAGCCATGTCAATTTCCGGTAAAGGAGGAACTCTTCGGTTCCTTTGTGAAACCTTATCCTAAAGCCGGGAAGAAATGGACGGTGCTCAGAGTCGAAAGTGACCCAAACCGCTCTAAATTTTCGGATATCTGACTAAGTAATGTTCCTCGTCAAAATGTAGTCGGGATGAAGTTTGGGACTTCACATCTTCCGCTAGTGCTGCTCTTCACGCGTCAAAAGGGTTGACCCTTGCCACGTAAACTGATGGCGGCGATGTTTCCTCTTGGTCGTTGAAACGGTGATGAATCCCGCCTGTTCACGTAAGTCAACCAAACGGCTAACGTTATTCGACGTGCGCTCCGCGCACAGAGATAACCCAGAAGTTCAGACAAGTAGCTCGTTGCAGTTTGTTCGACAATGTACGACAATTAAGCGTGACGAAACGGATAGTTGTTGCCGAAGATTCTATGCTTCCTCCAGGCACTGCATCTTTCAAATGGTAACCTTTGGCGATGTGCTAGACGACAGCACCTTTTCGCAATACATGGGATTCCTGGACTATGGAAGCTGTGCAAGCTGAATGGCTTGTACGTTCCGAAAGTGTGCACTCAAAGGCCTGACTGCGTATAGTACCACCGCAAGCAGACGCAGACAGAACCACCGCAAGCAGATGGCAATTACTCTCGTATACGCCGGAGGCACCTGTGCCAAAGAAAGCAAAATTAGAAGCGCCGGACACATGATGCGTCCCAATGACAATCGTTGGACCAAAGCTGTAAGTGACTGGATTCCACCCGATATCAAACGCACCGCAGGAAGACTGCCGACCCAATGCTCAGACCTACTCAGAAAGTTCTTCAAAGAAAGGTATGATCTTTGAGTCTTTCGAGAGAAGAGAAGCCACTTAGCAACCCTTGTGCGTGATCGACATAAATGGAAGTATTACTGTCCACTCAAGCAATTAGGCAACAACGAGAGCACAGTATATCAATATCACTACAAAAATACGTAAATACGTACAATCACAAATGCCTAAACACATACTACCCATCCATGGATTCCCTGATGTCTTAAAGGTGTTTAATTAGACACACTCCAAGATCCGGTGAAGATATGAATGAAACAGCATTTGCATCTACGACAGGTCTGTTTTTAAAAATTATTTTTGGATTTCATTGCTAAACACACACACTTTCCTGAATTAATCCCTAATTATTATCTTTGGTTTTTCTTCCAGTTTCCACTAATAGCTTGCTATCGACTATCGAAGCAAAGAGATTTCATCTCTGGATACTCAGGATATCTGGCTTATTTGAAGTACAAAGAGGTGAATTCGAGTATGATCTCTACGGGATCAATTTTCACATGTAGAAATCGACTTAGAGACGGTAGCCGCAAAGAGTAGTGGTGAATATGAGACGTTTTTTTATGTAACACAATGATTTTTTCCTAAGTAGAATGTTTTAAATTACAATACACATGTAAAATCCTAAATTTTGAACACAGCAGATGTTGAAAAAACACAACAAACATACGATCAATGTCTCAAAAAAAACCATTAGTTCGCCGGAATCCGTTCGAATTCTTAGAAAAAATTAAAAATGAACCTTTGAAGTCAGAATTACACGCTTACGCTTAATCTTTCTTAGAGAGATTGAGTCCAGGAATGATTCAATCAGATAAATACGCCCGAAACGAATCAAATCACTCGTCTTACTCCGTAACCTAACACCTCGACATACTTGGCGGACGTATAACCGTTAAGTATTAAAAAAATCACACATTTCGAGGTAAATCATTTAAAAAGTCATGAAACGCAAATTCTAACTCAAAAGGCGCCCGGGCACCTTCACTACTATCCTACTTTTACTTATACCATTATTATGGAAACTTATTTTTGCCTCCCGCCTTGCTTCAACGGTTTCCGACGAATTTATTGGCGAAAGGCATTCTGGACTTAAAGGCAGCATACCACGAATCTGTGGTGGGACGGATTTCAGGTGGAGAATTCTTATACGGGATCGTAGATTATGGAGAGAAGGGTGATCCCGTCCATTTCTTCCTAATTGCCGTAAAAAACGGCGCGGAAGATGTGGCTTCGAGCGTTCTGGCACACTATTTTCTACAAGGAGTTCGATTGGAGCGCGTCAATTCTCTCCATAATCTACGATCCCGTATACGAATACTCCACCTGAAATCCGTACCACCTCAGATTCGTGGAATGATGCCTTTAATGTTGTGATCCGATTTATTGTAAATTACTGAAGTAATATTTGTGCACATTTTACTAGTATATTATTGATATTTGGAGAGCGTGGAAAGCACATGTTTTCGCCTTGAGAGCTCTTCATGAATAATCGAGCAAGTAAGGGGTTGAAAACAAATTTTGTTCACCATAAACTCTTTTCCATAAGAAGAGAACTCGGGAACTCGTTTCTCAATGATATATTTTAAAAGACTTCTACTTTTTTACGGAAAATAATAGTAAAGGAAGTAATACGGTTGAATAACGTAACC
Organism: Necator americanus; assembly: GCF_031761385.1. NCBI lineage: Eukaryota > Metazoa > Nematoda > Chromadorea > Rhabditida > Ancylostomatidae > Necator > Necator americanus. The sequence continues at coordinate 31,796,693 of NC_087371.1, read as the reverse complement.
ATCAATCTTCAAGTACAAGACTGATTGATTTTTTCACACAATATAACTGAATCAATGCAAAAAAAAGTGTCATTTTGTACATTTTTTTCTCTCGCTTGTAGTTTTCTTGGATAACATCCACTGTCCACTAAATAAAGCCTCCGTTCAAATCAAATCTATTCCGCTTATAGAACTGAATAACTAATATCTTCGAAAAGGTGCGCCTCCTCGATTCATTCTCAATCACGCGCCGTCAGACAAATTGAGTCTGACGCTCCGCTAACGAGCTGCTTTACTGCAACCAAAAGCAGCAGTCCACATCGCACATCCATGTTATCCACACGTACGTAAACATATACAGCGCTTATTAATCCTTGAAAATCTTCAACAACAACAACAGAAAAATTCGGGGAAAAGCTCCAGAAAACGAGTCAAACTACCTCAAGAACTCGCTCACCTGACCGATATTCCGAGTCGAAACGGTAACTGATCTTGAAGTTCGCGTACAGTACGTAACGCTATCTCCGTACGTTGTATACCGTATTGTTCCCATATTTGACCGCACGATTCGGAACCGGCTATTTGACGATGTAGAGGAAAAAGTGCTCCAATCTGAAAATTTTAATAGAAATTGAAATCTTTTTAATCTTCAGGAACATTTTTTAAATGCATTTTGTTCTTTTCATCTGAGTTATTCATATATTATGAAGAAATAAAACTAAACTAACTGAAACTTTTAAGAAAAATATCGTCGCATGTATACATTCTAGTTATCGTAACTTTGGAGGAACATTTTCCTAGACTTTCCGGAATGCGGGCGATTCTTCTTCCTGGTTTTCCCTGTTCCCCTATTCCGTAACGTGATGAAAGAGCAGAAAGAGGAAGAAAGAAGGTATGAAGAAAAGATGAGACTAAGAGCAGAAAGAGGAAGAAAGAAGGCATGAAAGAGGAAGAAAGAAGGTATGAAGAAAAAATGAAACTAAGCAACAAAGTTAGGTAAGAAGGAGTTTTTACAAAGGTGATAAATTTACTGAATGAAATTAATTCACTGAGGAGGATGATCAAATGGATAACATGAAATCACTGTGAAATAAGACTGAAATAGAGCGAAAATCGGGAAGATGAAAGCCGGCAAAAAATTGAACCCAAAACAATAGTTATTTGGATTTAAGGAATTTTCAAACGAGAATTCTTTGCTGTAACGCTTTAAAAGCCAAGTAATTTCTCCACAATATCAGTTACTAATACGAAAAATGTTCTTTTTTCGGAAGACGTATGGTTTCTGGATCATTTAATCTCCACAGTCGAATAGACAATTAGGAATTTTTACACGAGAATAAGAAAATACAAGAAAAATTAGCTATTAAAATTCTTCGATATTAAATTCTGCGATAAATTCTGCAGTTTACAATTCTAATGCCACTTTTATCTCTTATCTCAAGGTATTCTTTTGATGTAATATCGTTCAAAATAAAGATAAAATATTAAATTTTACGTGGATGAAAAAATTTATACTGAATAGACTCAATAGAGATTGCCCTTTCCTTCATGAATTTCTTTTTTTCATAATGTTGGATGAGGATTTTCTGAGAGAGAGAGAATGAGAAAAAAGATCCAGTTATTGTAAGAAAATTTCCAGGAGAATTAGCGACTTCACTAACGTTTTTATTACTTCAGCTATTTATATTTATTTTTATCCCTACCCTTTCTTCATTCATGTTCTTTGCTGTTACTGAGGGTGTCTATAATCGAAGCGCAAAACCTCTCGTGCACTTCCCCCACGGGATTTGCTGCGGATCTCATTTGCGACACGAAAACTCGCGCGCTGTACGGCCGGGCCCCCAGCCGGAGCGCAATGTGGCCGCGCGTTAATGGTGAAGCATCACGTGCTGCGCGCTCGTTCTAAGCAACTCAGACACTTCTACGTTTATTTATTTATTTGTTTATTTATCTAAAAACATCTACAGATGCGTCATAAACAAGGTCAAGAAAACAAAAAAAGTGCTTACGAGAATTCCGCATGAAATATTCAGATCATATACCGAATATAGTAGATCTTAAGACGAATACAGACAATTTTCAAACCTTATTTATTTATTTATTTATTTATTTGAAAACACCTACAGATGTGTTATAAACAAGGACAAGAAAACAAAAAGAGTGCTTACGACAATTCCGTTTGAAATATGCTTGAAATAGATCTCAAGGCAAATACTGACAATTTTCAAACATTATTTATTTGTTTATTTACTTGTTTATTTATTTTAAAACATCTACAAAACTCTCATAAACAAGGACAAGAAAACAAAAAGAGTGCTTACGACAACTCCGCATGAAATATGTGGACCATATACCGAATATAGTAGATCCTAAGACGAAAACAGAGACAATTTTCAAACCTTGTTTATTTATTTATTTATTTGAAAACACCTACAAATGTGTCATAAACAAGGACAAGAGAAAAAGTGTGGACAATTCCGTTTGAAATATATTTAGAATAGATCTTAAGACGAATACAGAGAATTTTCAAACAACTTCCTGGGAAAATTTTTTTGATTTTACTGAAAGATCTCACCGTTTATGATACTAATCATATAATATTATTATTTATTTATTGTTATTTATTGTATTATTCATTCACTTATTTATTTACTTATTGACGCTTTTTCCTCCTTTTCGATTCCTCTTTCTCTCTCTATGAATTCCTGATAAGAATTTCGCTGTTTATCACTCAACCAGTCATCCAGGTTAGATTCCTTTACCTCCACTCTCCCCTTCCAGAACATCCGAAAACGATGATGAGGTCGTCGGCTCATCGACGCCCGCACTCGCTTGCTCTCTTCCTCTTCTCGCGACAAGGAAACTCAATCAAACACTAAAGAACTAGCCACATTCCATTAATACGAAGGTCTCGATAAATATCAGGGGGAAAAGGGGAAAAAATATGCGTGTGCATAATTTCTACGACACGGAAGATATGCGCTGCTTTATTTCATCTTCAGAAACACGCGACAAGCCGAACCAATTAGAAAGGAGGGAAAAGGAGAAAAAAAGAGGAACGAGATTAGTGAAAACGAGGAACTTTCCAAATCGAATGAGTTAAAGAGGTCCAGGAATTCTTCCTGCATAAACGCCTTTAGAAATGGAGCAAACTTTCTGCTACAGATCACAGCTGATCAGCGGGTCATATTTTTGTCATGCGACGAAAAAAGCGAGACGTCCTCCTATATACGACTAATAATTAATGTAAAAAAAAAACTGAAAAAGTCAAAAATTCAATAAAAAGTCAAGTTCACGTCGAAGAAAAAACAAGCGAATTCTATTGACGAGAAAGAAAATCGTAGATGAGATCGAGTTAAAGATATGCTTTGAAGAAGTACGTAGAACAAGAAAATAAGTTCAGAAACTTCAAAATTAAAGAGTGTGGTCCCTCATCAATTCATAAATCGTGGAATTTAAAGTTTAATTTAAAGGAAATTAAAGTTTAAACAAGAATATTATCCAAAATAACAAGAGTTTCTATTCTTTCTCCAGTATTCATGCTTTTTTGAATTTTTCTATTTTAAGCAAATTTCAAACCCAACACGATTCAAAAAGTATAGTCATCTGGAACATCGTGAAATGCGTAATTTAATAGAATCATGCCATTGAATTTTGCTGTAAAATGTTCAAATTTTGTTGCAATAACTGCAAATACAGTTTGTGACAACATTAAGTTAAATAAAACCCAGTACACAATGTCGCCGAGTTCGCAAATGTTCGGGTCGTGTGTGATCTTGTAAATTCGATAATAAATAAATAAATAAATAAATAAATAAATAGATAAACAAATAAATAAATAAATAAATGGATAATAAAAGTAGAGATATGAAGATATTTACAATTTAAGCTGAATATATCTAAATTATATTAAAGATATTATAGCTACATATATTATGTTATAGATATTATTATTATGGGGCGGGTGTAGCGCAGTCGGTTAGAGGTTCCGCTTCCCGCACGATCGATCGGAGGTTCGAATCCGCCGTAGTGCTCACCAAGCCTTTCATTCCTCCGGGATCGATAATTTGGTACCAAACTTGTCTGGGAGGATAAAAGCACTGACTTGACCCGTCGGCTCGCTCCCGCCAGTCATTGTATGGGCCAGTAACACGCTCGTAAACCCCAAACGATTTTGAATTGAAGTGAACGTGATGGCGGATCCTAAGCGGATTAATTAACGCCAGAGACCGTATCCTTTATCTTTTATTATTATAGCCGAATAAAACTTTAAGTTGAAGCTATCGCGACTGTTGTTGACTTCTTAGTTTCAATAAATAACTTAATCCTTTTCCCTTTTAATTCCTCCTGATTTTTTTTTGATACGGCATTGGTGTATACGAATAAATAAATAAATATCAACGTGACGATAGCACCTACCTCTTAAAGTTCGTTTTTTTCTTCAATTTTTCAGAAGCGCTACAGCATACTACATACATATGTACAGCTAATGAATATATTCGGCTTGAATTGTAAATAAATATCTCTGCTACAAATTAGTATACTCTAATATATGATCTGTGACTTAAGGGACGAACAGTATGCATTTATATCAACTATTCCAAGAAAGAAAAGAATATCATAACATTAGACAACTCGATGAAATTTTTACAAGTTTTGTGATTTTTTTAAAATGATTTTATGACGAAAATTTTCCGCCCTATGAGCTCTCTTCGGGGATCCAATTTATCGAGTGATAACCACAATCAGAGAACCATCAGGTATCCGGGAGTTTCCTATGTGAACTTTCATGGATACCACACACACACATATGAACGTAACGACGCGTGCAGCACGTTTCGCAGCACCTCTTCCCAAAACTTTGAAATTCTTCAGCGGATTTCTATGGATTAAATGATGTGGCCCCGTTTCAGCGAAACAAAATCCGGTTTTCCGCAACCACAGCACTGGTGCACTTCGCTAATTGCATGGAGCTTTTCGATTTTTCTATTACCCTCCAAATATCGTCCGTCATTCGCGAAGAAAATGTGTGAAATCTATGTGAAAACGATCTCTCGCGTTTGTTTATTTATTTATTTTCGCGTTTTTTGTTTGTGCGTTTGAAAAGTAAAAGCAGAAATGATGGCATAAAAACGTTGTTTTGCCAAAATGTTGCCAACGTACCCATAAACAATGAAAAAAGTGAAAATCAAAAAAAAAAATCCGTGTTGCTTCCCGTTCCGTTGTGGTGAGTTTACATGAGACCCCTGGAGAGAGGGAAAGGGGGTGGAGGGAATCCCCTTCACCTCATTGGTTACAATTAGACGGAATGAAAAAAATGACCTACAGGTGCACAATCATGGAACAGTCACGTTCCTGAAAAACACGACTGGATAATTAATAATAATTAATAGTTTATAATAACTAAAATTTATAATAATTTATCATAAATTAATAATGATAATTTTGCTAGAACTGCCGAATCCTGACTTTCTAAAGTAAAGTTTAAATTTCATTAATTATTTTATTTTTATTACTTTTTAATATTTTTTATTTGGAATTTTCAATATAGTAAATGGATAATAATTCTTAAACTAGTAGTATTACTTTTATTCCTAGTAAACGTCTCTTAGTAAAAAAAAGTCTCTTTATAAACAATAACAACACAATAGAAATTTAATGAGATTCTCATAATAGTCTTATGCGAAAAAATTTTCAGAATTTTTTTAGAAATTATCTTTTTAGCCTATGCATCATGAGCGCGCCACAGAATGAGGGCTTGGCGGTGGCCCTCACTGGCGGTCCCTCGCTCCTAGCTGTCGCGCGCCGTGACCGTAGTTAGGAGCAGCAGCATGATTGGAAATAGTCGTCCGAATGGCAAATTCGAACTTATGCTTTCTTCAGTTCAGACATACCTCGTAAAATTTAAAATATTCCAATCGAAAGAATATTTGCTTCAGGTCTCCGATGAGTGTTCTTTAAACTCTCGTTAAGTTTGCAATCGTTCGGAAATTTCAGTTGTTTTGTTTTTGAGAAAATTTGAGAAAATAGGGGAAAACTTTGTTCAAAGAAAGCTACAAAAAGCTCACTTCTACATCGCTACTGAATCCACGAAGAGCAAATTTTCCCTTTTTTCTTTTTCTTTTTTTTTTCTGCGGTCCACAGTCTCCTTTTGAATTACGCTTTCTTTCAAATCCTAAGCCACTGGCCATCCATCATAGGCTCTTCGAAATCACGTCGTTACCATCATGGGTGAGAAGAATTGAAGGGGGATTAGCAAAAGAAAAAAGTATCAATATTCCAATCAGTGAAGAAATTTAAATTTCAAATTTTTCCATAGAAACGTCGACTTTGTTTCTGCTTTAAATTTGTAAATTTCTATAAATTTGTAAATTTTTATACAGAAATTAAATTTACAAATTATTTTACAAATGTACATTTGTATGATAAATAATGATAATATAATAAAGAATAATAAATATATAATTTTAAATTTACAAATTTGTAAATTTGTAAATTTTTAGACAAGAACTTCAACTTTGTTTCTGCCTATGTCACTAACAATTTCGCATTTTTACTACAAATTCCGCAATAAAAATTTAAAATCACAAATATCACAAAATTGCTACCGACTACAGACATCGTCGCTAAGAATATTTTCTTTCACAGAGTAAAGCTGTAAATTTGACTTTTCTGACAGATAAAAACTTGAAAAAAGTCTTCTTGATCCTCAATTTTTGCAAGAAAAAATTTTTTGTTGAATCCTGGATTTCTATTTCTAGATTCGGATCAGTCGCTTCGCTCATGAATCATACAGTAAATCTCGACCCTCTCGACCCTCTGATTCCAAGCGGATTCATTGAATAGCAAAAGGATACGCAAAACTAACCGAGGGAAATAAACCTCAACGCTTCATACTCACTCACTTATTCGGCCACGATGAATCGAGTGGAATCTTGAATAAATTGAATTCCACTCAACGCACTGAATTTTCAAGAAGCCCCCAAGAATCTTGTTATCTAAAACTCAACGAAAGAAAAAAAGCATTCCGTGATCCTGTAAAATGTATGTCCCCCGGGCAATTTTACTTGGAAATTCTTGCTCAGTGCTCAGTGCGTTGATTGTTATTTTTTTTCGTATCTTCTAGAAAAAATAAGTATTTGAAGTGGATCTTCGTGTCGTTATCGTTGCAGAAGGTGGAAATGACCCCTAACTAAGCTTTCCACGTCAAATTTCCTTAGTAGGGGACCACGAAAAAAAATTCTCTGCTCAATACAAATCCAATCATCTGTGTCGAACTAATGTCCGTGTGATGGTAAACAAATTAACAAATTTTTTTTTCTTGCGTTATTACGTTTTGACGAAGCGGTTGCATTTCGCATTTTCCCTGAGGGCTACACACCATTGAAACACTTAACAAACAACAATTACTTCCTACGCTAAGCTTTATAGGTATTACCCTACGAATCTAAGGTGGTGCAGATTTTAGGTGGAGTATTCGTATTAGGGATCGTAGATTATGGAAAGGAGGGTGATTCCGTCCATTTCTTCCTAATCGCCGTAGAAAACGGCCCGGAAGATGCGACGCAAGGCTGGCGCGCTCCAGTCGAACTCCTTGTAGAAAAAAGTGTGCCAGAATGCCTGAAACCGTATCTTCCGGTCCGTTTTCTACGGGAATTAGGAAGAAATGGACGGAATCACCTCCCTCTCCATAGTCTCCCATCCCGTATACGAATACTCCACCTGAAATCCGTACCACCTCAGATTCGTGGAGTGGTGCCTTTAATCGTCGTTCGAGACTGCTTGAACTCACAACGTTCATTCAAAGGTTTTAGAGCTATTTATTAACATAATAATACATTATCAACATAATAACATTATTAATAACATAATTGATATTAACAACATTATTAACATAATAATTAACATCATTGTAATGAAAAATGTTATTTAAATATGAAAATTAAGAAAAATATTCTCCTTTTCTCGTTCTTCTCACTGGGATTCCAGGAATAGTAAATTCAGTAATTTCGCATCTAGGTGCATCTAGGTAATAAGACATAATTAATCGTCCTTCTCTAGCAACGGATACGCATCCTTAACCGAGAACGCCCCATTACACATGAACTATGTAATTGATTGATTTTTTTAGATCTGTAAAATTACTGGGCCAAAATAACAGATATTTGGAAAAGATAACAAGCATCCTTATTTCGTTGATGTGCCACCGTTTTCAAAAAGGAAACGCATACAGCAGATAGTTAGGCAAAGTATCGTACTCAAAGTGAATTACCGTACCTCCAAATCAGCACGCTGTTGAGGAAATTGATATCTGCAGCAACTATGCAACATTTTTGCACTAATCGCTTCCATTCTTGTACAGTGTATGAAGTAAAAAACTAAGCGCCTGGCGATCCGGTCAATCCGCTTGGGACCCGCCACCACGTTCACTTCAATTCAGAATCGTTTGAGGTTCACGAACGTGTAACTGACCTATACAATGACTTGCGGGGGCTAGCCGACGGATCAAGTCAGTGTTTTTATCCTCCTAGACAAATCTGGTCCCGATTTATCCGGACCCCGGAGGGATACGAGAACTCTCGGTTGGCTCCAACGTGGTATCGAACCATCGAGTGCACATTAGCAGCGGAAATTTTTTTCATCAAAATACTCGTCCGTTACCATTTTAAAATCAATGTTTGTTGATACATCAATAATTTATCATCTGCTTCTTGTTTACTATTTTTCGCAGTGAACAAAGCTAGTGTAGTTACAAAAACTAAAGGTCATGTAGAAAATTGTACGCATGACGATAGAATCATGCAAACATCATGCATTTTTCGTTCAACATCATTTTTTTTAGGATCGATGATGACAGCATTTGCGTTCGTGCGATGATTGATTTCCAATTCGATATAATATCGCCAAATCGAAGAAATCGATCAATAAACGTTCAATATCTCTTCTATTTTTTCCACTGTATTTATTCTACACCTAAGTTTTCCCATTTGGCGGGTGTGGGCAGTCGATAAAAGGTCAGCTGTGGTTGTCGATGGTTCAAAGGGAGCCTTTCATCCCTCCGGGATCGATAAATTGGTACTAGACCTATCTGGGAGGATAAAAACACTGACTTGACCCGTCGGCTAGCCCCTGCAAGTCATTGTATGGGCCAGTTACACGTCCCGTAAACCTCAAACGATTTTGAATTGAAGTGAAGTGGTGGCGGGCATCCCAAGCGGATTGTTTAACGCCAGTGACTTTATCCTTTTTGTTTGGCAAACCTGGGGTTTTATTTATTTGTTTTTTGTTTTATGGCGCGGCAAGGCTTTACTACACAAGTAAACGAAGAAATAAATAAATAAGCAAACAAATAAATCTTCATCTAAGATTAGCCACACAGTCAGAAGGTGTTACGCTTATGGCTATAAATAAGCATTCAGTAGCGAGTAGCCCTCAATTACTGGAGAACGGTTGCGTGTACATTTGACGCAAAGCATGCAAACAACATAAACAGATCATTTCACGTACAAAAAAAATTATATTTTTATGAATATGAAATTTTTTTATTTTTAGACTCCTTTTACGATTCGGACTCCAATTTCTAACAGGGATTTCAACAACAAAACTTTGATACCATTGTACTCTCGCAAAAACATCTCCCCCGAAAATAGTTCGTTTTCCACAAAAAAAAATCATTTTTAAATCATTTTTTTGTCATTGTAAACGAGGGAATTTGCACAAAAATAAGTTGTAGAAATAAATAAATAAAGACAAAAAATAAATAAAAAATAAATAAATAAATAAATAATGAGCAAATAAATGATTATATATAATAAGTAAATAAATAGAAAGTAGAAATAAAAAATACAAAATGGTCGTGGTATTCATCTTGTTGAGCTCATCCTGACGCAAAAAACCATAAACACTTCCCATTTCAGGTATCACAGGTCTCAAAAGTTACATATCACCCTTTTTTTGAAATTATGCACAAAAGTTCAAGATCTCTAAAACCTCTAAAGATCTGGCCTGTATTGAGTTTTAATTTTTCCGGAAATTTTCAAGCTAATCAGCAAATATTCTAGCGAAATTGAAAAATAGAAATTCTCTCTCTGAGCTCTGTTCCATCTTGTTTTTCGTTTTATGACACACCTGTAGGTGTTTTCAATGAAGTGAATGAATAAATAAATAGATAAATAAATAAATAAATAATCAGCCCATTATCCCTCACTTTTTCACTAATTCCTTATAATAAATAATTTCGTTAAGCTCAACTGTACGTCATAGGAGGAGCCTTAGCAATAAAAGTAAATGAAGTTTAGTCTTAACAATAAAAGTAAATGAAGTTCTTGGGGTAGTAAGTATTTTTTAAGTAAAAATCCTATAATTCCAGCACCGAAGGCATTCGCTAAACCCCTATCAATGCTCGCCGCCCGGCAGCTTTTGGAGCTGGTCATTTCATCCTCCATCGAGTTCCGCCGTAACCGAATCCGTCAGCAATTATCTAACTATTGTCACTCAATAATGCATGTTTCTTGGGGTCTAACATCGGACGAAGGAGTCGATCCTGCAACTTTTTTTCCGCCCCACCCGCCCGGATCTCCCGGAGGAGACCTTATCTCCAGAATTTGATTGTGATGCTCTTTAAAACTAGTGAAGCCGTATGTTGTTATTCAGTCAAAGATAGAAATATCTAATGCGGTCGTCCTTTAAAAAGGCTTGTTAATGTAGCACAACAACAATCGAAAAGAGCATGGTGGTTTAGGGGAAAGAAAAAACAAAATTAAAAGAGAGATACTCGCTAACTCGGACAAAGAACTGTTCGTGAACGGTTAGTAGAGTTAGGGCAGATTCGTTTCTTTCCTCACCTACGCCGGGTCCACAACGGACAGAACCAGGAGCAATGACAGAGCTTATATCGCGTACAATTGGACGTTACTGTACTGCAAAACACTTTTATCCATGCAGCAGCCATGGATACCCATAGAAACTCCATCAGTTCAGCAGTTTCTATGAATAGGATCATAAAATTGAAAAACAGGCAACGTTCCTCCAGAAAAACGACGAGCTCTACCTGGATTTCTTTTCAGGAGATTTCCTAACTTTGATCTGCCTTATTGATAGATTTTTTCAGGTAGTATCCCGAAAAATGTCATAATTTTAGATTACATAACTAATTCGCATTAGTTTAGGTTTAGTTAGCTACATAAATGTTCACTTTAAAAAATATCAATGCCTAAAGAAAGCACAAGGAGGCATTAATCATTTCGATTAAAAAAAAACGTTCCTTAAAGAACTCTCAATTTTTGAAGTCTTGGTTTGAGAATGGAAATCATTTAGCAAAAGCAAAATTCAGTGTGATTCGTCATCAAAAAATCTAGAAGTACCAAAAATTCCGTTTTTAAGAAGAATTTTTTTCATTTTTTATTTTTTAAATTTTTTTATTCATTTATTTTTTTTTATCTTATTTCAAATTTTGAAGAACCAGGAGCCTCCTTAAGTTAGAAAGAGATGATCACCTAGAACCTCCATCGTTTCAAATTTCTTTTCATCAAATTCAAATTCAAAAAAGCAAATCTCCATTCATTTACGACTTTTTGGAGAACGTTGGACGGTTGCAGGTCCGGAGGAAATTGAAAAACACAAAAAAAAACAGCCATTTTTCTCTCGGAAAAACGATGAACTCTATCTGGATTTTTTTTCGTTAGATTTCCTAACTTTGATCTGCCTAATAGATGGATTTTCTCGGATAGTATCCAGAAAATCGTCATCATTCAAGATTACATACCTAATTTACATTAGTTTAGGCATAGTTAGCTACATAAATGAATCTTTATGAAATGAAATTAATGTTATTAATAAATTTCGAGTAGAAATATCTACTGGGACCAAAAAAAAAACGCCACACCGCTCATAAATTCTCATAAAAGGTGCATAGTTAGATATTTTTTTAAAAAAATGGGAACAAAAATGCATAAATGCAAGTCTAATTTACTGAAAAATCTGTTTTGGTCAATATTTCTTAGGCCTACATGCCTCTTCTCTTCATCTGCATCGAAACGATTGCCCCCATTCCCCCCGTTCCTGACAAATATAATGACGTGAATGAAAATAAATCAGTTATTTCTGAAATAAAATACCCGGAAATAAGCTTTCAACCCTAAAAGATTCTCTAGAAAAGAAAGGAATCTGCACGAGAACGAAAAAAAAAACTGTTATGGACACAGCAAACACATATGATGAAAGCAATGCATATTGATTTTTGCTGCAATGCAATCCCCCATTTCCTCAAGGTACTCTACCTTCATCACAAAGCTTATGCGTATATTGAAATCATAAGGAATTTTCCGTGCCTTCAAAAGTGGTTAAAGGTTAGTTAGTTAAAGAAAATCCCGTATACAACCCTGATTTTAGGAAAAATGAAGAAAATCTAAAGCGAAGCAGGAAAAACGACAACGAGATCGTAAAAACACCGAAATTTTTACAGGAAAAGAATAAAATGTGAAAAGGATGCAGATAAAGACGGGACCTTTGCGATTTTTCAAAAATCCAGTGGGAGAACATCGAAGCAGAAAGGAAAAAATAATTAAAAAGTTAGAAGTGAAACAGTGGCTATTCTAAAACTTCTTTCTTTTTTTTTTGAAATTTTTTCTCTAAGGTCAAACACAATAGGAACATTCCCCATGTTCGACTGTGTTTGAATCTTTGCGTGTTGAAACGTAGCTCTTAATTGATCCTATTTCATTGATTTAAATTAATTAAGATCAATACCAATCTTGGCTGCAGTTCGAGAAAATCAATTAAAAATCAATTAAAAACAATAGGAACATTTTATACTCGGGGTAGGAAGGAATGCCGAAAAATGCGTTCTTTTTCGATTTTCGTCCTTGCTTGCTTACTTTTCTTTGAAGAAATCGATACGTATCGCCTGCACTCGAACTTTGACTAAGGCTACTAAGGTTTACCAAGAGAAAAAGAAAAAGAGAGAAAAAAGTTGAACTAAGAGAAGAAAAAGAAAAAGAGAGAAAAAAGACTCAAGCATGTTTTTTTTGTAAGTGAGAGATCACCGTTTAGCGATGAGAAAATAGTGTGCGGAAGAAGAGTTTACAAAGAAAAAAACAGAAGAAAAACAGAAGTTACATGAACGAGATGAAATGTAGCCTGTACATTGAAATCGGAACTGTACATGGTACTGTAGAAGATCATACGATAGTAGATCAATCAATGCTTTACCCCTCCCTTCCCCAAAAAAAGAGAGAAAAAACTCTGTCCCCTCGAATAGACACATTAAAAGATCTTAAAAGATTAAAAGCTGTTATCAACGCATTACTCCCCCCCCCCCCCCCAAAAAAAAAAAAGACAAAACCTGTGCCCCCTCGAATAGACACGTGAAAAAAAGCCGTTTAACAATGAGAAAAATTCAACGTGCCTGAATTTCGCCGGGGATCTCGGCGACCAACATTCGAGCCGATTGTTGTACGGTAGTCTTGGCGACCACGTCGACCACACGTAACATAAGCAGCGTGACATGACTGTACAGCATTGTGGTGGTTCAGTGCCAAATGGCGCTGCGCCAGGCAGCGCCGTTCGCCCCGCCGCAGGAGCTTCGACGCCGGGCTTTTTCGAGAATTTGTGGTGAATAACAGCGGCTGGATTTGGGTGATGAGTAAAAGCTCTAGCAGCAAATAATCGAGTATGGAATGAAATGAAGCGACGATGTATAGAATCAGTAACTCCTCCAGTGTATGAGTAGATGAACAATGGGCGGAGCAACCTGAACACGGACAGCTATTATACGTAGCATGTGACGAACGTTGAGGTTGAATTTAAACAAAGAAAACGGAAAAGTAATCGAGGAATAGGAAATGTTTCGCAACGAAAAAAAGTCGAGAAAAGAACGAACAAATTTTAAATAGTGAACGATAATAAGATCACAAGAAAAGTTCTGCCAGAGAAAATTCTCCCCTTTTTGACTCGATACGGAATACTGGTTGCAAATACTGGAACTGCTGGAAATAGCTCTCTACCTCTCCGAAGGAAATTGGTCAATTTTTCCGAACCCGTCATGTATATTCAATCCTACAATACACATTCCTACTTTTTTATTGATTTCTATTTATTTTTCTTTCTATTTCTATTCATTTTATCTATTTTATTTCTATTTATTTATTTAACCTATTTCCTTCCCTCACACTATGAGCATGATTTAGAAAAAAAAACGAAAAAAAGCATGGAAATATGAAAATAACTTCAACAATCAAAAAAATAAAGCAGTGCTTCGCTGTACCCACTGCAGATTTCCGATTTCCGGTCATAGAACGTTCATAGTTCAATATTGATTGAGCGCTAATTGAAGAGCGCATAAATCCTTATATAAGAAACTTATGTTTCGCAAGTAACTGCGGAAAATCCAATAGAGCAACATTTTGTGAACAAAAAAAATCCTAATTTGTAATCCAATAAAAAAGAGGGTCCACAAGAATTAGTAACTTAAGAAAACATTTAGGAAAAAAACTCTCGACGTTTCGGGGAAAAAAACTTTTTGGAGAAATTTTTGAGAATGTTCAACAGATTGTTCCATTGACAATAGGAGATTATTTCCTCAAAGTTATCAAGTGACGTTTAGCAAAGAAAAAAAAAACAAGAAAAAAAAGAAATGTCTAAAGAATTCCCAATAAGACACATGACGATGTGATGATATTCACTCCATTTTTGAGGTGTTTAATATGCGAGACGCGTTTTTTAAAAATATTCCTTGATAGCGTTTGAAATATAGAACGAATACCGCTAATACCAGCTAAAAGAACAACTCAATTCAAAACGTCTTCGTTTAGAAAGTTTTTTTTCCCCTGAAACGTCGAAAGTTCTTTTTTTTCGAGTAAAATGGTGATAACGACAAAATGATGGGTCTATACATAAAAATTGAAATTGTAATCCACTTTTGAGTTTGATAGAAGGAGAACTGTGGGAATGTGGGCGTTTGCTAGGATTGAAGGGTATAGGGCATGTAGTCGGGTCAAAACGACATAAAACAGGTACGCAATTGCGTACGCGGACCTCTCTCGCGTAGCGGAGGGGAGAGTAGCGGCTGGGAGCGTAGTGGAACCCTTGTTGGCACCACCGATAGTTTTTTCCAGACGGTCCCCCCCCCGCCCCAATTCCTTCTTCCACCCCCTTTTTTTCGGCCGGTACACAAATTTTTTATTTCGTTTTCACCCGACTAGAATTGTTGTGGACGATCAATCATCGATCAATCAATCGGACGAACATGAGTACTGTGTCACTGTGTCGTGGATCTTTGAATGGAAGTTTTCCGCTCATTACCCTATCATTGAAGGTTTATACTTATGCGAATGAACTTAGCAACATAAAAAGGTGGAAAAAATTAAAGCGATCAAATTGAGAAGTCGTCTAAAAGTTGGTCGATGAGCCGAAAATAAAGGATAAAAGATATAGCTTCTGGCATTGATCAATCCGTTTGGAATGCGCCCCCACGTTCACTTCAATTCAGAATCGTTTGAGATTTACGAACATGTAACTGTCCTATAGAATGATTTGTGGGACCTAGCCGGTGTTAAGTCAGTGTTTTTATCCTCCCAGACAAATCTGGCACCAATTTATCGACCCCAGAGGGATGAAAGGCTTGGTGAGCACTGAGGCGGATTCGAACCTCCGATCGATCGTACAGGAAGCGGAACCTCTAACCGCTACACCACACCCGCCCGAAAATACAATAATATAATACAAAATACCGGAATACAACGCTATTCAAGTTTCCCTGTAGATAGAAAACGCTCTTACCACGTTTTATCCCTAATTCGTATCTGACCAAGCGAAAATAGAAATCCACCACACCGATGAAAATATCATTACAATCCTGCCCACGTTACAATAACACGCATTCGCGTCCGACTAGCACCCTAATAGAACCTTTTCTTAAAAAGGTTCAACATTTATTACTATTATTATATTTATTTGTATTCATTCCTTGTCTCTTACTCTGGGCACGCCTTTGAGCGTAATAAATAAATAAATAAATAAACATGAACCTGCTCTACATTCATATGTCACTAGGATCTAAAGTATCTAAGCCACTTGAGACTTAAGTAAAGAATTCAACGACGAAAAAACACTAAAAAATACCAAACCTAAAAATTTCCATGAGAAAATTTTCCAAAAATATGAGATTAAGTTTTGCCTAATTATAGTTATTTGTGCTTTAGCACTGTTCAACTATAAGAAACAAGGAAAAAAACAGTGAAATTAAATAGAATAATGATAGAATAATGCTTTAAAATTACACAAAATTCAGAAAACATTAATAATCTATGATAAAAACATTTAAAAAAATTCCTACTACCCTTGGAAAGTGTTATCAAAAAGATTAGTTATTGGATTAGTTATTGGTTTTTTCTTGTTTTTACTTTTTTTGGGGGTCGGGGGAAACCTCATCTAATTGGAACAGTATTAAGGAAATTACTGCACTCTTCATGCTCCTTCAAGAAAATCAGTCTCTTACCGAGGAAAAAAAAAACAGATTTCCATTTTTCAATTCTAATTGCGAATAAAGCACTGAGGATAGAAATTTTGCATTGCAAAAGGAAGAAAACGCTCGTCTCAGGTGGAATTGTCGTAAAAATGGCCAAAGATCTTGGAGTATTATTAACTTCATTAAACAAATGAGTAAATAACTAAATAGATAAATAAATAAATAAACATGGGAATTGCCATGAAACACAATAATACAGTACAATACAATAATAATACAACAATACAATAATAAAGAATCTACGATAACATCAATACGCTACGCAGCCAACTATGGAAGTCATATGTGGAAGTCAACTCTCATTTTTTTTCTTTTTTCTTCCTTTTTTTTTGCTTTTTTTTTCTTAAGACACGATGCGCATTCGATTGAGATAAGACAGAGCGTAGGTGTGTGGTGGTGAGTGACGCATTGCGATCGTTCCGACGAAAATAAACAGTACATAATGGTTGGGGTTCTGACGAATTACAGTTCGCTCAAAAATATCAATAGGAACGGCAGAAACATTTGGGAACTTTTTTTTCAGGATCAAGGGACTTTTTCCTTTTCAAACATTTAAAAGCAAAAAAGTGGAAAGATTCCTGCATTATTTTTTGATTGTTGTTATTGTTTGTTTTTTGATTGTTGTTATTTGTTGATTGAAATTCGTAGGGAAACATTATTTACTGTAGCCTAGAGAAACGAAAACAAAAAAATCAGCTGAAAAGTTCTGGAGAACTGGCTGGGATAATCAGCTGCACGGACAACCCGCTCATCACGTCGATTTCAGAACGAATTTAATTTCTTTTCACATCACAATTTCACACCTATTTGGGTTTTTTTTTAGTATTTAGAAAACATACTGTTAATAACCATGTGAATCTATAGGCACGTGATAGACACCAGAAAAAATAAAGAGAAAAAGAAAAAAAAATTGTGTTAAACAAACCAAATGATCCGGAAAAAATATATCCAAAACTTCTCTTCAAACAGCTACCACTTGGGAGTTATTGAACTTGTGAATTTTTGTGAATAACCGGAAAACAGCATTGTTCCTTAGAATTTTGAATACTATGCACTGAATACTATTGAATTTTCACCAAAGAAAAAAAAACACACACACAAAGACAGAAATTAGTCGATGCTTTCTTTAAAGGCGCTGAAGAATTCATGTAACGTTCCTCCACAACGTCTTTCGTTGTTTTTGCTTTTTGGAGCAACGTTGCTGGCTTAGGTGAGCAGAGGTTGTCGAACCATCCCGAAAAAAGCACTTCTCAAACATTTTGGATTCTATGAGATCGCAGACGGCAGACAAGTGGCCCAAAAAAAAACCCCAGGTTTTTTGAGGAGCAAAAATCATCCATGAAAAGAGGGAAATATGTGGAAGTATAACCACTATGACTTAAAACCATCGTAAGAAAAAAAAAAGAAAAGAAAATTTCCTCGGAGTAAGTTTTTTTTCCAACTTTTTTGGTGGGAATTCAGCGTTAAATGACCTCTACAAAGATAATTTGCTAGAATTTTCTTCTCTATTTAACTGATCTTAATGTCATATAAATAAAAAAGCATAAATTTATGAGCAAATTATTTAAAAAGGAAAATCATGCGATTTGCGAGCCAGAGTTACAAGGTTAAATATAGTAATAATAAACAGCGAATGACCGATACGAAGATAATTTTTTAAAATTTTAATTATTATTCTATTTTTTGATTTTTTTGAAAAAAATTTAAAAATTTTTTACGAAGAATTTTCTTCCCTATTTAACTGATCTCAGTGTGATATAAAATAAATAATAATAAATAATAATATATATAGAAGTAATAATAAGAAAACATTAATTTATAAGCGAGTTATTTAAAAAGGTCTAATTGGTAAAATGGAAATAATTGATCCAGATATGAGGGTTAAATAATATTAATATATTTAGAATTTATTTTAATATATTTAGCATAATATTACATATTGATAGTTAAACGTAGTAAATTTATCGTAGTCCATGACTCAGGCTTCGTGCTAAGACAATGGCAAAGGAGCAATCGCATCAAAATTATGGAAATGGTTCGGACTTTCGATGATTACGTGGTTACAAAAATTCCAGACACATAAAGGGAAAAACATTTTAAAATCCACGAACCCTTACATTTAGTTTTTTATTTTAAACTTAATTTTCGTTGTTAAGTACTGTTTTTTAATTAACTTAATTTGATTTTTTAACTTTAATTTAACTTTTGACTTCAATTTTTAATTTTTAACATTAATTTTTTAATTAATAGTCCATTATATTTAGCCCTTTATTTTAAGCGTAATTTTTGGCTGTTTTCCGTCAACTAACATTACCAGAAAATTCAGGGCATATATGCTCGTAGCGATTTCGGGTGGGGCAAGTACACACGAAGAAAAGAGCTGGAGCCATAGCAAAGTCCAGATATTTCATGGATTCAGAACCGAACAGGCGAAGAATAACTTGAGAATGAACATAGAATTGGGTTTTCTCATCAATAAAAATGATTTATATCTTTATCTTTCTTTTTTTATATATTTATATTTTTATATGTTTATTTTTTTGAAATATTATATTTATACATAGTATAATATTCTGAAAATATATTTTATTTTTATAAAATATAATATTTTGAAAATATTTTGTATATACTAATCTTTTTTTACGTTTAATTTTTTTCTCTCTACTATTTGTGATTCAACCGTCCCATTAATCGTTTATAGTGTCTCCCCAGAGAAATCGCGACTCAAAAAAACATCAAAATATCAAAAACTCAAAAAAAAAAAACTCAAAAAAGGTGTGTATTTGGTAAGAAACTTTAATTTTTTACTTAGAAATTTAATTTTAGAAATTTACTAGGCAAGCTTGAATATTTTCCACCAATTTCTGATGTAATTCGAATAGAATCCATGAACAGGTGAGTGAGTGTACTTTCAGGAGAAGTGTGTGTGTGTAAAAGTGGAGCCGGTCGGTCGTGAGTCCGTCCGTGATGGTGGTTAGGGCTGGCCGGGGCGTGGCCATTGCCGGCGGCGGCGGCGGTGGCGGCAACGAAGCCTCTTCTAAGCAAATCAACGCATATGCGCGATTCGCTCGCTTCGCGAGCTAGTGATGACCGCTGGAACGAGCGAGCGTATTGCGACGACGACGACGACGACGACAACCTCGGTTGCCGCCTCCTCCTCCTCCTCCTCGTCGACACACACACATACACACATAACAAGGATGGGCAAAAATTGGATTTTGACGTAAAAATTCGCTTTCCGTCTGCCCCCGGCTGCCCGCTCACTCAGCTACACTCAACACTTACTCAACACGAATCCATGATGTGAGTAGCGAATGAACGAATAATTTCGTAGAATGCCAGGGGCGTCAAGTTGAAGCCATTGAAGAATATTAAAATTCAAGACTACATACATACATGGATAATTGCTAAATGACAGCGGGTTATATCCAGATTTTTTTAAGATAAAAATCTCTACAGGGCAAAATGTAATGTAAAGGCGATAAGAAGGCCAAAAGGATGACTGGATAGGAGAAAGGGATGAACGAGATGATTGATGAGTTGACGACATCAAATAGTAACCGCAACGGAACAATCTCGATTACGGTAACACAATACCTACTACAATTTTAATCAAAAACAGCAGGGCGCTTAAAAACATCTCTGATTGCACTTGACAAGCTAAAACCCCTTCCTATCCTTTTTAAGGCGGACAGATCCGATTCTCATATTTTTTTTTACTCAGTAACAAGCTGAAAAATTATCAAAATCCAGAAAAATAAAATTTTTCAGCGCAATTTCAGTGCCTCATATGCAACAATTTCTGTAGTTTCTATCGTCGTAGTGCGAAAAATTCCGTGGAATATTTCCCAGCCAACCTACAAATATATAATTCAGTTTTTTTTTCTCACATGCATGCGACGATTTTTTTTTTCAAATTGCTAGTTTGGTGTGAGAGACATACATCAAAAGTATAGCAATAGAACGAGGAAGGATTATAAATAATTAAGGAGAATAAATATTCTCAAGGCGATGCTGGACAAAACCGGCAGCTATTTAAGCAGAACTTCTTATCATTTCTTCTAAGGAAAACTTCTGACAGGGAAAAAAGGGCCACTTTTTTCCTGGGGAAAAAAAGAAACCAGTAAAATCACTTTTTAAGCCAGGATGTCGAAGCAAAACAAGTTCGGGAAAAGGAAGGAAGTCAGTAGAGAAATTGTCCTGGCAGTGTTATTTGCTGCGGGTGAGTAGGAAAAGATTTGATTAGAGCTGGCATCATGTTTTTTTGGGGGTTCAACACAGCGTGTTACAGAACACGTACAGATTACGCAGAATGCAGTTGTGTTAACGTGCTGATAAGCGTGTTTTTTATTTTGGAGTCCCATAAAACTCCCATAAAATTTCTTTTTCGCAAAATTATAGTTATATGTATACTTACTACAGAATGTATAGTAGAAAAAAATAGCAAAATGTATAGTAAAAGAAAAGTAGTTAAAAGAACTTTCACTTATTTAAAGGTATCACCCCACGAATCTGGGGTGGTGCGGTTTTCAGCTGGGCAACGCCTATACGGGGTCGTGGATTGTGGTGATAGGGGTGATTCCGTCCATTTCTTCCTAATTCCTGTAAAAAAAACGACCGGGAAGATGCGGCGACTGCGGCACAAGGCTGGCGCGCTCCAATCGAACTCGCTGTAGAAAATAGCGCGCCGGAACGCTCGAAGCCGTCTTTTCCGGGGCGTTTTTTGCGGAAATTAGGAAGAAATGTGCGGAATCACCCTCCTCCCCATATTCCACGACCTCGTCTAAGCATAACCCATCTGGAAACCCGTACCACCCCAGATTCGTGGAGTGATGCCTTTAACAAGCCACGTGCGACAATTCACTGTACATCCACCACGTTTTTTTTTGCTTCACTAAAAGATCCGGAAGAAAACTGTTTGTTGTTCGGTCTTGTTGTAAAATATATGCATAAAAAGAAGAATAACCTAGCTATTTTTACGATTTCAAAAAGAAGATAAATTCTCTTAATTAAAAAGGTTTCTCCTTTAAAACAACTTGAAAAAAATGTGTCTTAACAGCGAAGCAAGCGCTTGTAGTTGTTCAGTGTCGGTCTCAACTGCAACAATTGCGGGGGTGGGGATTGGAGGGTGGAGGAAGAGGGTGGTGGGGAGGAGGAAGGGGGAAGGGGGGGGGGGGGGGGAAGGAAGTTTAATATCATTCTACAGCAGAATTAGAAAAAAAGTTCACAATACTCATAACAAATTATTCCTGGAGCGCGAGTCAGAGAGCTTACCTCTCTGACTAGGGTCAAGGCAGGCTATAGGCTGGGTCACGATTTCATATACAGAAATAATTTGAGTGCGGTAACACCGGTCTTTCAATCCGTCCGTGCCGGCTGAGGAACCCCTAAGGAACCCATGACCCCCATCGATCATACAGAGAGGTTCACTAGCAAAAGAATGGCAGCAAAAACACGTTTTAACTAATAACGCCCAAAAAAACTCACGGTAACAGTGTTTCTCGAAGGAAAAAGCCAAATAGAAATGCATAAAATCAAAAAGAGCAGAGTGAAATCAGAATTTGTGTAGCCGTCACTAACCTTATCCAGGATTGAATTTTCCAAATAAAAGTCAGAAATGTCTTCGATTTCTGAAGCAAAAACTGACTAAATCAATTTATGGTACCAGCACCAGTATGCATTAAATTTTTACTCAACGTAAACAGAGTAGTTCAAATCTACGTATCAGGTAACTCTGGATAGTTATCCCGATAAATTTTTAATAATTCCTAAATTTTTAATAATTTCTAATCTTAATAATCAATAATTTCTAATAATTTTTAATAATAATTCTCGAGTAAATTTTTAATAAATTAGTCCTTTTAGGTTACAGAGGAAACCAGACCCCATCCCAACCTTGGCCTGGCTAAATTCAGTAAGAGCAATTTGTTCTAAAGCCAACTTTCATCTTATCCACTGCGCTTTTCTGGATTTTTCTTCGCGAATCATGTGAAATAAAGGGTGTTTTCTATTGATTCGATGGAAATTTGTTCTCCATGTCACCATCCGTCACTGCTCACAAATCTTACCTTATTACCGCCGCAAGCAAACTCTTTGAAATAATTTAAAATTCCCGAAGCGGAACACAACAACAAAAACAGCCACGGGCTTTTTTTTATTTCCACTAAATCACATAGCGATAAAGAGAAAAGAAATTAGAAGCGAAAAGAGGAAAAAGTTGACAGAGACAAAGTTCATAACCCCGTTGAGCAAACTCTTGAAAATTCGTCAGCTAATGTAAAGTGTCATGAGGATAACATCATCAGAGGAGCCGGTGTAGCGTAGTCGGTTACTGGGTCGGTTACTGCCTGCACGATCGATCGGAGGTTCGAATCCGCCCTAGTGCACACCAAGCGTTTCATCCTTCCGGGACCGGATAAATTGGTACCAGACTTGTCCGGGAGGATAAAAACACTGACTTGACTCGTCGGCTAGCCCCCGCAAGTCATTGTGTGGGCCAGTTACCCGTTCGTGAACCTCAACGGATTCTGAATTGAAGTGAACGTGGTGGCACGGGTCCCAAGCGGATTGATTAACGGCAGACATTTTATCCTACATGTATATTTAGAAAAGGCAAAAAATAAATTTTCCAACAATGTATAGTATGTACTTCGTACGAAAACCTTAATTTATTTATGTAAATTAGTGTTAAATTTTAATAGAACAAAAATTCTGTGTTTTTTTCTTTTTGAGTCAACCTAACACTTGTAACAGAGTACAGTTATGGACTGATAGGAAGAGATAGAAATGAACCGGACAATGAAAAAAAAATCCCTAGAAGTCACAGTAGGGAACCTTTTTTTCTTCAAAGAACTCCTCAAAAATAGTGTTGACATTTTTTAAGACTTTAAATACCTTTAAGACCTTTGAATTTACTACAAAAAGTGCGTGGAAGTTAAAGAAAAGATTCCAAATCCACTTTTACAATGAAAAATCAACAATGAACAATGAAAAGAACACTTTTAAACGGTTTGGATAAAAAGTACGATTTGAATGAACTCTGAGAACGTGCACAATCCACAGGTACGGAGCTATAACGCATTTCGGTACTATCTGTTCAATACTACAGCCATTATTTGCATTTTATGCAAATGGAATTAAATTCGGCATACGAAGCAACTAGGATGCACAAATTTTTGCATCGGTGAAGTTTCTCCTACCTACATTTTTTGTTACGCTTTTCCATGGTTCAAAGAACTATTCAGCTCTTTTCTGAGGGTCCCAACACATTGGATTCAGAGACTTCCTACAGCTACTATTCTAGTACTTACGTGGTTTCGCGAAACCGCAATGCGCATACGCAATCACGCGCGATGCGGATCACGGTCTCTAAGCTCAATGAGAGTTAAAGGCATCACCCCACGAATCTGGCGTGGTATGGATTGGTTCGTTGGAGTATACCTATATCGGGTCGTAGATTATGAATACAGGGGTGGCTCCTCTCATCCCTGTCTCTCTCTCTGGATCGCTGTTAAGAGACGGCTTCGGAATGCGGTTCGTTACGATGTCCTCTATTGCAACGCGCCACCCTTGCTCCCCGCCCCCGCCTGCGATTCGCCGAATGAAATGAATTGCCTATCGGTGCGTCCGAATTGGTTCTCGACAAATCGCAGGATGGACGGGGCGCAAGGGTGGCGCGCTGCAATAGAGGTTGTCGTAGGAAACAGCGCTCCGGGGTCGTCCGTGTACACTGATTCAGGGAAGGATGAACGGACTCACCCTCTTCCTCAAAATCTACGACCCTGTGTAGGCATTACCCACCTGAAACCCGTACTAACTCAGATTCGTGCGGTGATCTTCTTCAGAATCTATTTATATAATTTCTATTTTATAAGTTTTTCCTTATTAACTTCTTTTTTGGAGGAAAAAAGACATTTTTGTTAGCCCGCCCTCCTCCTTATACTCGGATAAATCTAAGTTTACAATGCTCAATTTTATTTTCCGGTATGAAAATGAGAAAACACTCTAGTACCCTCAGAACACAGTTCAGTTCACAGTTTTCACAATCCTCTCATTAGAATCATCTTCGAAAAGACAGAATTCTCAAATCAATTCAATAAATGATTGAGATAAGAAGAAAAAGAGCTCCGTAACATAAACAAAATGTGAAGTATGCGAAAAACAAATAAACAAACAAACAATTTGACGACCACACTAAAAATTCTTCTAAGATTTCTACATCTTAATCCTAATAAGAAACACGATATAACAAAAAATATCACTTTCTAAGTTGATTCAGTACGTTTCCCATTGTGACCGAATTTAAAAATTTTATCAGTTATAAAACAAAAAAGAAATTAAGTTCATATCTACCCAAGTACAGGCTTATGTCGGATCCATAATCAATACTTTTTTCCACATTTTTTTCAGAATCAATCAATCGATCAATCAATCAATCCATGAGGACAAAATCAATCAGTCAATCGATGAAGAGCTCCTGAAGAACAGCGTTTACTGAAAAATCACCTAATAGCTAAGAACGTATGGTTGAAACATGGATTTGTTAACCTGTCTATGAACAATTAGCGTTTCCGGATATTTTTCGAATGACAATCATGCAAAAATCAATATCATCGATTTATATCGACTGGTGATGAATGAAAAATTCGAAAAAAAATAAAAATTGCGAATAAAATGAGGTAGTACCTCGAATACGCTGAAGATGGATGTGAGCTACGGAGTCGAGCGCAACTCCTGCTAACAAAATCGATAACCTTCGGATGATCTACCTAGAATTATCGGATTGCTTTTGTCGTCACATATTGAAGTAAACTAATTTTTTTTTTACCATTCCAATTACAACGGTTTTCTATTTTTTCAAACACTCAAATTTTCTAAAATAGTCATCTCTTTCTTTTTCTCTAGTATCGAATTTAGTTTTGATTTAATTTAATTTTTTAAATTTAATTCAATTTGGAAAAATTAGTTTATTCGTCTTGATCTAATCACGATGAATCACCAACGAGCTCCCGTTTTCAAAATCTTTACCTCAATTAACTCAGGTGAAACAATTTAGAACTAATTCTATCGAGCTCTAAAATCCACGACAACATTGATTTGATCGATTGATTGATTTACACGATATCTACAATTTGAAAGACACTCAAACATCAAAAAAATATTTCTCCTTCTGATTAAACATCTGATTAGTTGATTTCTCTTAGCTGATAAGATAAGATCACAGGATTTGATTTCTAATCCTGAACACTAGCAACGAAAATGGATTCCCAACCCCAATAGACAACTTTTCTACTGCTATAAATACCCTAAAGCTGGAAATGTTTGAATATTATTTAAAAATTAAGAAATTAAATTCGTACCAGGTCTTATGTATCATCTGGGTAACACTATTTATCAGATTTTCCAGAAAATAATGAAATACTCTGACTGGGAAAATTAAAGATAAAGGATAAAGGATAAAGTGTGTCTGGCGTTCAGCAATCCGCTTGGGACCCGCCACCACGTTCACTTCGATGACTTGAGGGGGCTAGCCGACGGGTCAAGTCAGTGTTTTTATCCTCCCAGACATTCCTATCCTTTTTCGGATAAATTTATCCGATGAAAGACTTTGTGAGCACTAGGGAGGATTCGAACCTCTGATTGATCGTGCAGGGAGCGGAACCTCTAACCGACCGCACTACGCTCGCAACGACTGGAACAATTACAAGCAGAATATATGTTGACTCGAGCAACTGCGACGCGTTCGTCGCAACACACGCGCGCGCCAGGTTCTCCAGTTTGTTGCTCACTGGGGCTGCACTGGGAACTGGTAGAAAGGTAAAACGTACGCAACCTATCAACAATTGCAAGCGCTGTTTAGAAATGTTAGAATATGTTTAGAAATCCTGAAATTCATGTAACCCAGAATCAAATAGTGATTTATTCATTAATTTGCATCCAAAATTAGCCAGTGGAGAAAAAAAGCAACAAATCGATAAACGGTGACATATTTGCTTATTATAGTATGTTATGGTATCCGCGATAAATTTTCACTTTAATGACGAGAAGATCAAACGGTTGCTCTGCGAAAATTTTAGAATACTCCAAGAGAACGTAATCAGAGAAAACAGTGCATAAAAATAAGTAGAAAACAAAATAAGAAAAAATTAAAATTTATGATTCCTAGAAGTGGATTGTAAACGTCCTTTAGAAGAGAACTCTCTTATTTTGAAAAGTCTTATCCTAAAAAAAATCCCAAAATAGCCTAATGAGATTGTAAAAAACGACGACATCAAAGTGAAACACGGAGAAAAAAACCGTAAATAGAAAATCCCTACATTATCCTTAAGAAAATTATTGAAAAATGAAAATGAATTATTGATTGAAGAAAATGACTATCCAAAAATGAAAAAATGAAAATGACTTAAACTTAGGAACTTTCAAAAATGTTTTCAAAAAAAATTAAAAAAAGTTTTATGTTTCCGAGGCTAATATTTCCATTAGTGAGAGAATTCTTATTTTTAATAAAGAAGACTAAAAGTCGGATGAAGACCAGTTATTTACAATTATTGCAAAACTACGAGGGGGGGGGGCAGGGAAAAAAACTCATCCGCGATCCGATATCCATGAATACATAAAGACCATCACCAGAGTTTCCATCAAAATCATCATCAAAGATGCAGAGAAAAGGGAAATACAGGAAAAAAAAACTAGTGACAGATAAAAAAAACGCACACTTACCCGCCCACCTCATAGATATGTTTCTAAAATCTTTTCTTTGTTTTTATCTATTTATTTTTGTGTGGAGGAGAGAATGTTCTCATTTGATGCATTGGAGGAGGACATGTGACCATGAATTAGTTAATGAGAAAGAAAGAGGAAAAAAAAACACACACAAATAAATAATTGCCTGAGAATGAAAAGATGAAAAGAAACGAGTACGGAAAGGAATAAAAAGGAGGGCGCTGAGAAATGGGGAAAAGTGGCGTGTGGTGGCGAGAAGGACGCGGTCCCTAATCGATAGCTGACGCTTTGATCTACGTGAGCATCGATAGAATATCGATAATCGCTCGTCGCTTTCCAGGAAATCTTCTTCGTTTTCCTAAACGCGCTCGAACACGAATAACAACAACAATAACAACTGAAATGCTGAGAAATTTAGCTTATTATATACGGCGATAGGATCCGTGTTTTTCATGGACGATCCAATTTTTCCAGAATGTGTTTCATCTCTCGCTTTCGCTCTCGCTCTCTCTTTCTCTATAAATAGCACAATTATTTTTGCGTTATATTTTGATCAACAAAAAAAAGCTGATCATATTTTATAATTTATATAAATTGATTTTAGATTTAACTTTATCAGTTATATAAATTGATTTTAAATTTAATTTTATCATTTATATGAATTGATTTTTCCGGCTTAAATTAGTTTGTTAGTAATATGTATTTGTTTTTTTTGTTTTTTCTTCTTCAGCGGAAAAATGTGACACCAGATCCAAACAAATTGTTATATACATATTGACTCATCCTAAATAAATAATGCAGCAGCGCTGTAAACGTACTTTTCGTGGAAAACATGTGGATACTTCAAGTAAAATGTTGAAAATTTAGCCGGAAATGGAATATGTACTACGAAAAATTATGAAGAATGTATTTTTGTGACAAAAAAAACATTTAAACATTTCAATACTTTAACATTTATCCATTTTCGTTCCTGAAAAGGTAAAAAACCACTTGAAAAACAAAAAGTAAGAAAATCACTACAGCTATGAGATAATCCATTACTCATATTACTCATATGTATAACTCAAAATATAACATTACTCAACAAAAAAATCAAGAAAATCTATTGCGGAACGAGGATAGGGAAGAATTTAAAAAGTAAAACAGAATTATAATAAATTTTAAAAAATTCAAGGTAAATCGCGCAGGTAGCTTTCAAGAAATCAGTTACCTTTTTTCAATTCGATTTAAGAATTGACAGAAAAAAAGAAGAGAAAAGATTTTGTTCAATTTGAGAAATGTGATTTCGTTGAAAGCTGCTGAATTTCACAATTTCTACGCAATTATAACGTCCAGAAATTATTTAACAATATTTATTTACAAGAATAAACCAGAACTGAGCAAAAATATAGGAATTACAGAAATAAATCTTGAAAATAGGATAAATAATATAGATAATAAATGCACCACGCTTCGGTTTAATGGAAATCTGTGGTGAATAAGAGAGGCATTGAGCAAAGTCAATGGACCATATTATAATGCTAGAAAAAATATAAATAGAGCCACAAAATAGAAACTAAACACTAATTATTAGCACTATGCACAGCGCGAAAAAAAAAATCGTGCATCGTGAAATTTAACGGCTTGAAGGAATCACCCCACGAACCTGAGGCGGTACGGATTTCAGGTGGGTTATCAAGGGCCGTAGATTGTGGGGAGGAAGGTGATTCCGTCGATTTCTTCCTAATTGTCATAAAAATGGCCTGGAAGATTCGGCTTCGAGCGTTCCAGGCGCTATTTTCTGCGACGAGTTCGATTGGAGCGCGCCAGCTTTGTGCACGCGTCGCATTTTTTAGGCCATTTTTTACGGAAATTAGGAAGAAATGAACGGAATCACCTCTTCACCACAATCCATGAGCCCGTATAGGCATAATCCACCTTAGACCCGCACTACCCCACCCCAGATTCGTCGGGTGATGCCTTTAATTACATAAACTTGAGGTTCTGCACTTCTTCTTGGGACCGAGCTAATCACGAAGTGATTACATTGAGTTCTTCTAACCTTCCACCTAAAAACGACTTTTGCGCAAAATGAAAGACATATATGTGGTCCCAATGAAGTGCTCGTGGACCTCTAAGGATCAGCTGGCGACGTTACATGTGAAATCCCTGACCTTTAAATGTGTACCTTACAGTGAGTGCCAGGATTTCGTTCTAGGACCAGATTCTTCAGAAACGATAGGAACGAGTGCCTGATGAATTGCTGCAATTGAGCTATCGTATCATCCTGGATTAGTTCGTCCGCCTGCAGCTAGCTGCGCGGAACAACGATGCCACCGTGTAACGAACGCATTGGGCGATGGTACCGTAACCGTGAGCTCTTTTTGTGCTCCGGTTCTCAGATGTGTAAATAATGATCGAATCACTACACAGCGCGAGCATTTAAATCGTCAGAATGCTCTCAGGTACGATATAGTAATGGAATGAACTCCGTAGCCACCACCATCTTCTCCACCGTAACCACCACGACAACCGCCGACCAGCGGAAAACATGTAGACGTCAACCTTGTCCAGCTCCATCACCAAAACGCCTATCTGTTGGAGGACCTCCACGAGCATCGCATCGCCAGCTAGGTGCCTGGGAGCATTTCGCCTTCAGGAACACGTTCTGAAATGATCGCTCAACCGTGTCCAACACCAGCACCAAAATTGGTGAGCAATGGTCGCCCGCCCAATACACCAAGACCACCTCCGACCATCTCTACCGTCACCACCACGAGCACCGCCAACCTGCGACCCTATGCGCTATGCATCAGGCTTCTTCTGTCTAGTAGGAAACGCACTTTGTTTAAAATTTCCATGTCAGCCTCCTAACCTGCACAACGTATCCGTACTCAATTTCCTTCGATTGTGTTCTTCAAAAATAAGTCATGGAGAAACTATTCCCGAATCGCCCAATTCCGATCACAGAAACTTCAGATGCAGTACGTGTGTTCTTTTACGAGGTATCAATGTAATCGCTGGTTTTTCCGCAGTCAATCAGAGCGGTATGTTAGCCCTTCCGAATGTCCATAATTCCATTAAGGGAAAATAAGTAACGCTTGTAAGAACTTCAGTTTTTTTTCAGAAATTTTAGAGTGAATTTAGCCTTCCTCTATTCATCGTTTTACAAATAATAAGCTTTTTATTTGTGCATTTGCTGTTTTGTACATTCGATAGTGGTTTTTTTTTCGAACAGTGTCCACTTAAGCAGCAGTATTTTAAATTTAGAGCTTGAAAAAGATACCTTGAAGTGAATTTAGAGAATTATTTAAAAATTCTTTCCTAATTTCATTAGGAACTAGTTACTTAGCAGTTCTCTTAAACACGTTGGTCGATACGTATCCTGAAAACATTGCAAAAAGAAAATTACAACAAGTTCCTGCAATAAGTTATGATCCGTTTAAGCATCAGTTATATTCAACAAAAAAAATGTTGTAGTTAGAAAAAGATTAGGAACTAAGAATATTGTACATTGACGAGGAATAAAACTAGAAAATAATAATAAGCCAATTAAACAATTAATTCTCGAAATAAGGATGAAAACTGTGTCAGGAAGGGAACACTAGAAAATTTATTTGAAAGATTATGTTCATGTTCAGTTCACATTCTTGACCTTTCCTTCGAAAAAAAAAGCTTTGCTGCCTTCTTCATATTAGTCTAAAAAAGCTAGATGGATGAGATTAACACACATACAAAAGTTACTATCCTTGAACGCATCATCCATATGGAATTCAGGAATTTACGAAACGAACGTTCATCGGATAATCCCAGTTTGCAACAATTTTAGTGTCATCGACATTTCTCCTGACTTGGTGGGAAACTTTCGATTTCTCCGGATGATGTTATTTCGTCTTTCACGCCTGCCATGTTGAGTTTCGGTTGAAGAGGAACTCTTCGGTTTCACTTGCGGAACCGTAACGTGAAGCTGAGAAGAACTATGGTGATCAGAGTCGAACGCAACGTCCCGAACAGCTCTGGATTTTCGGATATCTGATGGAGGAATGTTCCTCCTCAGAACGTAACGTGGGGCTGAACGTTGAGAGTTCTCATTTTCCGCTTGCGCTGCTCTTCAGGCGTTAGAAGGGTTGACCCCTGCCACGTGAGCTGATGGCGTCGATGATTCCTCTTTAAAGGCATCACCCCACGAATCCAGGGTGATGCGGGTTTCAGGTGGATTATGCCTATACGGTGTCGTAGATTATGGAGAGGAGGGTGAACCCCTCCATTTCTTCCTAATTGCCTTAAAAAAAATGGCCCGGAAGATACGGCACGTGCACGCGGCTGGCGCGCTCCAATCGAACTCGTCGTAGAAGATAGCTCGCCGAAACGCTCGAAGCCGTATCTTCCGGGCCATTTTTTACGGCAATTAAGAAGAAATGGACGGAATCACCTCCTCTCCATAATCTACACGATCCCGTATACGAATACTCCACCTGAAATCCGTACCACTCCAGATTCGTGGGGTGATGCCTTTAAGTCGGCAACTGGCCACTTCTTTTTTGACTGCAAAACGACAAAAAATTTGAAATAATTTTTTTTTCAAAATTTGGTGAAGACGGTTACCTTCAAGAGACGGGGATTTTCAGAGCTTTTTTCCGTGATTATACGTGTTAATAAGTATTGCATTGACGCATTATTTACTATTTACTATTTATCTATTTATTTACATTTCTCTTCATCAATTTATCAAATTGAAAGTCTTCAGTTGTTGCTTTGTTTTTGCTCTACAAGAAAGAAAGGACCAAAGAAAATCATGTCTTCAAAAATAAAGGATAGAAAGAGCACAAAGATTCTGGAAAGAATTTTTTTCTTAAATTAATCGAGACTTTTTTGTATTTTCTAGATTAATTACTTAATTAACTGAATAATTTTTCTTACAGAGTTTATAATTTGCTAATGTGAACTGCATCAAGTTATATGTACGTCTATTTAGAAATTTCATGAAATTTGTACATTTTTTTTTAGTAAATATTTAAATGAAGCCATGAAACCTCCCCAGTCTCTTTCAAACTGTGTCTTCCACCCCCGGAATTTCTTATAAATTCAGTTGCAATTCAACTTATAATTATAAAATTAAATTTTAAAAAAAAATTTATTTAAATGAAGCCGTGAAACCGTTCCAGTCTCTTTCAGACAGTGTCTTCCACCCCCTGTATTTCTTATAAATTCAGTTGCATCCGTTCTTATCCGTGGTGGAGAAGGAGGGGTGGAAGAAAAAAAAAACGGGGAATGCCGGTCAAGGTTAGATGGGTCAATGCGATAGGCGCGTCTAATATCGTAAATCGAAGATGTATATGTACGTATGTGGAAATCAGTAAAACAGTAATGGAATTATATGTGGAAAAATCAATACATAATTATAATAAATATTATATAATTATATTTGAAAAGCATTTATTGCAGCCAGAACTTTATTTTTTTTTAGCTTTACTGCTTTTGATGCTCTTTATGTTGCCGATATTCTACGAAGAAAACAAATTTGGAGAAAAAAAAAAACGCTAATCGCTTAGAAAATTCAAGTATTTTAATGTATTTATTTGAAATATTATTATTAAAATTTCTAGGACAGAAAAAGCGTGACTCATCTGATTTTGATCTCTTCTGATTTAATTGAATACCTTATTTTAAAGCTTATATATATATATATATAAGGATTTTTATATTTATATTTTTGATTTGATTATTTTTTGCATTTATATCTTTGATTTGATTGTTTTGTTTACTTTTTATATTATTTATATTTATGTTTATTATTATTATTTATATTTATATTTTTGAATACCAATTTTATATATATATATGCATATTTAGAAGAATTAGCTTTCGAAAAGTGAAAAATCTGGATTTGAACTCAGGAAGTTGTAGTCGTTTGACTGTTCTTCCGTCTAACACCCAGTCTTTCCTTTCCGTAACACGCTCTGATCGTTAGGAAATCCTAAAATGACACTTTAAATTTATTATTTATTTATTATTTATCATTTGTCGTTATTTAAATGCTAAAAACTAAGATTTGAGGTCATATTACGCTGATTTTAACAACGGACTCTCTTTAAAAATAAAGAAGCACTTTTCTAAAGAAAAAAAAAACAGCACAAAATTATTTTTTTAAGAAAAAACTGCATATAATTATAATCATAATGAAATAAGCAAGTTTCATTTTTTAGTATTGATTCGTGCTTATATAAACATCTAAGACGTGCCAATAACAACTGGAAAATCTAAAAATAAACAAATCCAGGGAATCTAGGGCAACTTTTTTTTTAATCAACTTCAATCAACGTTGTTCCATCTATCTCTGGTGTCGCATGCCTTGAATGACCGACCGACCACATTTCTTCCCGCCATCGTTCCGCGCCCTCAGCGAAAATCCGCCAAATATATCCATAAATATTTGTGATATATCCACAAATGGACAGTCTTTCAGCAAGAATCGCAAATTTTTACTGCGCTTAGAAGCAAGAAAAAAACGAATGTGTCTTACTAAATTAAGCTTCAGTGAAGGCTAAATACGGATTTCACTTATAAAACCCTACTGAGGCGAGTTTTCCTGAAGCGACCTCCATTCCCTTACACAATAAATAGCACACATTCACATTTTCTCCGTCGATGTTAAACACTGGCTCTCCCTTATAAGGTTTCTGCATAATTATAAGAAATTTAGGGATATTTTCTACTTTGTGTGTTTTTTTTCTTGTTACTGGATATTGTTATTGTTTTTTTTCATGTTCTTGTTATTATATGCTCGTTCTGTATTTTTTGACGCTCAGCTCTTCATAGATTTTTAAGTGTTTTTGATTTTTTTCGCTATTTTGTGCTATAATGAGTGTGACTTGCAAATTCGGGGGCACATCACATAAAATCCCGACTTTTTTCCTACAACAAGTCCACTACTGTTGCTAAAAATTGATAAATAGATCAAACATGGCTAAATAAAAAATAATGGATAGAGCGTCTGGCGTCAGTTAATCCGCTTCCGATCCCGGATGCGCCATCGCATCCACTTCAACTTAGAAATGTGGTTTACGAACGTGTAACTGCTCTAAACAATGACTTGCGGGGGTTAGCCGATGGGTCAAGTCGCTGTTTTTATCCTCCCAGGCAAGTCTGGGGCCAATTTATCGAAACCGGAGGGATTGAGGACTTGGTTGGCACTAGGGCGGAATCGAACTTCTGATCGATCGTGTGGACGGCGTGTAGACAGCTAACCGACTGCGCTATACCGCTCACCTATGACTTGATGGATATATATAATATCATGCTATGTAATGATGGACTTATTCCGTTCGTCACGTGTGTGTCATGGAATTCCAAAAATGGGACGGAAAATGGGTGTGACGGGGTCCCACAGCGTCGAATTGGTGCGCAATAACTTCGCGCACATGTCGCAAAAGGTAAATGAGGCGCTGCAACCATATTTCATAGCCATGGCGCCGCCGCTCGTGTTGTGTCTTCGTTGTTTTTTTTTCTTGAATGTTCTCCATTAGTAGAAATGACGCGTTTAGAAAGAAAAGTATGAAAAATTTTTGCTAAATTTTTCTAGAATTATTTTTATTATATTATTAGTCAAAAATTGAAGAAAATAAACTAAAATTTAATTTTTTTTTTGAAAAAAGAAGAAAAACTGTTTAAAAAAACTTTTATAAGTTGTTAGAAAAACTTCTATATTTATAGAAAATGTCACTACAATTAATTTTCATTGATCAGTGAAGGCAAGCGAACATCACAGAAAGTCTGAAGTCCGGCTTTAGCTGGACGTTAGACTGGATTATAGTTAACCAGCTGACTTCCTAATTTTTTTTTCCTAATTTTTTTTGTTTCTGTCTAGTAACTTCTGTCATGCAACTCTCACCGCAAGTTTTAAACGCAAGAATTCTACCTCAAAATATTTTTAAAATTATTATTACGTATTTTAGATTGACACTTACTTCGTCATCTTTATGTTCCTTCTTGCCGCACCTCTCATAATAATTCCAACCGGAAATCATAATTGTCTCTTTTTTCATGTCATAAATTTTCCGGACATAAGTTTCACTAAACCATTTCAATCCTTAATGTCGTCTGTATTATATCAACCTAAAGCACATCGAGGAGAAGCACTCAAAGAGAGTACAAAAAGTGTGTTCGATCCAATTGTCACAGCTTATACTGGTCCAGAGGGGCGGGTGTAGCGCAGTCGGTTAGAGGCTCCGCTTCCTGCACGATCGATCGGAGGTTCGAATCCGCCCTAGTGCTCACTAAGCCTTTCATCCCTCCGGGGTCCGGATGAATTGGTACCAGACTTGTCTGGGAGGACAAAAACACTGACTTGACCCATCGGCTAGCCCCCGCAAGTCATTGTATAGGCAAGTTACACGTTCGTGAACCTCAACGGATTCTGGATTGAAGTCGATCGCGTAGGTGGATCCCAAGCGGATTGATTAACGCAGGACACTTTATCCTTTTTTTGTTCCTCATACTAGTTCAGTACGTGCGCATTTTTGCACTAGTGAGTAGTTTGAGTTTAGGGTACGTGTACGGCACGTGCTAAGCACGGGACTTGGGATGAGAATCGTGATTTTCACAAAATCCAGCTATTTACTCGATTTTAAAAGTTTGTCCATACACTGCTCACTATTGCCCAATTTGTAGAGAATTACAGGAAGAATGCGGCGCAGGTCATCACGTCAGAATTCACCTCAGAGGTTTATTCCAACACATCCTATCTGGACAGAAAATGAACTGAGCTAGCATGAGAGCCTTCAGAAGCTTTCAAATCTCCTTCTCTTTACTCGGCCTCTTTTTCAAGCATTTTGGGCTGTTTTGACATATGATAACAGCTCTTGATATTGATCCTTTCCACTTTTGCCTTAAGGTTACTTTAGGAAAGTTTAAGGGGCGTCAGCGTCTTCGCACATCCTTGAAAGTTACAGAATCTGGAAGGATTGCCAGCCAGCTTAGGATTGTATAGGCTTAGCGCAGGCTTATATTGCCTTAGACGAGCCCGCATCTCTACAGATTGCGTGTTTTCTGCCCGGTTTAGGTAAAATTGTGAAAAATGGGCCTAGAATGTAAAAATTCTCTGGAATTTATCAGTGCTTGAAATTCTTGAAGGATCCTCTGCAACTTATTTGTAGTAGGGTCAGAATAACATGAAGTACAGTGCAATTGCGTAAACGGCTGCGCTCGAAGCGTTGCGGTTGGAATCGAGGTGGGACCCGAGGGGAACTATGAAGCGAAGGAATGGTGTCAGCAAGGGTAATACCACAAGGATTCTAGTCGATGTCCTAATGGGACCCCGTCCTGGTTCGTCACTCCTGTATGCGGTCTCCATTCCTGAATGGGACCCGGTTCTGGTTCGTCACTCCTGTATGCGAATCTTGGTTCGGAATAATTGCTCGGGACTCAATTTTAGGGTAGTGATTTGAAGTTCAATTTTTTCACTCGTTCCCTTCAAAACTCAAATTTTCCTCAAAACCACCATCGTTTCGTTCCGCACGGATGTTCCGTAAAACATTCTCATTCTATTACTGAAACACATGTACATAGAGTACATTGAAGATTCTTGAAAGAAACGGCTAACGAAATCCAGGTCAAAAACGTAGTCGGCCTAATTAGCAGACGACGCAGCCGTCGTCATCGTTCTGATAACAACGCCCCGCACATGCATCGCCGAGTCCCAACCGGTCATTGCGCTATTTTCTACTAAGAATATCAACTTATTGCCGGATATTGCAACATTTCTCCAGAATTTATCCTTCTTCTTGATTATAAAATCCATATCGCTTCAGTTTTTCCGGAAAATCCATTTCAGCTACACCTGGGGGACATCTTTCAGGAAGATTCTTGCCGCTAAGAAGTTCTTTCTCATATATGCAAAATATATAAACTTAATATAAGTATACTCCAAGCTAGTCTGTTGTTTAATAAAGACGATCAATACCAATCTTGGCTACAGTTCAAGAAAATCAATTAAAAATTCCAAGTTAGATTTACAGTTCTTAAGGTGGGTCCTTAACCGGCAGAATCAGTATAGTCCTTCACATATCATTTCAAAATTACTGAAATTTTTCACAAATTCTCCCAATATAAATAACTAGAACAAATAACTAAAAGAATTTTTCTTTTGCAAAACCACCCATCAGTGAGTTTCAATTTACATCTTTTCGTACAATTACACATTTTATAATCGAATT
Source organism: Necator americanus (assembly GCF_031761385.1). Taxonomy (NCBI): domain Eukaryota; kingdom Metazoa; phylum Nematoda; class Chromadorea; order Rhabditida; family Ancylostomatidae; genus Necator; species Necator americanus. The sequence goes on along the minus strand of NC_087371.1, from coordinate 31,759,274 downwards.
TTTCGTTCTTGTTCAATTCCTGGATCAAATTTACTTTTGATAAATGTTGTATAAATAAAGTAAAATATTCAAAATAAAATAAAATAAATAAATCGAATATAAAAAAATAAAATAAATATAAATATATTGGTATATATTTTCGGAACCAAACCATGCTCACCAAGTCTTTCATCCCGTCGTTAACGATAAATTTTACTAGTGATAATAATTTATTATCTTAACCTTACCTGCTACTGTAAAGACCCTAGCAGCACATAGTACGCCGATGGTTGCTTTTAATTTTTGTTCAATTTTCTTGTTTGTTTGTTGAGAGTTTTGTGGAGGAATGTTCTTCTCTTGTCCGAGAGGATAAAATCCTAAGAATTCAAAGAAAAGGTGTTTTTTTTTTAAACAAGGTGCTCCAATTCTTTATAGGGCGATACAAAATAAACAAACAAACAAACAAACTGAAACAGGCGCTGCTTTTATGGAAGAAAGAAAACATGGCGAATGAGCTTAGTTTCTTTTTTCTCTATTCTTTCATATTTCTTTTTTTTTCCTCTATTCATCGTAAATTTAGATGTAGCAAAAGGTCTCAGTTTCACACATTCCTCTACTGCTGCTTTCTCAGCATGCATCGTCACTCATAGAGAAATATTTCTTTTAAAAAAACAACTAGAAATTCAATGGTGCTCTCTCTGGAAAATACTAAACTAATCCATTAAACTGGAAACATTCCCATAAAAGTATTTTTCCACAATGGAGAAAAATTCAACGTTTCATTCTTGATGAAAAGTTATTTACCGAAAAAATCCAGAAACTTTGGAACTTGTGCTTCACCAAAAGTTAAAGTCCTTGAAATCCTTGAAGGGGGAAATGGTCTCTGTTTAGATTTCTGTAAATAAGCGGACTGAACAGCTTATTTTAGTTAGGTATTACTTTCTTTTTTTTACTTTATTACTACGGATGGATTTTCTCCCCGGAAAGTGTTTCTATGTGAAATTCCTGATTTTTCCTGGAAAAAGGTGAAGCCAGGATAAGCTGAGGGAAAAGCGCTCTCCATTTCTGGCTGGATGTGCTCCCTTGCGGCAATGAAGTGCTCTTCTCCATGGAGCAGTTCGACCATGACCTCCTAACTCAGCAGACGAACTACGCTCGTAACAAGAATTGAACAGTTTTTCAAATATAAATAAATAAATCAATATATTTATTTTTAATATAAATAATAAATAAATTTCCTATGCAGTCACAGTTTTCTTAACAGCACCGCTCTCTTCTTTTTCCCTCTTCCAATAATTCTTCTATAAGTCTAATCATCCGTTACAGTTCCAGAACACACTCACACTGTGTTGTGTTCTGATCCGTTACAGTACTCCCCCCAGTGCGAGAAGTTGGCCCTGGTCGGATGAGAATAACCCTGACCTATTTCCCCAAAAACAACGTACGTACCCCGTTATCGCGTCACCCCCCGGCGGTCAGCAATCGTACACAGAAATTCGCGACCGTGAAATCCCGTGAGAACACATTTTTTTATGTTAAGGAAACCATTAATTAAGAAATCATTAATTAAGGAAGAAAGAAAATCTTATCATTTTATGATATAGGTTGATTTTATGCTTAGTGATTCACTGAAATAAAAAAAAATCAGGATTTTTTTTTTCGAAAAGAATTCAGGGATTTCATAGTTAGCAGTAAATCCACTAACGTCCTTTCACCGATAAATACTAAACACAGCTAATCTGACACCATAAAAATCATCTAGTAATACCTGCGCCAATATTTCTGTGGATTTGCGAGAAAAAAAAAATTCCAAAAAATCCTGAAAAGTAGACTATAGTTCAGTGCTAACTCAAACTCAAGAATCGGGGTTGCAGCGGGCGTGGCTAGCCTATAAACCTATTAAAAATTCGAATGTTTCCAGAAAATTCGCAAAAAATCCTGTCAATACAATATGTGGCTGCATATTAAAAGTAAAGTCATCAAGTCACTGGCGTATCAATCCATTCGGGATGCGCCAACGCGCTTTACTATAATTCCTAATCGTTGGGGTTCTGGAACGCGTGTTGAGGGAATTCGTAATCGTTAGGGTTCTGGAACTCGACAATGACCAATTTATTGACCCCGGAGGGATGAAAAGCTTGGTTTGCTTTGGGGCCGTTTCGAACCATTGACGGTGTGACCACAATAGGCCTCTAACCGACTGCGCCATACCCGCCCCATATTAGAGCAATACAATATCATTCTCAGTTGTTGTAGTGGTTGGAAGATTTTTTCGGGAGTCAAGACATTGACTTGGAGACAAGTTCGGAAGTTTTTTCATGACTAACACCTCGTTAACACTGCCACTAGATTAAAAGAGTTTAAATATACGTATCGGGTAATCCTGGAGGAGTATCTCAGTTATCCTGAGCAAATTTCCAATGAATTAGTCCCTCGTTTTGCTTCACATTCGCATAAAACGGAGATTTTGATGATTTGAGGAGCTTAGCGTGACAAATCTGCTGCAGCGCACACCCTTCCTCCACTTGACGCATGCACTCCCACTTCTGTCTGCCTTGGCCCATTGTAGTGCCCAAAAAAAAAGAAAAGATTCTCATCTTGAAAATTTCAAATTGAATTACTGATTCAGCAGAAAAACAAATAACTAGTAAAGCAAACTGTTCAAGTGGTATAGTAGCCAGTATATATTATAGCATGGAACCGTGGCAACGATGATGGTTACTAAAATTTAGTCGCTGGCACTTATGTCTTCCCTGACGTCCGCGGTGCATCCGCCGTAACTCACTCGGACTTTCCTTATGTGATACGTGCTCGAAAAGAATCGCAATCGCAGTTTAAAGGGATCACCCCAACGAATCTGGGATGGTAATCCGGGTTTCAAGTAAGCTATGCCTATACGGGGTTGTAGATTAACAGGAAAAGGGTGATCCCGTTCATCCCTCTCTGTATCAGTGGAAACGGGCGACCCCGGAATGTTTTTCCTTACGACGGTTTTTCTTGCAATGCGTAACGTTTGCGCCCCGCCCCTAATGCGATTCGTCGAGAACCAACTCGGACGAATCGCAAGCGGGGGCGGAACGTAACGATTGCGCATTGCAACTGGAGCCGTCTTAGGAAACAGTTCTGAGGTCGTCCTTTACACTGATACAAGGTGATTGAAGTCATTCTGTACGTATTGCAGTCGATTTTTCTTTACCACGAATCGCAAGCGGGGGCGGAGCACAAGGGTGGCGCACTGCAATAGAGAGCGCGTAAGGAACCGCATTAAGAAGCCGTCTGTTTACAGTGATGCAAGGAGAGATGAGCGGAACCGCGCCACTGTATTCATAATCTACGACCCGATATAAGTATACTCCAACGAAAATCCATACCACTCCGGATTCGTGGGCTGATGCCTTTAATCGGAAACGCGTCGCGGTCCGGTTGCACGGTTTTTCAGACACTAAGAGACGCCATGCTCTTAGCGACATTCAATGTCAGCTATGTGCTCTAGAGATCTGGTTCTCACCGAACTATAAAAAGAATCCAACGGATTACTGAAACCAGCTAGTAGCCGTCACAAAAATTCCCCAAACAGAATGAGGACACAGGCCGGAAATAGCGTTGGCTCCAGAAAACTACATAAGAAAATAAGGTATGAGGAAGCAGATCTGACGGCAGTAAGAATGAAAGAGTAAAAACGATGAGAGAATGAGAATAAAAATAAGTTGAATATAAGTTCCCGAATAATTCGTAGGACACTTCCCCAGCAATATTTTAGCTATTCCACCTCTTCCTCTTTCTTTCTCCTTAAGAAAAAAACTGCAAAAATCAGCCATCTCTTCTTCTTTTCATTCCGCCATCAGTATATGTACCTTCGAACTCTCTGAGATTGTAATAAAATTTGAACGGCTACCTTTTCTATTTTTCTGTAATTACTTTAGGTTTTAGAGATAAAATGAGAAAAAGAAGCTGCTCGTGAGTGATCAAAGGGATCCTAAGCATTTAAAATTCACTAAACCTCCGAAAATAGACTTAACTCGAGGCCAAGGCGAGTCCATTTAGGTCGATTGTTAATTTTTCCGGTTCTCCATGAATTCTCTGGTTTATTGGTAGCAAAAAAAAAAACGAAACCCTTACGATTTTTGTTCTGCGCTCGTCGCTGTCCTCGTTCAGTATATCGCCGAGAAAATTCACTAATAATTTTAAGCATATAGGAAATTAATGTAATAAAACAACTGAGCTATAATTTTGGAATTATTGATTCTTTTGAATTGTTCGATTATTAATTACTTACCTTAAAACATTCTGAACTGTACTACAGGACCTCATTTTCATTCTAGACGCATTCAAAATTCCATCCGTAGAGCTTTTTTTTTTCCGGAATATTACGTCCGTTAATGACGGTTTTTTTCTCTCAACTTGCATATTTCTTGCACATCTTTTTTTTTCTTTATGCAGCAATTTTTCTTGTTAGCCGAGGCAGTTCTTGAAAGTGAGAAAAATGAAACGATTATTTTTGGAGCACAAAATCCTTGCTTACATTTTCTAGCACGAAAAATGTCCTTATATGTCAAATTTTGTGCGTTTGTGCCACGTGCGCGGCCTATTACTTGGTTTTTGTGATAAATTATTATACTCCGGACTTCTTTGGAATTTAAAAGATTCCAAAATCCAAGATTCCAAGCCTTCCTGCATCTTCGATGATTATTTGTCATCGTGACGTATTCGTACCAAATCACAAATTCATCATATCAAAATACGCATTTGTCAATCAGGATTTATTAGACAAATTGGACAAAAAGCAATCAGGTCAAAAATATTTCTTTTTTTCTATCGAATTGAACGAAAAAAATGCATGAGTGACAACGAAAGTGTTCTGCCTATAAAACTGTTTCAAAAATTGTATTAACGGTTTTCTATGCGTCTAAAGACGCAACGTTAGAGATACATTTATTCCTCACCTAAAATTCCGAGTATTCAGAGTCTTTTCGGACGTTTGCCGATCGAACAGCTTTAGAAATTCTAAAATAATGTAATGTTCCAGGATGAGGGAGTACGTCAAACCAATATCTGCTGTTCCTTTGAAAAGAAATCTATCTGTTGTTCTTTCAGAAAGAAATTTATCTATTGTCCTTTAAAAAGAAATTTATCTGTTGTTCGTTTAAAAAGAAATTTGCTTTTCTCGAATTCTCGATTTGCGAAGCGGCTGTGGCGCAATCGGTTAGAGGTCTGCTGTGGCTACAGTCGGAGTCGGTAGTTCGAGTCCGCCCTAGCGCCGACCAAGCCTTTCATCCCTCAGCTGTCGACAAATTGGCGCCAGACATGTCTGGAAGGGTGAAGACACTGACTCATACATAGGCTGGCCTCCGGAAATTGCTGTTTCGGCCAACATGCGTTCCAAAACTATTCCGAATTACAGTAAACTGCGTTGCGTTGCGTCGCGTCCCAAGCGGATTGATACGCAGAGACTTTTACTCGATTACGCGGGTTTTGATTATTCGAATGAACAGAAAATTTCAACCTTCTGAATAAGCAAAGAAATGTTTTGAACAATAACAGAACTTGCACCGTTTACAAGAATTTATGATTGCTGTTATCTTCAAATAACCGGATTTCGAATAATTCGACTATTCGGGAAGATTCCGTTATTCGAATATTCATTTCCAAAAAGAGATGTGCACTTACTTTAAACGCATCACCTCACAAATTTGAGGTGGCACGGGTTTCAGGCGGGTAATTCCAATACGGGGTCGTAGATTGTGGAGAAGAGGGTGATTCCGTTCATCTCTTCCTGTATCGGTGAAAACGGACGAGCCCGGAACGCTGTTTCTTACGACGGCCTCTTTTGCCGGGTGCAACCATTGCGCCCCGCCTCCGTCCGCGATTCGTCGAAAACCCATTCGAACGACCACCTCAAATTCGTGGTGTGATACCTTTAGGACGTAGAACGGCAAAGGATGTAAGCCATGGGGAAATCCTGGAAAAAGATACACGAATAACATTTCAAAGCAAAGATTTCATTCATTTCATTTTTTGGCATTTTATCAAAGCAAAGAAACGATCTATTTCAGTGAATGTTTCGCCGTTATCAATCTAATGTATGGATATGTGAAAACTAAAGAAAGATTTCTGCAAATTGTGTTATCCTCAAAAAATCCTGTAGTTCCTTGCTTCAAGCACTTTGCAGAGAAGTAATTTTCAGAATTCCAGAAATGCATAGTCGGGACAGAACGTCCTTGTGCAAATGCGTAAGCAGCTGCGGTCAAAATGGGACCTTCACACCCTCATTATTTTCAGTACGATTGGAACTATAGTTGGATCGAAACGACATGAAGCACGGTGCGGTTGCGTAAGCGGCGGCTGCGCGCTCGAAGCGGCGCGGTGGAGCGCGCGGCGGTTGGGATCGTGTAAGGATTCCGTCGCTGCAGTCACCCATCGCTGCACTTCGCGATGGTCCCACTTCGATTCCAACCGCTACGCTCCACTGCGCCGCTTTGAGCGCAGCCGTTTACGCAACTTTCCGTGCATCATGTCGTTTTGACCCGACTATAATGGGTTGATCACACCTTGATCGCAACCATCTACGCAATTGCACCACAACCTTCAGGTCCTTTAGCCTGACTGTGAAGATTTTCTTCAAAGCCTATTGTATGCCACTAAGAATCTCTAGAATCGTTACTCTACAATTATTTTATTTATTTATTTATTTATTGAACGACATCACAATGTTACAATGTGTCATTGCATGCTTCGTCTCCATCTGCTCACATCAGCAGTGGCGGTTCGAGTAGAGAAGAACTGAGAAGAGTTCGAACCCGGGGGAATTTAGAACTCAGGTGGAATTAGACATTTGGAGGAGAAAAAAACTTTAGCCTGACTGTAAAGATTTTCTTCAATGCATCTAGAATCCCAATAAAAAGTTCTAGGACCGTTACTTCATATTAATAAAACGTAACTAATATTTACATACTTTTATATTATTTACTTTTTTCACATTCTTTTTCCGAGTTAAATTCTCGTAATAATAAAATATTTTCACTGATCCGCAATTCGTTAACATTTTTACTTCGATACTTCGATAACAACTTCAATCCTAAACGAGGTCGCAAGCGCAATTCTTACGTGGAGGGAAGAATTTAGGACTCAGGATGCAATCCTAGCAATCCAGCAGCAAAACATGTCCTATTAAACATTTTCAGCAAAGCACTAAAACAAATTAGTTGTGGATCAGCTAATATTTTCACCAAAATAAGGTGGTTTTCAGCTGAAAAAAAAATCTTTTAAAAAATGAATAATAGAAATAATATTGAAAAATTTAAAGAAAATGAAACAAAAAATTTCATGTGAAAAAAAACAGGAGACTTCAAGCAAAAAGTTGGGGTAAAACACAAGCTATATGAATTTACAAGAACGGTCAGTTTAATTTTCCTTAAAACAATAAATAGGAATAATAAAAAATAAAAAAAACAATAAGAAAATTTTCGTCATTGGATTTTCTCACCTAGTGGATAAAGTTTGATAATTAGACTCCAGGGACCAAAGTGTGGATTCTTAGCAAATATTGTAATATAAGGTGAAACTACGTATGAAATTCATTCCTTTTGCTCGATGATCCTATTCGTCATTTCGTTCTTTCTCATCGTTATTTTCTCACAATCCCGCCTTATTTTCTATCCGTTCATCTACGAATGTTTGAAACGAAACATCATGTGACATATATCCCATTCTAATCATATTAATATCCCGAAATTCCTTCGTGGAATGTCGTCAAACCTTCTATTCGCATGGATGAGTTGACTGTGTCCCAGTTTTTTTTTCTTCCGGACACAATCTCCATCACAGTTCGGTTCAGGCTGATGACTAATTTCATTTTTCTGGTTTCAACACTTGACTTTTCATGGAGTTCTTCGAGTTCTATTTCATATAATTTAATTCATAATTCATTCCTGAATTTAATTTTTTGATCTTAGAAATTCCAAGAAATAATTAGATTTCTTCGATTTTTAGAAGGGTATTCAAATTAACCGAGAAGACATGGATCCTTAGTTAACATTTTCGAATTTTCATTTTTTGAATTACCTTCCCTTTATGAAATTAGAAGTCGTTACACAAAAAAAAATCGAATTATTTCAATACTAAATAAATATAATAAAATACATAAAAACTGTCATTTCACGAGTATTAACATTTAAAATTTTTATTTCTCGAATTACTTTCCCCTAATTGAAATTAGAAGTCGTTACAAAAAAAATCCAATTATTTCAATACTAAATAAATATAATAAAATATATAAATAATTGTTATTTTACGAGTATTAACATTTTTTAATTTTTATTTTTTTTTGAATTACTTTATGAAATTAGAAGTCAAAAAAAATTACAAAAAAAAATCCAATTATTTCAATACTAGTCTCATTTCACGAGTATTAACATTTCTATATATATATATTTTTTTGAATTACCTTCTCTTTATGAAATTAAAGGTCCTTACAAAAAAAAAATCGAATTATTTCAATACTACTCTCATTTCACGAGTACTGTTTGATATCCAGAATTCCCTTTTTTTCCACCACCTCCTCCTCCTCCTCCGCACTACACTACACAACACATTGATGCGAATACATAGTTTATCGGGCTGTCCATCTACCCATCCACGGCTCAAGGGCAGTCACATACCTTTAGATATCGTCAATCTCTTCTTATCGCCGAAGTTATACGATATTCCCTCAACCTACCTGGACCTGGACATATTCGTGTCGCTACTACATATTTTTGCCTATTTTCTCCTCATTTTAGTAAAAACAAATGAAAAATAAATAAAAATAAAAATAAATAGAACTCATTTGAGTAGATTCTTTCCATAAAATTCGTTGTTAGTATCATCTGAACGTGAAAGGCCCTATTAGAGACTTTGAAGACTCTTCACGCGACCGCTTGACGACGCTAATCATTTTAGTAAAAAAAATAAATAACAAATAAAAGTAAAAATAAATAGAACTCATTTGAGTAGATTTTTTTCCATAAAATTAGCAGTTAGTATTGTTGTTAGTGTTAATAGTGTCTGTTCGTATTTTTCCCCCGCACTCTGTCGTTCTTTTTTTCACATCTTTTTCCTAGAAAATCATCCGAATTCCCATCTCACCATTTCCCACCACATCATCCGGTTTTCCGTCATCGGAACGTGAATCGCCCGACTTGGAGACTTTGAAGACTCTTCACACGACCGCTTGACACACTATCAAGATGTGTCGTCGTGAACTTTTTGATACGCTGGTCCCGGTCCGCCAGTCCGTCCGTCCGTCCGTTCGTCCACCGCAATAATAACAGTTGCTGGATGCGCCTTCTTTTAGAATCCGGGTACTAAGCCGGATTATGGGAACTTTCTCCAAACTATGACGAACAGCGATTGTTCGTAGAAAATCCGAAGATGTTAACGTACGGAGGAGGATTTCTAGCGCTAGAAATACTATTGTTTTTCACATACAATTTCATCAATGGAAAACCAGTTTTCATTTTATATAATATTTGAAGTATATAATAAGTAATAATATAATAAGTATATAAAAAATATTTTTCCATTTGACTCCCTCTATTGGAGGCACAACAACTACTTCAAGGAATCTTTGCGAACAATTCGATACCGTATAGATACTGTTCGTTACAGTCAAGGAAACGAAAAAATTAAAGGAATTTGTAAACAACGAAAGAAATGACTCTCTAAAATTCTAGAAACTGGTTTTCCTTGATTTTTAAAGGAAAATAAAACATTTAATTTCAAAATTTAAAAGATTTAAAGAATTTAAAAATTCTAAAATAAAACATATAGAGAAGTACTTACTGTTATGGATAGCGTAGCACGTTTAAGATATTTACCAATATTTTTATATCTGTTAAAAAGGGAAGGAAAAGCTTCCAGAAAATTTTTCTTGAGACAGAAAAAAAACTGGATTATTTCAGTATGTCAAATATTATTACAGCTTCAATCTACATGAAAAAGAACATGAAGTTTATTAGAAATGAATGAAAGAAAAAGAAAAATGAAAGAAATAGGAAATAACTTTAAAGGAGAAACCTATAGAAATATCATAAAAAGCTTGAGAGCAAAAATAACTCTTTGGGAGGGTAGTTGGCTCTTTTTGTCGTTTTTTCCCCACTTTTTAAAAATTACCGATTATACCATAGTTTTCTCTTTTCGGTTAATTTGAATACCATTCTAAAAATCCAAGAAATCTACTCATTTTTTGGAATTTCTAGAATCACAATAAATCCGCTGCAAATCCAAGAAGATCGCCCACCTTTTATGGATTAAAAAAAAATATTTTCGAAAAAGAAAGGGGTAGGGGAGGGGAAATTAAGATTGATTGCTGATACAAAAAAAGTAGTCATTTTTCAGTCTCAAAAATTCGTTATGTTTTTTTTGTTTGCAATTACGTAACCCTCCTTCTCTCATTATGAACAAAATGAGGACATTCACAATTTTAATTTCTTTAAAAACCTCTCTCTCTCTCTGTCTGGGTCGGTGACTCGATCTTAAAAATCGGTCATATTACGCCATTCTACAGTAATACGCAATATGACCGATCACCCGGTGAAAAGTGTCGATTTACAAAAAAAAATTGTTGTTGTTCTATTGGTGAACACTGGGGCATAACCTGAACCTTTAAAAATGTCTTATAACATAAATAGGTGAGAAAACACCGCAAATAACCCGATTAATGCAATCTACGTTTTTGTAATATTAGTAATATTTCCATAAAATGTTGAGAAAGTTTTGAGAGATCAATTTACAACAATAGATTTTAAAAAATAATCGCTAGATTTATACTAAAAATAATCACAAGGAATCCATTGCAGTTTTCTTGGACTACGTATATAAACTATCTTTTATGCTGGTAAATTTCCCAGAAATGGATCCAGAAGACTCAGCTACGCATCATGTATACTCATCTCTCTTATTTTCCGAATTCTTTCCAGATTCCTGACCTTTTTTGGGGGATCCATCCATAGCTCCAACAACGTTCCTGCTACCCGTTCCTCGTCCAAATTCCATCGTCTTTCACTTATACTCACATGCACTGCCGGGATTTCTTCAACAAGGGCGGCGCTAGTACGGGAACGAGCATCGTCCGCCCTTCATATCTGTTGGCGCCGACGCGCGCTCGCACATTCCGATTGTCCTCCCTACTGCGTCCCACAACGATATCCCTCTCGGCGGCGGTGAAAGTTGCCGAATAATTCCTCCCTACACTCTTCGACTAGAAG